>NW_006256829.1:19734182-19938614 GCF_000478725.1 Eutrema salsugineum | reverse complement strand
GACCATAGAGAAAAGTTATGGAGGCGACGTGTTGTTGGTGACCCAGTCTCCAGGACTAGCTGAATGATAGTTTTCATAAGTTTTGATCTAGGGTTTTTTACGTATTAGTTTTATTTTTTAAAGCTTCGAATTGTGATTTAGTATGTCGTGTTTCTATATTTAAAATATATACATTTTATTGATAAAATTGATATAAGTTTTTATTTAATATGTCGTGTTTCTGTTGATACCGTGATAATACTAACTTATCATCGTGGATACTGATTATCCGCCAATTATTTGTCCGAATATTATAGAATTTATAATAAGGCAATACGATATAACAAAAATGTCAAATAGACAATTCGTAATGAAAAAAAAGAAAAATATTCAATATATCCTTTTATTCTGAAGTATGTATAAATAGTAAACCACATGTGATTACAATGGCACCTTCATAATATAGTCTTGAAGTTTTTATTCAAAGCACTTTTGCTAGAATTTGTCTTGCTTCTATTGAGGCTGTTGCTTTTGCTAGATGGCTTATTTCTTAAGTATTGCCACACATAAAAAATATGATCAAAATCTGTTTGGGATTTCTGATCTTGATCCAACAAAGCATATATGGAAAACGAAGTTGAAAGTCTTGCGTAAATTTAACCGATTTCCTGACCGTGACCGCACATTAGATTTTATAATGTGCGACTGGAAGATAAAATCCATAAATCAATTTTGTTTTAGTATTTGTAGTTTTAAATGTTTGATTTTTTTTTTTTTTTTTACAGGGACAAAAGATTTCTGTTACCGCACCGTTTGAATTTTATGATAAGTATTCTAACATATGTCAGGAGGGAGACTGGATACTTTTAATTAATTTTAATCTATTACCTGTCACCGGTGAGTTCAAGACAAGTACACATCCTTATATGACCCAGATTACAGTTGATACAACGTGTGCAAGCTCTTATACGCAAGATATCAATAGTTATTTTTCGTTTGCCGCTTACGAAGATATTATGAATGGGACTATTGATTTTAGTTTTTGTGTCGGTGAGTATTCAGTATATCTTTCTTAGTTTGCTGGCATTGTATGATTTTGTTTATTAATTGATGTTTTGAATTTTTACAAAACCAGATTTAATCGGTAAAATTGTCAATGTTGGAAGCTTTCACGATAGAATTAGATCTTTTGATTGTTCTACACATTCAATAGTAAGATTCGATCTCGAGAATGAAAGGTAATTTGTAAACGAGTATAATATTTTTTAAAAAATAAGTATACTAAAATACAATTTCTGTTTATATCAGTCTGATTGTTCTTTAATATGAGAATTTTAGGAAACGGCGTTTATCGTGTTTGTTGAAAGGTGATTACGCTGCAACGTATCTTCGAGAGTTTGAAGGATGTAAACAAGATTCCGTTATTTGCATCATGCGTTTTGCGAAAATAATTATTTGAAGAGGTATTTTGTTAGTTTTTGTTATGAGTTAAATGTATATTATATATGATAACTACCTTTTTTTTTGATAATACAGGATGTTTATTGGCTACTACATCATATGATTGCACACAAGTTATTCTGAATTCACGATGCTTTGAAGCCTATCAATTTAAATACTTGATATCTGGTCCTTAATAGATGATGATAATAGCTGTTTTTCTACATCGCGAATTTATAGTGTTTCTATATTAAATTTCTTAATTTAAATTTAAATTTTATGGTTTGTAATATTCATCGAGTTTTTCTAAATTAAGAAATTCTGATTTTATTGTCTCTATTGCAATGTCTACCAGTTACAAATTTTAATTTATAGTATTATGTATGAGATTTGATATTCTAAACTATTCTCAAATTTATTGGATCTCAAAGAATAGTACCTAAAGTGATTACATAAGAAAGTGATTATATAAATTAATTTAATCTCTATTCGTTGTTAAAATAATTATATATTAATTAAATCTCTATGCGTTGTCAAAATAATTTTTAATCTCTTTATTGTTTATTACTTTATTGTATTGAAGGATAATAATATCTTTATTGTTTATTACTTTATTCTGTTAAAGGATAATTTCTATAACGTTTTTAGGATTTCGTTATATTAATGAAAATATTCCTGTTTGCACTGTTCTATATTATCATATATATATATATAATTACTTTATTGTATTGAAGAATAATCTCTTTATTATTTAATTACTTTATTCTGTTAAATGATAGTTTCTATAATGTGTTTAGGATTTCGTTATATTAAAGAAAATATTCTTTATTATATATATATATATATATATGTATAATTACTTTATTGTATTGAAGGATAATAATCTCTTTATTGTTTATTACTTTGTTCTGTTAAAGGATAATTTTTATAGTGTGTTTAGAATTTCGTGATATTAATGAAAATATTCCTGTTTGCACTGTTTTGTATTATCATATATATATATATATATATATTCCTTTTATACTACATTGTCTATAATATAAAAATTATATAACTAGTTTAGGTATTTGGAAATATTTTTCTTATAATTTTTAGTGTTATCGTAAATTATTCCATTTTAAAGGTGTATATTCAATGAGTTTCCTTTATCTATAATCTTTAAAATACTAAATTTTATAACCTAATTATTTTATGTTATGGCGGTTCTTATACTATATATATACATACGTATTCTATTGAGTTACCTACAACTTTCTTCATTGTCTTAATACTTCCTTGGTCTTTGTTCGATGTCGATTTTTAAAAGAAAGTCGTCGATTTCGGTTCTCATTCGTAAGCTCAATCCAATTTCAGATAGCTATGTGATAAATGTTTCCCCGAAATTTTATCAAAAGATCTTGATAATAGTTATTTGATTGGTATGTTCAGTTATTTCATACTTTATTACCTTCGTTGTATTTGAATCTAATTCTTTTGTTTATATATATATATATATATATATATGTGTATTACATATAAATCTTGATTTTTTAGATATAATTGGTCATATCATTCGTGTTGGTCATGTTGAGAATGTTGTGGCTCAAGGAAAGCGACGTTTTCGACTCAAAGTATCTCTCAGAAATACAAGGTCAGTTCATTGTTTTTAACGTTATAATTATCCCCCATTAGTTCTCTTACATACCTTATTGTTGTGACTGATGGGTTGTTTTTTTCTTGCTTATATGAATATTATGTTTGATGTTAGTCTTTTTATGTATCAGTGATCTACAGCTACAGTGTACTCTCTGGGGTGATTATGCGAAACAAGTGTCTGATTATGTTAAGCGTAACTCTGCATCAGTTGTTTTGATTTTGATCAGACTTGCTTGCATCAAAGAGTATCGTGGTCCGTTTTTGACTTAGTTTTCTTAACGTTGTTATTTGTTAATATTCAATTAGTGATTTTTTATATAGGTGAGGTTAGTGTTTCGAATGCATTCAATACGACTCTCATCTTGATGGATCCAGTAACAACATACGCAACTAGATTTCGATCAGAGTATGTCCCTTTTAATATTTTTAATATATATTGGGTTAATTGTACAAAACATTTAGCGTCATTTTCACAATTGTTAATTCGTTTGTTCTAGGTTGCCAAATGATAGATATATACTTACATCAGTCGAAGAGGAAGCTTCTAAGGATTCTGATGAGGTTTTGATGGAGGATTTTTTTGGTGATAATATCTATAGGAGAACGTTAGATGGTGTTCACAATGCCAGCAGGGTATATCTTTTTGTTTTATCTTCTTCTTTTTTTTTTGTTGTAACTTTTTTTTTATTTAATTTATTAATTTGATATGTTTCTGATATGTTCGGGATGTAAGTGTGATTTGTAGGTTGGCAAGTACGTGATATTGGTTAGTGTGACTTCGATAGGCAATAGTAATAGTTGGTATTACATTGCATGCAAAACTTGCAATAAAAAGGTTTATCCGATTCCACAGAAGACCAGTGATACTAGCCCTTCTTTGTGGAAATGTGTGAACTGTTTGAAAAATGTTTCAGATGTCACTGTTTGGTAAACATTCTTATGTTTTTATATAGTAAGAATAACAAATTAAATTTATATTGATGATATTTTTAGAGTATTGTATAATGAGAACTGATTTCTTTTGTTGTTTGTAGCTTTTTCCTTATGTTGAATGTCACCGATGGCGATGGTGGTTTGGCAGTCTTTCTTCTTTTTGATCAATATGCTCAAAGGTTACTTAAGAAGACAGCTGAAGAAGTTTACGAAGAGTTAGATGGGGTATGTTTTATATAGTTTTGTACTTTTATTAACGTATATTTGTAGTATTTTAATTTTTTTTTTTTAATGGCGAAGGATGATTCATCTGCTCTTCCGACTACTTTAAGAGAGTTATCTGGCAAGGAGTTTCTTTTCAGACTATCAGTGTCCGATGATAATATTAACAAGATTAAAACTTCATTTGTTATTGACAAGTTTACGACAGAGGACCATTTATTTGAAATCTTCCGTGATCAGGTCTATTCACGGGTATGAGTTTTTGATATATTAATTAATGAGATTTTCAGTCTATACTTTATTTGTCTGAGATAATATTCCTGTTTGTAGGCACCAATTTCTTTGTCAAGTTCTATAGAAGAATCCGAAAGTTCTCCTATCTCGCCAGCTATTCCAGTCTCAAAAAGGATGAATGCTGATATCAGTGGAGGTTCTAATTCATCATCTAGACCAACGAGGAAAGGAAAAAAATCATAATGTTGATCGTATAACATCGTTATATGATTCATTGGGTCTTGATTTCGTATTTTTATGTTTCTTTATTAAGGATTTATTACTTAGACTATTTATTTATTTTTATTTTTCGTTGGTGTTATAAATTTGGTTTAAATAAAACTTGAGATATTTTTTATTGGCGTTGTATTGTCATGATTTGAATTGGGTTTGTTCCATCGATGATATACTTGATAATTTTATATATGAGAAAAATATTCAACGATAAATCAAAATAATTTTTTTTAATTAATTATGTTATATGAAATGATAAATACATGACATAATCATCAATATATACAGTCAAACTTTCTATACGCTTATCATATATATAAGTTTTTTCATTTGTAGTTTACTTTTAAGATTCCATTTAATACAATCGTTTTATATGTTTGTTATTCAGAGAATTCATAATGTTGGAAAATTATCTTCAATATATCTGTATTTCTTGCGTGTCTACGATTCTGTATTTTGTCGATAGGTTTAATTGATTAAACAGAAGAATTTTGTGGCATGCACTAGCTTGATGTGATGTTTGTATACTGATGAAACTATTATATTTTTTGATTATTTTTGACTCGGTATGCTCGCGTATCTCGCTTGCGTGTATGCTTAGTAAACCAGATGCAATTAGATTTTATTCTCTCATATTGCATGCTGCAAATGTCTCGAAAAAATATATTAACAAATGAAAAGACGCCTTTGACAGACAATTTTGTCATTTAAAATAAAATCTATAAATAAATTAGTTTTTATTTTAATAATACATATTCAATGTTGTATGTTTGCATAAATTTATTGGGTTGAAAAAGGAAATAACTGTCTAGAATGTAACGCGTATATATATGTGTTCTCTTTACTTCTTTTTTTTTACTTTTCCTTTTGTGTTCTTGACAGAGAAAAAAAAATGTTTGATGTTGTTGATATCTCTAGGTTAGATTATTACAGAACCGGCGGTGAAGTTCGTGTGCAAGTTGTTTGACTCTGGAAGAATGTAAATTTCTTTGGTGATACAATTGAGATGATTCTCGCTGACGATCAGGTATTTCATTATGTATTTGTTATTTCTTTATATACTTCAGAGGGTTGTTTTTAAAAGCAATTTTTCTTTTGGATTTTTACACTTTATCTTATGCGAAATCGATCTTAGGGTCATCGTAGCGCTGCAACTGTCATGCCTGATGAAATCCCTCTGCATGGACCTGTACTTAAACAAGGTTACTGGTTTAGGGTTTGTCGATTCGTTGTTAAGAAGGCTAGTGGTTCGATCTGCATAACCGTAAACAGGCATCGGTTTATTTTCGGATCTCATACGGTCGTGATTCCTATCTCTCCAGTAACCCATAATCTACACTTGCGTCTCAATTGCACACGCTTCTTTGATATCGTGACTTGCGGATTAGATTTTGGGTTTTTAATTGGTAATATTGGTAACCATTTGTTAGTTTTGTGACAATTTTAGTATAATATATCGTTTTGTTAATATCACTTTTTTTTTGTATCCGATATAGATGTAATGGGAACCGTGTTGAAGATGGGTGATCTCTGTGAGATCAACAGCGATGCTTATGAGGATAATGCAACATATGTTCGATTCGAACTTCTTGACGCAGGGTAAGATCTATGAGTTTATATTCATATGTCGTTTGTTTATGCAAAAAAAAAAAAAAAAAAAACAATGTATCATTTTGGTTTTATGACATCTAAACTGGAAGAACCTTTTTTGTTCTATTTTAATCAATTATGAGAGATTGTGTATTGCCATGTATCGTCCGCGAGAATTTGGCTAAGAATCTGCATAGTGTTTATCAACGTAATCAAAGTGAATCAGTGGTGTTTGTGCTGAGGTTTTGGAAGATGACTAATGGTCAAGGTAGGTTTTTATTCGTTTTTTTAGTATTTTAGAATAGCTAATCTTGCATTCTTCTAATTCTGATTCGTAAAATTAATGATAGGTGTTGATAAGAATTCAGTTGTCCTGTGCTCTTACCCTCCTTGCTCTGATTTCCTGTGTAATCCTGTTGATGACGAGATTGACGATTTCAGGGCTAAGTAAATATTAAATTTAATTTTTCTTTATTGACATATTTTGTTAGTTGATTTTAGATATATTGATCTAACATATCGATTTTTTTTTTTTTGTAGGCGATACCACCTTAACTAATGCACCATCGATGGAATGTCAATTCCTTATCTTTCTTTTTAATGTTTGTAAAAATATTATATTATGATACTTATTAAGTGATATTGGTTGTTGTCTAATCTACAATTTCGGTTTGACTCTATGCATACTGCATTATGTCTTATTTATATTATCAATGTTATGAATGATTATGTCTTATTTATATTATGAATGTTATGAATGTTATTAATGATATCATTACATTGTCTTTAGTGTCTAGAATAAATCCATATATCAATGGTTTTGTAGTGTTTTCATCTTTTTGGTGATGTATGGTGATTTGAAAAGTTGATTTGTAAACTATAGTCTACTCAAAGGGCTAAGTATTCATTGCGTTTTTGAAAAAATATCTGACAACTTCTGATAGATTTGAATTGATGGATATCTATAGTTTTTGATATATGTATATCTATAATATTTGGTAGATGTTTATCTCCCATATACAATAAACTTATCGAAAACATAAATTTAAAATACTAACTAATATTATGATTTTATGTAATATATATATATATATATATTTAGATGTTATATATGATAAACTAAAATTTGTTATTTAATGACTGATGCACTGACTGCGACAGTTATTCTAATTTCAAAAAAAAATTATTTGGTTTTTATATACTGTATTTCCTCGATTTAGTCCTTTATTTTTCTGGTATATTGTTTATTCTGGTGTGTATATATTCAATAAATTGTAAAAATTTTAACATAGAATAGCTTCCCCAAAATAATTTTTTTTTTGTAGAGAACCTTTTCTAAAAAGCGTTTATGGTTTTGTTGGTATTATGACAGCCTAGATAGAATATTGTTGGTATTATGACAGCCTAGATAGAATATTTTCGGTCAGTCTTTCGTTGATATACCTATATTCTGATAATACAAAATATTAATATTAATAATTTATTAATAATTTAGTATATTAATATCTGTTAATCGAGTATTGTAAACTACTTATTATTATTACATTTTCGGTAATGATTATCTCTTTACAGAATATATGGCTTATGGGAATCGTTTATCGTTTACATGCGGTTTAGGCATTAATATTATCTATATAATCAAAAATGTTAAAATTGAATATTTATATAATTAAAAATGTTTAAAGTACTAAAACCCTAAATTTGTAACATTATATATATATATATGTATATGTATTCATGTCCATTAGGTTAATTCATCGTCCTAGGTCTATTGTTTCGTTGCGTCTCTTCTAATGGAGTTTCCAGGTTTTTTATTCTTATTTCGTTTAATTTGTAGCCTATTTTTAGTCATCACACAATTCTCTCAAATCTTTATTTGTTATTCTTCACATTGAGAATCTGAGATGATGACTTTTTCTTGGTATATAAGAGTTTCTTTCTTATTTTTGTGGATTTCTAATAGACAATGATTTTCATGGAAGAGGCAAAGTGGAGATTCTACCTTTTCTTTTACCTCCCTCAAACAACGTTTTCTCATCGGACCTAGATTTACCAGTTTCAAAAACAAAAACTAAGTTTTCAGCTTGGATGGTGTGTAACCAGGACTCTCCTAATGCCCGAGAGCTCTTATACTCTGAAATACCGAAAGACTTTGTTTGGGATCGTATATGAAAACTTTGGAAGCCACGTATTTGTTCTACGTTAAGTAGGTTTATGGTTGATCGTTGTAGCGTTGATGATGGTGAGCTTTACTACCTGCGTCTTTTGTTGGATGTCGTGAGAGGACCACGTTCTTATGAAGATATCAGGACTGTTTAAGGTGTTGTTTATCCTACATTCAAAGATGCATGCAAAGAATTGTCTTTGATTTGATGAATTTCGTCAAACTTTTTTTTTCATATGAAGTTTGTGTTTTAAACACTGATCCATTTATATCATGGAATAGTTCATTATTTTTTTTTATAGTTGTAACTTTCGGGAATTATTAATATGAATCATATTTATTATATGGCTAAGCTAACGAGTTTTATTTATCTTATGAACAATATAAGCTAATAAGTTATGTTTAGAAAAGGAAATAATATATATATAAATTGTTTAATATGATCAAATAAACTAAAGAATATGTTAAACCTTTAAAAACTCTTTGATGCTTTACAAATATATATTCTCATATTTAATACTTTTACACATTACCAAACGTTTTTTTTTTAGTATTATGATATGTTCATAATTTGCATCATTTAGGTTGTATATTTCATTCCAAATCATATCTTATTTCATGCATTTTAGGTCCTTAGGGTTTGTTTTAGGACTTAGGAGTTGCATTAGGTCCCAATGAGTCTTTGCATGTTTTGAGTGTTTATCAGATGTATTTGGAGCTATTTGGAGTTGGAGAGATGGATCTAGGAAGAGAAATGGCAACCAGGACTTGAAAGATGGTGAAAATGGGTTTTGGAGGTTCTCGGCCATTTTTGCGTACCGCAGGAAGGTTTTCTCGGCCATTCTCACGTACCGCGGGTGGATTCCTCGGCCAAAACGCGTACCGGCTAATGAATTTCTCAGCCAAAATCTTCGGGTGCAGATACATTTCCAAAATGGCCTGTCCGGGGAACCTTCCGGTCCGATTCAGCTGTCGGGTGCTTCATCAAAGTTGGAGAAGATTGGATCAAAATTCCAGATCAAGTAGAATTCGGACACGTGAGCAGAGAGTTAAGCTCGTCGGAAGGAACTCCTGTATCGCTGCCGTTTTGGACCGACCCGATGAGCTCAGAAGAATGCGAAGGACGGTGCACTTCCAGACCGATTCAGTTTACGGGGCCTTCATCAGAATCCTAGATATTTGAGTCTTCTTTCCAGAACGTTTGAGATCATTCAATTCGGAGCTGTGAGTAAGAAGATAACGTTTCCTGAATGGACACACGTCTAGAAGCCTCTTTCTGATCGTGTCAATGCACTACGAAGACGAGCCCTCCAGGAAACCTTCCACTTCCCAAGCGCCGAATCTTCATTCACCAAAGTTGAAGATGTATGAGTCTTCTGTCCTCTGAAATCGGAATCACACAATTCGGACCAATATCCTGGAAGTTACGCCTCCCGGATGCAAAGTGGTCCAAGCTGCTCTGAATGCTGCGAGGTAGTCTTGCGACTTGGTTAACTCGCAAGCCTGAAGATGAATGCCTGGAAGTTGATGCTGCGAGTTGAAAAGTGCGGGTAAGCTATCACTGGATAAGGTCTGAGGCTCCCGAGCAAAAAAATGCTAAGTCCACAATCGTGCGATTTAGGCATGCGAGTTGGCCGCGCTTGGAACTAAGCCGCACGATCACTCGCAATCTACACCGACTTGAGCCTGCCACCTGGGACTAAGGGATGACCAAGTCGCACATTTACTTTCCCCAGATTTCGCCTTGGTCATGCGGGTTGAAGAAGAAGAAGATCAAGCCGCACAAAGACTCGCAAAACACATCTACTTGGGCGTGCGGCTAAGACCAAAGGATTCAAGCCTCACAAGAGGGTTTCTTCATCTGTGCGACTTGGGCATGCGACCTGGGAGACACTTGACCAAAAGAATACCAGGCACACAAATCTCTGTGGATTCGATCCCTAAATACTGCAACTGATTAGCTGTGCACTTGCGGCTTTCTTTTGTTTTGTTAAGGGTAAAACTTGTTCCCTCACGTAGTTGACACACTCAGCACCGCATCAAGTTTTTGGCGCCGTTGCCGGGGATTTGTTTCGCTGCCTTTTGCTATTTTCTTGTTTTAACTTCTGTTCTAGACACCTGATCTCTAGTTCTTTCTTAAAGTTTTCCTGAACTATCTTTCCCTTCTTTTGCCTTTCTCTGAATTGCATGAATACCAGGCGTAGACCTGCAGGAGACATTCCAATTCTAGACGAGATAGACGGACACGAAAGAGAACTTCGAAGACTTAGACGAACGCAAGGAATGGCCAACGACGACCAGCCTGGAGATCCAATTAATCGAAATTTAAATATGGACCAAGACGGGTCCGAACATGGAGAAAATGAAGAGAATGATTACATAGAAGGTGATCATGCTCGACAAGATGGAGAGGAGGATGAGGTTCTTCTAAGAAACCACCAGAACCGAGAGAGAGAACGACATGAAGACCTTGATCCACCCATCAATGTAGCCGATGGTGACCACCCAGCAATGCAGCCAAATGAACGCATTCACCGCCCCATTCCGCCAACAAATCAACACCGAAGACAAGCCAGGAACCATCGCATAGCTGATTTTGATGCACCTACTCAAAATTTTCAGAATCGATCTGCGATTCAAGTACCATTTCCAAACCGGAATGAGTTTGAATTCAAGCCTCAAATCATCTCATTGGTGAAGCAAAACCAGTTCCATGGAGTTCCTTCTGAGCATCCAATGGACCATATCGAGCTTTTTGAAGAAATTTGCAGCATGATGAGAACAAACCAAGTTCCACCTGACTATTTAAAATGTAAGTTGTTCCCTTTTTCATTAGCAGATAAAGCTCACCATTGGTTGAAGTCTTTGCCTGCAGGATCGATTACTAATTAGGAAGAATGTAGAACTGCTTTCCTGAACCACTTCTACACTAAGTCAAGGTCGAACAATTTGAGAACGAAGATCTCAACCTTTCAACAAGGGCCAACTGAATCTTTCTATGAAGCTTGGGAACGTTTTAAGGAGTATGAACGTGATTGCCCTCATCATGGATTTCATGGATCAAGCCTGCTGAGCACATTTTACCGAGGTTTGCAACCAAAATACAAACTTTCACTTGATACAGCTAGCAATGGAGATTTTGGGCAAAAGACGATAACCCAAGGGAGAGCTCTCATCGAAAATTTGGCTCAAGCCAATAGCAATGACTGTCCTGAATATGATCGATCAATGAAGCAAGCTGGAACAGACAACAAGGAGATAACCGAGTTGAAGAACATGGTGAGCCAGCTTCTGAAGAGCAACAATCGCCCGATCCATGCCTGTGAAACCAACAATGGCGCAGAAGAGGAAGGACCTGGAGATATCGATCACATTAATCAAGCATTTCAAGAAGAAGATGTGAACTACGTAGGAGCACTCGTGCCATACCAGAATCGCTCCAACAACAACTTCCAGAATGCAAAATTACAACAATCTCTCTTACCGCAATCCAAATGTGGAGAGTCCTCAAGATCAGTACTACCCACCTCAGCAAAAAATCCTTCCAAAACAAGTTTCAAAGTGGAGACTTTGGAGGAATAGTACCATATCAACCGCGACAGCCATATAACTACCAAGGTACGGGTTTTAACAATCAATTTGTACAACAGCAGGGAGTCACGACGAACCAACTAGCTTCACAAATCGGTAGACTTGAACAGTCAATCCAACAGCTCGTTATGACGAACGAAAAAGCATCTAAAGACGTGAACGTGAAAGTAGACTGCATGTACAATGATCTGAATGGTAAGTTTGAATCTTTATCTTCGCACGTAAAGAAGTTAGATGTGCAAGTCGCCCAAACAGCCGACTCTATGAAGAGGCAAAGTGGAGTTCTTCCAGGAAGAGTTGAAGATAACCCTAAGAAGTTTTGCAACGCCATAACAACATTGCCCGAAGAAGAGTCCGGAACCGATGGAAAGAAAGAAGAAACCCCAATCTTTATACCACTGTACAAGGATATCGATCCCAAGCAGCCACCGTTTAAGGTACCCGAACGATCACCGTTTCAAAGGCTTAGCAAAGCCGATGATCCGGGACGTTTTGTTTTCCAATGTTTCATTTCAGGAATCAAGTTTACAGACTGCTTGTGCGATTCCGGAGCCAATGTCAACATCATGTCTAAGACATTTGCCAAAAAATTGGGCATAAAAACCTTAAAGACATCGACGGTTAAGGTTATTTTGGAGATTCATCTCAAAAAGATACTGAAGGGGCGATTCATGATCTACAAGTTCTAGTGGGAGATAAGATTGTTCCAGCAGATTTCCAAGTCCTGGAGATGGATAAAGACAAGGAGAGGCCACTCATTTTTGGGAGACCATTCCTAGCTACAGTAGGAGCAATTATCGATCACCCAAACCGGCATGCTGTTTTCCTCAATGTGGACAGAAAAAGGTACTATCCTACTATCTTAGATGAATTTCCAAGTAAAGGAAACAGGCCAAAAGAGAAAGAAAAGGAGTAGCCGAAAGCTTTTGCAAAGATCAAGATCATCATTCCACCAGATGCAACGGAAACTAGTGAGGACCAAATCCAGGAGCTGATCGAAAACACAAAAAGGGTTCTGAACAACATTAAAGTCCGAAAGAAGATTAAAGGTAAGAAGACTTCTCTTCAAGGAGAAGAATTAAAACCTCCACCAACCGGAAGTGATAAAGGCACATCAAGTGGAGTGCCATTCAAATCAGCCTGATTCCTCATGCTTACGTCGAGCTAAACGACTTAAAACAAAAGCGCTTAATCGGAGGCAACCCATTTAGGTACTCTTTCTTTTAGTTTTCTTTTCCTTTTTAGAATTTATGCTTTATTTTTCTTTTTAAGTTTTAGGTATTTTATAAAACAAAAAAAAACACAAAAAAAAAATCATAAAATTAGAAAAACCAAGGAGAAAAAGGTAGGTCTTTAGCTGCTCGGCCCGGCAAAGACGAGAAGATTGAAAAATAGGCCGCATGAGGAAGACCCGCGGTCGCAACAGACGGGACCGCGGCAAACGGTGCATCGACCACGGCACCGTGAATGTGACCGCGGCCGAGCCCTCATCCACCGCGGTCGCGCGTCTCCTGACCGCGGCTGTTGGTCGTTGAGATGGTTCCGCGGATTTCTGCTGATTCCCGGTGTTGCCTGGTGTTTGCCTGGTGATTCCCGGTGTTGCCTGGTGATTCCCGGTGTTGCCTGGTGATTCCCGGTGTTGCCTGGTGATTCCCGGTTTTGCCTGGTGATTTCCGGTATTTCCCGAAATGTTCCCGGTAAAACCCAAAAAGATCCTCCGTAAGCTTTAAACTTTCCTAATGTGCAAACAAGAAAAGGTAAGTTCCCGTAAACTTAAAAATTTCCAGAAATTTTCCGTTTTTGCTTCAAAAAAACGCTTTTTAAAGAAAAGAAACAAACTTTTTGGATCAAAGCTCTTTCTTCTCTTCTCTTCCAAAAAAAAAAAAAAAACTTAGAGATTTATGAGAAAGAACACATTTTTCAGCTCTTAAGCTTTTTAAGAGATTTTTGGCTCAAACCTCACTCTTTTTCAAAGCTGATTTCAATTCTTCCATCAATTCTCTCTTTCAAGCAAGGTATGAACCTCAAACTCACCATTCTTACTCGATTTTGAACTTAGGGTTTTCTTTAAAAACCCAGAATCTTGGTCTATTGATGGTGGAAATAGCTTAAGAATGATAGATTATCCATTTAGGTTATCTAAAAATCGATTTTAGCACCTAGCTTAAGAGGAATTGAGATTTTTGAAATTTGGATTCTTCATGCTTCATAAAAATCGAATTTGGAACAGCAAAATTGATGAATTTGATTTAGTCTTGTGTGATTAGTGATTAGTATTGGGTAATCTTTAGAATTCACATGGAAATTGCTCATAAAAACCGATTTTTAGAAGATTTCTATGTTGAGGACATCAAAAATCCGAGTTCAGTCATGAACTACTTGATTTCTCTGATTTAATATCAATTTTGTTTGCTAATAGTTTTAATTAATCTCTTTATACTAGTATTAGTATAACAGATCTTAATGTGTTAAAATTAGCATCCAAATTCACTCCTTTTTTCCAAGAATCATTTCATTTTGCAGAAAATAGATGAAACCAGATCCCGAAGGCGCCGTCGAACTGGTGACAGCTTCGATGACATTCCCGACGATGCTACTCTGGGAGAGTACATGCTGAACCAAGCCAGACCGAGAAGAAGAAGCTATGTGATGAGATTGCTCCAGCACTCAAGAGAAACACGAGCACCTCCCGACCTTCACAGATTCGATACATTGGGAGGGAGACAAACCCGAGAGTGGACTATGCGAGGCGTTTCAAGAAGCTGAACATCAAACCCACGCCTTGCATTGATTATCATACACTCGAGATGCTTGGAATCAGAGAGGATGTAATCTGGTACATCGATGCACTTAAGCTGAGACCCTACTTGGAGCTGAACCTTCCGACTTATCCTGAGCTAGTCTGTGAGCTTTTAGCGACCGTTACACTCCACCACACGAAGAGGAGGAACCCAAGAGCATCAGATGGCATCTTGTCATTCTCCATCCGCGGACAGCCTTATTCTCTCACCATTTCCAAGGTTTGTGAAGCTCTTAAGCTTCCGTCCACAGATGACATCTACCTTGAAGATGAACCTGATCTTAACCTATGGAGAGAGATGGGTCATGGAGCTTACGATAGTGGGAGATCTAAGTCAGCCCTTCTTAGCCACCCAGCAGTGAGAGTTGTGCACAAACTCTTAGCACACACGATCTTCTCTAGAGCCAACATGGGAGGTGTCTTGAAGACTGAGCTCATTACACTTCAGATTCCGTTTATGGATGATCCACGACTTGCCTGCTTTGCCTGGATCATATCGCAGAATATGGTAAAGGTGAAGCATGATTTACATGGTTGCGATGACGCTACTCCAGCTTTCGGGAGTGCTATTACAGCAATACTACAGGCTGTAGGATTCGATTTCTCATCTGACGAACCACTTCCCGATGTCTGGTATGATCGACTTTATCTCTCTCGCGATCACACTATCTCTCGCGCCGATTTCGATCCAGACAGGTTTGGTTACAAGTATTGCACTGGCACCGAGGAGCACCGAGTCCGCTTACCTTCAGCGTCTATCCCGAGATTGTGCAATGGAGGACGCCCTCGATGGACTCCGGAATCCGATGATTTTCTGCCATCCGAACCTCGCCTACCATTCACCATTGGCCAGTACATAGTGGCCAAGGCGAGGCGTGATGCAGCTGCGGCCCGTGCTCATTTTCAGCCATCCATTCCGACCGGCCACGCCTCATCATCTATATCATCACACACTCATTCCGATCTGGAGTGCAGAGTTGAGAGACAGGGACGACGCTTTGAGCGCGTTGTCACCTTCTTACAGGAGCAGCACCAGTTCACAAACGACACTTCGGAGGATGAGTGATTGATCAGCACTTCACTACCATCACGGTTCTATCATCATTTTCTTTTCTTTTCTTTTCTTTTATCTTATTTTATCTTATTTTGCTTTTATTCACCATCTTTTCACCAACTTTTTCACACTGGGGACAGTGTGATTTAAGTCTGGGGTAGGATGTCTATCCGTACTAATTATTTTCCTGCTTTTGCTTTTAAATTTCAAGTACTTTTTAAATTTTAATATGTAACCTATTCGACATTAAGTATTTTTCAGGAATGTTTGACGCAAAACTATGATGATTTAGACCTGCACACTTCTACACTATGCATGATAGCTCATTTGTGGCTAGCACTAGACTAGGCTTTAGCTAGAGTACTTGCACTACGAACTCCCACCAGAGGACTTCTATCCATGGAGATTCTTTATGACAGGATATACTAGCTCACTATATTTGGACTTAATATTGATATCTAATTTTCTCATCATTGATTTTAGGCAGGCATCGACATACACATCTAGGACGTCTTTTACCATCACTTTTACCACTCTTTGTCGTCCTAGATGACCAGTCCATCTTTATCTGGTACCTTACCCTAAACCCAAAACCTTTGTTTTCAATCCTCATGCATTTTCTCTTTAGTTTATATCAGCAGATATGTGCAAAAACGTCGGAAGAAGAGGAGCGACGCAGTTTTCAGTCACTCGCAAAAGAGACTGAATGGAATTGGGAAGGAAGAGTATCAGAAACATAATAAAGCTTTGCAAGACAGATATTAACTGGTAAATTCGTGCTCTCTAAGACTCTATATCTAAAGGTGTTCCCTTTCTTAAAAAAAAAAAAAAAAAAAAAAAACGTGAAAAGAGAAAGGGAAACAAAAAGCCTAATGAGTCTTAGACTGTCGAAATTTGTGGAGGAATGAGCAACCACTATTCGTTTAAGGAGCTATTGTTTTGAAAGATTTAAAAAAATCTAAGTCTGGGGGAGTTTGGAGAGAACTTGAGGAAGAAGACCATGAATCTATGTCAAGAAGAAAGTGACTGAAAACTGTGGATACCAACAGCTTCACTCTCTCTTGCGGTTTTGCATAATGTTCTGCATCCTCCAGATCTTCAGGTAACCCTTAAACACTTTAAGCCATATCCCCAAAATAATCCTTCTTTAAACCTAGCCTAGACTGCCTTGCCTAGATTTTCTTTGATGAGAACCACCGAGATTTTTAATGAATGTTAAGAGCTAGTTGACTGGAAGTTAGATCTTAGTGCATAGATTTCTGCATGACGGATTAACGGACTAGTTATGCCTGTATTGCTAGTGAGAATTTTCTAGGCTATTCCCGATTGATGCATACTGATTGATATTGGTCTAGATGTTTGGTCTCTGAGATTTTGTTTAGTTCCTGCGTTTTCAAACCTCTCGCCGAGATTTAGCCTTTGTTTTGTTTGAGGACAAACAAAAGACTAAGTCTGGGGGAGTTGATAACACCGGATTTTGACCATTTTTATGGATCATTTTAATATCTTTTACAGGTGTTTTTACTCCATTTTCAAAGGTTTTCAAAGGATTTCTATGTTTCCGGATTTTAAAAGACTTTTCAGGTAATTTGGGATAAAGAGGCATAAGATGGTACAAAAAGACTATTTTGGATAAATGCAGACCGTCAGAACTCTCATAGAGAGACTTCTCACCATCTGATCACCCTCAAAATTGGACAACTTATAGAAGAATCAACCAGCTTTCAAATGCACTTGGTTTGGAGACATTCCAACGGTTGGATCTCAAGATATTCCATTAGCCCCGAAGCCACGCGGAGTCGGCCAGCATCTCACGCGACCGCGGCCAACAAGCTATTTGCCGCGGTCAGAAGACTCCCGTCCGCGGCATTCAAGCTCCGACTTAAAGCCCACTTATCTGAAGCCCAAAGTCATTCCCAGCCTCAATTCCGGAACCCTAGAGACCATGGAGTATTGGAGACTATAAATACATGTCATTTAGGTCGTTTTTAGAGAGAGCAACTCATACTTTACAGAAACCCTTTTTCCTTTAGCCGTTTTTATGAGATTTTTGTAGAAGATTGTTCAAGTCCGAGTTCTTCAATAGAGAAGCTCTCTTTAACTCTTTTCTTTACTGTTTTTCATTACTTTTATTAAAACCAATGATGATGTCGAACTCAGCCATGTCTGAGTAGATCCCGAGTTGGGCTTAGGGTTCCCGAAAGGGGCTCTCATAATCGATTAAGACATCTAGGTTTATAGATCTGGGATTTCGACCTGTCTCTGTTTATTCTTGTTCTTATTGCATGTATGCTTGATTGATCACCTAGTATCTGATCTAGATAGTTAGTGTTGCGAAAGTTTTCATTAAGTATCAGCCCTAGAATGAAACTGGCGATTTTTCCGTAGGAGTGGAAACCTACCTGCGGCGAGATCGTGAGTATTGACGAGTCTTGTGCAGCTCTTGCGTTCTCTCCCTTCCTGGGCCAGAGTGGAAACCTACTGGTCAGGGTTGCGAGAAACAGTTGGTTATGATCACGACAGTGGCGTAGTCATACCGCCGTACTCTAGCTCTAGAACCCATATATTGTTATCCGTCAATCCCAATCTATCTACCTTATTGTTAAAACCGATTATGATCCCTTAGAGTTCCCAAAAGCTCAGCGTTTTTAGCCATAGTTTACAATTCCATCGATTTTTACTTGCTTTCTTAGACCTGCATTTCAATTTCCTTAGTTCGTTATTTACTTGCCTTATTTACCTTTCATGCGATATTTTACTTGCCTTATTTTCGTTTAATTCGATATTTTACTTATTCCATTTGCATTTCATTCGATTTCTTTACTTGCTTTTTAGGATAGATTTATTTACTTTCTTTTGTTTTAGTTTAATTTGCAAGAAAAACAACCAACCTTTAAAACCAATTTAGTCTAGACATAAAGTTAAAAACCGTAGAAGAATACCAGGCACACAAATCTCTGTGGATTCAATCCCTAAATACTGCAACTGATTAGCTGTGCACTTGCGGCTTTCTTTTGTTTTGTTAAGGGTAAAACTTGTTCCCTCACGTAGTTGACACACTCAGCACCGCATCACAGCTCCAAAACATCTCAAGAAGAAAATGAGGTACTTCCTTGCAACATAGTTTTAGCATATGAGGATGAATATGAAGGGCACTACCTCGGAGATGAAGACTATCGTCTGTTCATAGAAGGAGGAAATCCAGACAAAATGGTGGAATTAGGAGCACCAATCTCCAGAGAAAGTCTCATTGAATTCAACAAGTTTGTGAAATCGATCCCTCTTTACACAGGTTTCGATGATATATGGCATCTTGGTTGTTTACAAGTTTTCTTTAGGTACAGCAAGGAGACAAAGGAGGATATTCGAACCTACTTTGGGAGGGCCAGACGTCTGACTTTTCCCAGAACATCACCTGATGCTGCAATCTATTCAATCCACCTTCAAAGACCGGAAGACTGCAGCCACTACACCAATAAAATCAGCAAAGAGAAGCTCGACGAATTCAACGATGTGTTTCAAAATTTGCCTGAAGGAATCACGTTTGCCAGAGCTTGCAAGGACTTCATGATAGGCCACTACTTCTGTGAGAGCAAAGAATCAATCACTGAGATAGAAAACTTGTTCAATCATGCCAGAAGAGGTAAACCTGTTTGAACACTTCATAAAATAGAAGGTGTAGGTCAGTTTCTTATCTCTTGTTCTATTAGAGGAGAAATGTTTTAAAACGTGCTATGTGATTCTGGAGCTTGTCTTAACATGATGTCCAAGGCAATTGCTTTGAGACTTGGTATTAAACACCTGCGCAGGACTAAAGCAAAGATTAGTCTAGCTGATGATTCTAATGCAACACCTCAAGGAATAGCTCATGAAATTCCTTTGAGAATAGGAGATTGCATAGTGCCTGTCAACTTCTACATTGTCGAGACGAGAGATGCAACATATCCAGTGATTCTCGGATGGTCTTTTCTAGCAACTTCGGGAGCTATGATGGACTGGCCAAACCGGAGGATTTCATTTGCTAATATCGACAAAGATGTCTTCACAGAAGCTGTCCCATACAACAGCAAAGCAGGAAAACATTCTGCAACAAAAGAGTTTGAAGAAGAACTTTGGAGTGACGAAGAACCTGCTAGGCAAAGCAAGGAGATGTCGAAAAAGACTTGTCTCAGGACAAGGTCTTCTTCATCAGACTAAGCAACGTCCAACACCAAAAATCGAGCTAAACGACTTAAAACAAAAGCGCTTAATGGGAGGCAACCCATTTAGGTATTGTTTTCTTTAGGATTTTTCTTTCTTTTTCTTTTGATCTTTTTCTTTTTCTTAGTTTCAGGTGTTTCTTATAAAACAAAAAAGCCAAAAAAATCAAAAAACCCGAAAAAACCAAAAAGAAGGATGGTACATGACTGCTCGGCCCAGCAGGAACCAAGGAGAAGCAGGAAGAGGCCGCGAAATAAGCCCCCGCGGTCGCAGACGTTCTGACCGCGGGAAACGTAGCATCGACCGCGGTTGCGTGATTCTGACCGCGGCCAAGCACTTGTTTGCCGCGGTCGCGTGACTCCTGACCGCGGCAATTGGTCGTTGAGATCAAACCCGACCCCAAACCACCCATTTCACCTCATTTCACCTCACCAATCCCCAGTGCACCTCATTCATCACCCTCCACCACCTTCATCACCAGCGATCACCTTCCCAAACCCCTTCGAATGAATCCAGTCCATCACCACCAGCATCCCGGATCCAGGTAAGTTCTCTTTGTCCTTACCAATTCGATTATCTATGCATTTTTCTCATCCAATCTCGACTTTTTTCACACTGAGGACAGTGTGATTTAAGTCTGGGGGAGGATTTCATCCCTTTCTAACCACTTTTCTTTCACGAGTCTTGCATTATCTACACTCTTTGCATTTTCCTTAAAGTTTTTCAAAATCGGTTTTCAAAACAAAATATGTTTTAAAGGGAATGGTGTACATGAATCAATGATAGTTGACTGTGTGCTTTTAGACTGTTCCTAGTGACATGCTCATTCATGATTTAGGACTAGACTAGGCGGTAGCTAAGCACATTTGAAACGAAGTACCCCAGAGGAATTTGAATGATTTCGATTTAGATGAAGGGATACACTAGCTCTGTTTTATTTGGACTTAATTTGGACTTAATTTTCTCACTGAAGCATTAGACCAGGGAAACGAATCATACATTCAGGACTCATTTATCCTTTTACCACTCTCAGTTGATTCTGAATGGCTAGTTCATCTTTAGCTACTTCCCCACCTTAACCAATCCTCTTTCAAACCACATGCACTCTTGTTTTCTATTGTCTTATATGCAGATAAGTGCAAAAACGTTGGAGAGAAAGAGGAACGACGCAGTTTTCAGTCACTAAGGACAGAGACCTGCGATTTGCCGGAAAAGTTCCCGGAAGGATTCAACACAAGAGGAAGCTCAGTTTGCCTTAGAAAAATCTCAAATTTTGGTACAATCTCGTCCTCTAGTCTCTCTCTCTTTAAAAGGCATTTCCTTTCAAAAAAAAAAAAAAAAAAAAGAAAGGAAATAAAAGCCTTAGAGAGTCTAGAGAGGTCGAATTTTAAGTCCCAAGGCAACTGGAGTTCGATTTTATGGAGTTTTGGAGATTGTTTTCTGATTTCCGGAAATAATCTAAGTCTGGGGGAACAGCTGTTTACAACAAAGGAGGAAGGATTATGCAACAACATTTGGCAAGAAGAAGTGACTGAAAACTATGGTCATCAACAGGTCCTTATCTCTCTTGCGGTTTTGCATTTCATCTTGCATCCTCCAGATCTTCAGGTAACCCGAAACACTTTAACTCCACCTCTTAAATAGCCCTTTAATGCCAAACGTCTACCCTGGATGATGTCTTTAATGAGAACTCACTATTGAACTTAATGAATGTAGAGAGCTAGTTGACTGGAATCAAGATTTAAATTGTTTAAGTTTTGCATGACGGAAAAAGTGGACTAGTATCTCTTGTGCATTGGTGAGAATTTTCTAGACTAATTTGTGGATTGATGCACTATCTTTGGTCCTAGTTTAGGAGTTCATGTCTATGAGATTTGTGCATTTCCTATTTTTGTTTTCACTTAACCAGTTTAGGCTTTTGCTTTGTTTGAGGACAAACAAAGGTTTAAGTCTGGGGGAGTTGATAACACCGTATTTTGACCACTTTTATGGATCGTTTTGAAATACTTTTTCTATGTTTTTAATTGCTTTTAAGTACTTTTATCTCGTTTTTCTAGTATTTGTAGTTCCAAGACTCTTTTCAGGTAACTTAGGGAAAAGCTTAACAAAATGGATAGAAAACCAGATTTCAGCTCAGAGTCAAACCGTCAGAAGTTCACCCCTGATTGAAGGCCTTCTCACCGTCTGATCCAGCTCAAATTTGGAGACCTTAAAGATGGAAGTATCAGCTTTCCAGCACACTTTACAGCTTGGCAATCCAACGGTTCAATCAAAAGATACGCGAAGAGCTAGATATCCCGTAAACCAGCCGGCAAGCAATTCCACCCGCGGCCAACAGGCCATTTCCCGCGGTCAGAAGCATCCCGACCGCGGCCAACCATCCATTCCCCGCGGTCACAGCCCTCTCGACCGCGGCCAGCCATCTCCGAGCCCGAAGGCCCATTTCTAAAGCCCACAATGATTCCCTCATTTGGAGAAACCCTAAGTGACGTCTAGAGATGTCTTGAGCACTATAAATACATGTTTTAGGAGCCCTAAAAAGGGAGAACCGAATTATTTTACTTCATACTTTTATTGTTTTTGCTTTAGCTTTTAGGGAGAGAGAGATTTGTTCTCTTGAACCCTTGTTCTTTCCTTTTCAATTTTGGTTTCTATTCTACTTATTAATACTATGTTTTTTATTTCGTTCATTATGTCTGAGTAGTTTTATTGTTGGGATTAAGGGATTTTCGATGGGGATTTATATGTTCGATGAGGATTCCATGAGCTTTTGAGCCGAATCTTAGAACATTTTCTTCTGAATTCGTTTTTACTGCATGAGAGTAGCGTCATGAACTACAATCTGATCCAGATGCTTGGTGACACGAAAGTGTTCATCCGGTGTCAGATCTAGTTTGGGAGAGCAAAACAAACATAGAAGTGGAAACCTACATATGGGCGATTTGTGAATGCTGACGAGTCTTAAACATAATGCATCTCTTCTCTTCCAGGGCCAGAGTGGAAACCTACTGGTCAGGGTTGAGAGAGATAGTTGTCTATGATCACGATAGTGGCGTATTCATACGTCCGTGACTCCAATTCGAAAATTTTAAGCTAAGATCTTATCAATTCGTACCCCTGAGAAAACTTCCCTGAAGCCCAACGCCTTCTTCCTTATAGATTCACACCGTTTTTATTTCAAGCTTTAGTTCAATATTCTCATTCCTTTTTAGTTAATTTTCATTTAAGCAATTAGAATATCCGTTTTTCTCATTTTTATCCATTTTCGTTAAGTTTAGTTATTAGGCCATTTAATTCCTGTAGTTTCTTTTCAGATTTCGTTTTTACATTTTAAACATACCACCAAAACCCCCACAAAACCGTTTGGTTCTAGACTTCCTTACTTTATATTTCTTTCAAAGGCTTTTGCAGGAAAAGATCCTCCGTTCCTGTGGATTCGATCCCTAAGTACTACAATCGATCAGTTGTGCACTTGCGGCTATTGATTTCATTTAGGGTAAAACTTGACAACGCTCGACACACATACACCACGATCAGCGACTGCTCGAGGGAACGACTTGATTGGTGTTGAGTCATGTGTTGATGTTGGAAGTTGGATTGTTATCGGTCTTTTTGATGTTATTGATTGCAATGGTAGCTGTAGATCGACCTCTCATCCTTACAAGATAGTTTTTCTACCATCCAGTACCATTGACAAGACATCCCGTCAATGTGAAAACAGATATTTTGACTTCGTGAACTTCCAAAGTATATTGGATCGTGTCCATGATGATGATTATTTAGTTGGTGTGTTTATTTTTCTTATAAGCGTTGGTTTTTGATTATTATGTTGATGATTATGATTATTTGGTCTAACTTTTGTTGAATTTCTTAGATTTGATAGGTTGTGTCCTGGATGTGAAACGGTCTACGAGTTGTCTTGGTCTGATATATGATTAGTATACTGATCAGAGTGAATGGGGTGCATATTCAATCGTTACTGTTTTTTAAAGGACAAACAGTATTTCTTTATCAGAATTATTGATTTCTGTATGATTTAGTAATGTGTATTATTAGTTCTGATTATTATATTCTTTTGTTTTTATTTATTGGTTTTTGTTTGGGTTGTGAGCTTTCTGGAACGATGGCTAGAGATTTTTACACATCTTGGAAGCTCTGTGGTCAGGATTTGATTGTGTGTGTGCTAAGATGGGCAGTCATTGATTATTTTGGAGGTATTTTTTATAAAACAATTTACTATCGTATTTATGTTTGGTATTATATATTAGTTGTTTTGATCCAATGTATGTGTTTATATAAGCAGGGAAAATTACTATATCGTCCACTTATCCTACTACGTTTGAGCTCAATCCTTCTATCCCAGAAGTTGATGATTTCTTAGAACAGTAAGTTTTTAATGACATTGGTAGATTATTAACTTTTTATTTTGATGATCTGATGTCTTTGTTGTTTTTCTTTTCGTGAATGTAGGTATCCTCATAAGAGGATATGTTTGGGAGATAGAGTACGTCTTGAGTACTAGACGATGCTATGCTTCTGTTTTGGTTTCACTTCTTGGATCAGCTATCAGTCGTTTTTTTTTTCTTATTCAGTAGTGTATATGCAAGCAAACATTCTATTTATCTATTTTTTATTTCATCATTTTTATGTCATTGGTTTGTTAAACAATAAATTCTTGGCAATTAATGATTTTATTTAATATATAATATTCCTGAACGGTTACATTAAACTTTTAGACGATTGATATATTCTCTAAATACCAGTTTATTAGACTTTTAAACGATTTGTATATTCTCTAAAATACAAGTTTATATTTGTCTATCAAAATTGAATATGTGAATATAAACATCGTAATATATTCTAATTCTAATTAGAATTGGACGTATTTTGTACTTTACATTAATTTGACTAAGAAGTTAGTTTTAGGTTTTCAAAATGGTCGGGACGTATTTGATACTTTACATTAATGTGACTTAAAGTTAGTTTTAGGTTTTCAAAATTGTCGAGACTTTTTATGATTGGTATCTTAGAATTCATGAAGATCCATATATGTAGGATATATCGTCTAATAATAATAATCGTAAAAAAGAGAGAATTCGTAATATAAGATTGTCCATCACGGGTTAACCCTAGCTATATATATATTGCTGATTTTTAATAATGAAATTTGACAATATTCCTTATCTATATAATATAAATTTATACTTGGAAATTTTCGAATATAACATCCTTTGATCCGTTGTAATCTGTAATGGAAGTTTACCTTATCATAAAATAATAAAATTAATTATTTATGTAACAAATGGAACTCATCTATATTTATCGGGTTATTTTGTTAATAAAAAATTGTTAATTTTGATTAGCAATAGCGTTGTATTTGTATATATCTATAAATATGTGCACATACGATGGACTTCCGAGTTGAGTTATTGGTTTGGACTCTGTGATGGAGGGGATAGGTAGTCATTATGCTATACATAAACTAATTATTGTTTTTATGCTATGTTTTGTAGTCGTTCTGTATTTTTAATGTTGGTTTCATGTTTCAAACCTATGTTTTAATTTTAATAATGATTCGTTGCTATGACTTTGGTGACCAGGTTCTCACAGGCGTCGACGCATAAGATTGCAAGTTTTACCATTTTATCTTCCCGAAAGACATGTTTTGTTTGCTAATGATTTAGATGCATATGTTCCGGTTGGAAAAGCTAAGTTCCATGCATGGATCAAGTGTAACCAGGTTTACCCGGAGGCGAGATTTTTTTTGTACTCGGAGATACCTTTTCGATTTGTATAGGATCAGAAAAATAAGTTGTGGAGACCAAGACGACGTGGAAATCCTGGTCCATGTGTTATAGAGGAATCACCGATAGAGTATGGAGAAGATTACTATCTTAAGATTTTGTTAGACGTAGTGAGGGGTCCGTGTAGCTTTGATGATATTAGAATTTTTGGTGGAACCGTTTATCCTTCTTTTAGAAGTGCATGTCGTGCATTAGGTTTAGCTGATTAGAATTGATATAATATTTTCCTTTTTATTTTTGCTGTTTTTTTTCATAATTATTTTCCATAATTATCGAACAGTTTTGACGAATTGTTTCTTAAATATATATTTAAGTTCACGATTGAACCAATTGTCATTTAATTTTGACAGTTTTGCGAGTCGTTACTTAAGTATATGAAACACGCGTTTACAAACTAAACCGTCGTATATTAAATCCGCGGTTAAAAATATAATAATCGTTTAACTCCATTCTATATATAAAAAAAAACATTTATTTTTCTCCTCTTTCATCTCCAATTAACTAAAAACAAAGAATGTCTCCATGTGATAGAGTTTCTGAACTTCAGAAGACAAACGGCGGGCATCATATTTGTGTCCAAGTAATTAGAAACTATTATGATTTTAGTCTCATTGGTTGTCCTAATCGGATGTTAGTTCTTGCTGATGAATTTGTAAGTTTATGAGATTTTAAAAGATTATTCCTATACATGTTTTTGGAATGTAATCGTTTATTGACTCTTTTTAATGAAACTATGTAGGATAATCGCATCCTGTGTACCATGCCATTTGAAATACTTGACAAATTCGAGTATGTATTGCTCGAAGGAGAGTGGTATTTTCTTGGTAATTTTGCAGTTACCGAAAGGTTACCCCATCCAAATATATCATCAAACAATTGTCATATACGTTTGAACGAGGAGACAGCCACTGAGAAAACCGATCCGAAGTCTTCCAGAGAAATATACTCTTTCTGTCCATTCATAGATATTTTACTTGCATCGATTCAAACAGATCGATATCTTGGTAAGTTTCTTACATGCACATGTTATTGTATTGGTTTATCTCTTTAACTGAGAAATGATTTTTTTCTAACTTAATCATTTAATTTTGCAGTTGATCTTCCCGGGGTTGTCACTTTTGTTCAAAAACTTCAAAGAGGAGTTCCTATGTTTGATACATCGGATACACCCACGGAGGGTCCACTTATTTGTTTTATACTTGAAGATTTCAAGTAAGTACAACTTATCCTCATAATAATGGGTGTCAGACTTGGTGTTTCTTGGTATTTTAAACTATGTTAATTATCTTATATATTGGTGTAAATATATACTGGGAATTCCTTGAAATGTATTGCTTGGGATAACTTGGCAACAAAATTTGAAGATCTTTGGACGAATCGTGATAGGTCTTCAAGGCATATTATTGTATTGCGATTTTTCTCTTTCAATAGGTGGAGAGGTACGTAAATATTAACTATTAATATCTATTCAATGCAGCAATTAATCAGAAGTGTAACATATATATTGTTTCCACATGCGTACTGAATATGTATATGTAATTAGATGAGTGGATAGTTGGATCAGAAAAATTCATATCTGATATTCTCGAGGATCCTCCTATACCAGAAGTGGCAATAGCAAAGATGAGGTATGTAAATTGCATCTTTGATATTGTATCCTGTATATGTATTCTATTGACATCTGTTTTTATGATTTTATAATATTGACATATTGTTTCAGGCTTGAAATTTCGGTTGATTTTGCTCCTTTGGATGATGGATATGTAGATCAGTATCCGTAGGAGATATTAATTTTTTTTTCCGTTTCTATAAGTTATGTACTTGAAAAACATTGTTGTTGTTTATTTTTATTGTAATAAATAAAATATTCAGTATCTATAAACTTCATCTGTTTCGCAAAGAATCTCATTTTAGCGTATTGTTTATGATTTATAAAAACTGTCACTTTATGATTTCAATACAAAATTGTGCTAGAAACACAAATATGTATATATATATAATAAAAATTTATTTTAAACAAGAAAAAGAAAATAAGGTATACGAAATGAATAATATTGCTATAAGCAGAGTTATGATTTTTGATATAGTACCGTCATTTATTGAGTCTAAAAACAAAAACAAGACACACGAAAAAAAAAAAAAAATAATCAAAGACTTAATATAACACCATGGTTTGATTCTGTGATTGTAGTCCGCATTCTCTCGACTTCGGGTAGGTTAGGGTTTAATAATATTTCGGTACAATCGTACGCGGTTATCGCTGCCCAAACATGTGTGAATTTGAACAGTTGGATGAATCGAATAACACATATGTTGATTTTGTGTTCTTTCCGTGATAAAGCAGTCATCAGGTCTGTAATAACACTTGCAATTTAGCATCTCTGTTGGGCATACAATAATCACATAATATAGTAAAAATTGATAGTTACAATGATTGCAATTGAAAAACATATTTTGATAAACTTACGATTCGTTACGAAGCTCCACGTAAACATCACCCCACTTTCTTTGACTTTTGGAGGATTTGTGTCTAAATGTTCCAATCACTGCGACGTGTCCAATTCTATCTAACAAAAATATTAGTTAGTCATTGTGAAAATTTGTAAATATAAGATGACATATATGTTCATGTTATTATTAATTAATTTATCTAAAGTCGTACCAACAAAAAACAATGGGTCTCGGAGATTATTGTGTATGTTACCGAATTCAACAATACTTAGATAGTTGTTGTTATCATAGAAAGGGAGCTTTGAAAAATAAGTTTGAGAATTTCATATTATTTTATAGTTGTGCAACGTCGGTCTCAAGTCTCCAATGACAGGGACTACACCAAAACGATACAGAATAATTGAATCTCCTTGCTTCACTTCTTTTCTAAAACTGTCTATAAACCCTTTTGATATTGATCCATGTAGTTTATCACCCTGTAAAAACAAAAATGTGTATATCAGAGAAGTGATATGCACGGAACATACGGAGTCACCGAATACCTTTTTATCAGCCAACACCAAATCTAGAGTGTTGTCAGGTTCACCGATGTGCTCGAAAATACGTAGTACTTTCACACGAATACGTCGTAGTTGGTTTGATGGTGTTATATCGGAAACATTGGTGAAAGTCATGTTTTTCATTGCTAAAAGACAAGCAGCGATCGACATGATGTAGTGCCTATAAAACCTGTAAAGTATTCGTTAGATATAATTCGGTAATGCTGATACATCTTTCGTATATATAATGATTCACATGTTCCACTTCCGATGGATTCCTAATACGAATCGGAAAATTGCTATAATTATAACAATATAATATTTGAAAATAATATGTATAAAAATTGTGATATTTTATTTTCTTATTCTTTATATGTATTACCAAGATAATTTCCAAAAATTTATATTTATGACATTTAGTATCTTATTTCCATTTAAAAAAACGTTTTATATTTAGTTGATAAGTATTTGTTAATATTCCTCTTTGGTATAATATTATCATATCGGAATTATTCTATTCTAAAAAAAAAGAAAACTTTACTTTGTTTTGTAAATATACCTCTTATAATAATATATAAAGTGTTTTTATACCGTGTATACGTTGAATCATTATTTACGTTGTTTATTCGTTTTCGTGTTTGCAATGACCTCGCATAATCTTTCTGGTTTATCTCCATTGATTCGCAATTTGAATGCTCCAGTAAAACTTATTCGAAAATATGCACATTTAGGCTGCTCTGATAGTTTGCTAGACCTCATATTATCCGATGAAGATGTAATATATGCACTACAAATTTAATTGCATATTACATACTTTTCTTCCTTTTTTTACTGTATTATGTTCAGATTTTGTTTTCGATATTGGGTAGGTAATTGCCTGATATGTTCTTTTTTTTTGGTTAATTCATAGGGTATTAAACTTCAGGCGACTATAGAATTTGAAGTTGCACGTAACTTTGGTCAGTTGTTTGGTGAGGGTGATTGGTTGGTGCTGCGGAATTTTAGAGTGATGCCTAATAATGAATTAAGTACCAAAATTGTCCCACATCCTTTTCGTATTGTTTTGGATTTGAACTCAAGTTTTACTAAATTTTTGAACAACAATCCAAACAATTTCTTTTCTTTTGTCGAGTACGAAAGCATACTAAATGGTTCTCATTGCGATGGATGTTATGTTGGTAAGAATCTATATTTTATTTTTGGAGTTGTGGTTTTTATGGTTCTATACAACATAGTATATACCTTAATTTTTTATTCGTTTTTTTTGTTTTGTTTTTATTTTAGATTTGATTGGTCGCGTTATGACTGTTGGAAATTATGTCGATGAAGATCTACCTTATGAGAGTTACATGAACAGTGATATATATCTTGAGTTAGAGAATGAAAGGTATTAGACATTATTTATCTCAGATTTTTGTATTTCATTGTTTAAGTTTTCAATATATCTTATAGTCTAATGTATATCAATTGTACCTTTGTAGGGGATGTCGCTTGCCATGTCGGTTAAAGCATCCTTATGGTATTCAGTTCACTAATGGTTTATCAAAATTCGATAGTGCTATTATTATTTGTATCATTCGATTTGCAGAACTCAAAATTTCGAAAGGTGAAAAAATTGCTTTTAAATTTCTTGATACACTATGTGTGTTTTAGTTAATTCATTTTATCATCTAATTATTTTTCCCTTGGTATATTTTTTTGTTGTGTTTTACAAGGTTCTTGGATAGTTACGACAGCTTATAATTGTACGCAGCTTATCTTGGACCCAGGTCTTCCTGAAGAGACCAATCTATTGAACTTATGGAAGAGGATCGTTGACGATTAATTCTTAGACCCGTTGATTTGATTTTTTTATAGTTTAATGATTTGTTATTCGATGTTATAGTCATTATGTTATTTAAGTTAGCAAAAAAAGAAGTTATTCTTTGGGATATTCTTGGATGGTGGATCTTATGATTAATTTTGTGGCGATACTATACTCAATAAAAATATATATTGGAGAATTTTATTTGTGACATTTTCTTTTAAATATTTTATACGTTCTTAGTTACGTAACTATATAGAGATAGGTAAAATAAAATTAAATACCGAGTAGATGCATGTAACTAAAAACTCATCGTCGTATATTTACAATGATCATAATAATTTTATTGTTAAATTTCCAATTATTTGTGGCAATTGAATATTATATAGATTTTTTGGTGCTGTAATACCCTAGAGAATATTCGTTTTGATATATACGTGTTCATATTTTTGTTAACCAAAAATGAAAAGAGTAAATCTTCTGAAAAAACCTAGAATATTTGGTTATATATATATGTACCGTCATTGTTGTTATTTACACAATTTCCTTCATCAATACCAAATACAATGAGTTCATCAGGTACATGGTATATTGTATATTTAATTTGTCATTGTTTTGTGTTTATTGGGTTTCATCTTTTTGTAAGTTATAATAGTAATTCGTATTTTTAACCTACTTATGTTTTATAGATGCAGCCAAAGGTAGACGCATTCATTTGAATGAATTGCCTTTTAATCGTCCAGAAGCTGGGATTTTTATAACCGATGATGACGAGTTTTGTGTTCCTCTTATAAATTCAAAATACACTGCATGGATGCACTGCAACAAAGAGTTCTCGGAAAATAGGGTGGTTTTGTACTCGGAGGTTCCATCCGACTTTGTTTGGGACCATAGAGAAAAGTTATGGAGGCGACGTGTTGTTGGTGACCCAGTCTCCAGGACTAGCTGAATGATAGTTTTCATAAGTTTTGATCTAGGGTTTTTTACGTCTTAGTTTTATTTTTTAAAGCTTCGAATTGTGATTTAGTATGTCGTGTTTCTATATTTAAAATATATACATTTTATTGATAAAATTGATATTAATTTTTATTTATATGTCGTGTTTCTGTTGATACCGTGATAATACTAACTTATCATCGTGGATACTGATTATCTGCCAATTATTTGTCCGAATATTATAGAATTTATAATAAGGCAATACGATATAACAAAAATGTCAAATAGACAATTCGTAATGAAAAAAAAGAAGAAAATTCAATATATCCTTTTATTCTGAAGTGTGTATAAATAGTAAACCACATGTGATTACAATGGCACCTTCATAATATAGTCTTGGTGTTTTTATTCAAAGCATTTTTGCTAGAAATTGTCTTGCTTCTATTGAGGCTGTTGGTTTTGCTAGATGGCTTATTTCTTAAGTATTGCCACACATAAAAAATATGATCAAAATCTGTTTGGGATTTCTGATCTTGATCCAACAAAGCATATATGGAAAACGAAGTTGAAAGTCTTGGGTAAATTTAACCGATTTCCTGAACGTGACCGCACGTTAGATTTTATAATGTGCGACTGGAAGGAAAAATCCATAAATCAATTTTGTTTTAGTTTTTGTAGTTGTAAATGTTTGATTTTTTTTTTTTACAGGGACAAAAGATTTCTGTTACCGCACCGTTTGAATTTTATGATAAGTATTCTAACATATGTTAGGAGGGAGACTGGATACTTTTAATTAATTTTAACTATTACCTGTCACCGGTGAGTTCAAGACAAGTACACATCCTTATATGATCCAGATTATAGTTGATACAACGTGTGCAGGCTCTTATACGCAAGATATCAATAGTTATTTTTTGTTTGCCGCTTACGAAGATATTATGAATGGGACTATTGATTTTAGTTTTTGTGTCGGTGAGTATTCAGTATATCTTTCTTAGTTTGCTGGCATTGTATGATTTTGTTTATTAATTGATGTTTTGAGTTTTTACAAAACCAGATTTAATCGGTAAAATTATCAATGTTGGAAGCTTTCACGATAGAATTAGATCTTTTGATTGTTCTACACATTCAATAGTAAGATTCGATCTCGAGAATGAAAGGTAATTTGTAATCGAGTATTATATTTTTAAAAAAATAAGTATACTAAAATACAATTTCTGTTTATATCAGTCTGATTGTTCTTTAATATGAGAATTTTAGGAAACGGCGTTTATCGTGTTTGTTGAAAGGTGATTACGCTGCAACTTTTCTTCGAGAGTTTGAAGGATGTAAACAAGATTCCGTTATTTGCATCATGCGTTTTGCGAAAATAATTATTCGAAGAGGTATTTTGTTAGTTTTTGTTATGAGTTAAATGTATATTATATATGATAACTACCTTTTTTTTGATAATACAGGATGTTTATTGGCTACTACATCATATGATTGCACACAAGTTATTCTGAATTCACGATGCTTCGAAGCCTATCAATTTAAATACTTGATATCTGGTCCTTAATAGAGGATGATAATAGCTGTTTTTCTACATCGCGAATATATAGTGTTTCTATATTAAATTTCTTAATTTAAATTTAAATTTTATGGTTTGTAATATTCATCGAGTTTTTCTAAATTAAGAAATTTTGATTTTATTGTCTCTATTGCAATGTCTACCAGTTACAAATTTTAATTTATAGTATTATGAATGAGATTTGATATTCTAAACTATTCTCAAATTTATTGGATCTCAAAGAATAGTACCTAAAGTGATTACATAAGAAAGTGATTAGATAAATTAATTTAATCTCTATGCATTGTTAAAATAATTATATATTAATTAAATCTCTATGCGTTGTCAAAATAATTTTTAATCTCTTTATTGTTTATTACTTTATTGTATTGAAAGATAATAATATCTTTATTGTTTATTACTTTATTCTGTTAAAGGATAATTTCTATAACGTTTTTAGGATTTCGTTATATTAATGAAAATATTCCTGTTTGCACTGTTCTATATTATCATATATATATAATTACTTTATTGTATTGAAGAATAATCTCTTTATTGTTTAATTACTTTATTCTGTTAAAGGATAGTTTCTATAATGTGTTTAGGATTTCGGTATATTAATGAAAATATTCATGTTTGCACTGTTCTATATTATCATATATATATATATTATTACTTTATTGTATTGAAGGATAATAATCTCTTTATTGTTTATTACTTTATTTTGTTAAAGGATAATTTTTATAGTGTGTTTAGAATTTCGTGATATTAATGAAATATTCCTGTTTGCACTGTTTTGTATTATCATATATATATATATATATATATATATATATATATATTCCTTTTATACTACATTGCCTATAATTTAAAAATTATATAACTACTTTAGGTATTTAGAAATATTCTTCTTATAATTTTTAAAGTTATCGTAAATTATTCCATTTTAAAGGTGTATATTCAATGAGTTTCCTTTATCTATAATCTTTGAAATACTAAATTTTATAACCTAATTATTTTATGTTATGGCGGTTCTTATACTATATATATACATACGTATTCTATTGAGTTACCTACAACTTTCTTCATTGTCTTAATACTTCCTTGGTCTTTGTTCGATGTCGATTTTTAAAAGAAAGTCGTCGATTACGGTTCTCATTCGTGAGCTCAATCCAATTTCAGATAGCTATGTGATAAATGTGAAGGTTCTTAAAATTTGGGATGGTTTCAAAGGAAAGGGTGGGTCTTCACTCGAGATGGTGTTAGTTGATCGAGAGGTGTGTTTAGTACTATTAATATATATTATTTTAAACGATATTGTTAGTATGTTTGTAACGTAATTCTTTTCTTATTCATATTTTTTTTTGTGTGTTATTTATCAGGGTGATAGGATTCATGCTTCTGTTGATAAAGAATTTGTCAAGACTTTTCGTAAGGATTTGGTTGAAGGACAAGCAATATCTATAAACACTTTTTAAGGTTGTTGACTATAATAGTGACTTTCGAAGCGGTCGTTCGCTTTACAAGATCGTCTTTTATGCTACAACTATTGTTGAAAAGTGCAAAGACTTCCCAACTGAGGTTCCTGATAAATTTTTAAAGAGTTTCCCCGAAATTTTATCAAAAGATCTTGATAATAGTTATTTGATTGGTATGTTCAGTTATTTCATACTTTATTACCTTTGTTGTATTTGAATTTAATTCTTTTGTTTATATATATATATATATGTATTACATATAAATCTTGGTTTTTTAGATATAATTGGTCAGATCATTCGTGTTGGTCATGTTGAGAATGTTGTGGCTCAAGGAAAGCGACGTTTTCGACTCAAAGTATCTCTCAGAGATACAAGGTCAGTTCATTGTTTTTAACGTTATAATTATCCCCCATTAGTTCTCTTACATACCTTATTGTTGTGACTGATGGGTTGTTTTTTTCTTGCTTATATGAATATTATGTTTGATGTTAGTCTTTTTATGTATCAGTGATCTACAGCTACAGTGTACTCTCTGGGGTGATTATGCGAAACAAGTGTCTGATTATGTTAAGCGTAACTCTGCATCAGTTGTTTTGATTTTGATCAGACTTGCTTGCATCAAAGAGTATCGTGGTCTGTTTTTGACTTAGTTTTCTTAACGTTGTTATTTGTTAATATTCAATTAGTGATTTTTTATATAGGTGAGGTTAGTGTTTCGAATGCATTCAATACGACTCTCATCTTGATGGATCCAGTTACAACATACGCAACTAGATTTCGATCAGAGTATGTCCCTTTTAATATTTTTAATATATATTGGGTTAATTGTACAAAACATCTAGCGTCATTTTCACAATTGTTAATTCGTTTGTTCTAGGTTGCGAAATGATAGATATATACTTACACCAGTCGAAGAGAAAGCTTCTAAGGATTCTGATGAGGTTTTGATGGAGGATTTTTTTGGTGATAATATCTATAGGAGAACGTTAGATGGTGTTCACAATGCCAGCAGGGTATATCTTTTTGTTTTATCTTCTTCTTTTTTTTTTGTAACTTTTTTTTATTTAATTTATTAATTTGATATGTTTCTGATATGTTCGGGATGTAATTGTGATTTGTAGGTTGGCAAGTACGTGACATTGGTTAGTGTGACTTCGATAGGCAATACTAATAGTTGGTATTACATTGCATGCAAAACTTGCAATAAAAATGTTTATCCGATTCCACAGAAGACCAGTGATACTAGCCCTTCTTTGTGGAAATGTGTGAACTGTTTGAAAAATGTTTCAGATGTCACTGCTTGGTAAACATTCTTATGTTTTTATATAGTAAGAATAACGTATTAAATTTATATTGATGATATTTTTAGAGTATTGTATAATGAAAACTGATTTCTTTTGTTGTTTGTAGCTTTTTCCTTATGTTGAATGTCACCGATGGCGATGGTGGTTTGACAGTCTTTCTTCTTTTTGATTAATATGCTCAAAGGTTACTTAAGAAGACAGCTGAAGAAGTTTACGAAGAGTTAGATGGGGTATGTTTTATATAGTTTTGTACTTTTATTAACGTATATTTGTAGTATTTAATTTTTTATTTTTTTTCAATGGTGAAGGATGATTCATCTGCTCTTCCGACTACTTTAAGAGAGTTATCTGGCAAGGAGTTTCTTTTCAGACTATCAGTGTCCGATGATAATATTAACAAGATTAAAACTTCATTTGTTATTGACAAGTTTACGACAGAGGACCATTTATTTGAAATCTTCAGTGGTCAGGTCTATTCACAGGTATGAGTTTTGATATATTAATTAATGAGATTTTCAGTCTATACTTTATTTGTCTGAGATAATATTCCTATTTGTAGGCACCAATTTCTTTGTCAAGTTCTATAGAAGAATCCGAAAGTTCTCCTATCTCGCCAGCTACTCCACTCTCAAAAAGGACGAATGCTGATATCAGTGGAGGTTCTAATTCATCATCTAGACCAACGAGGAAAGGAAAAAAATCATAATGTTGATTGTATAACGTCGTTATATGATTCATTGGGTCTTGATTTCGTATTTTTATGTTTCTTTATTAAGGATTTATTACTTATACTATTTATTTATTTTTATTTTTCGTTGGTGTTATAAATTTGGTTTAAATAAAACTTGAGATATTTTTTATTGGCGTTGTATTGTCATGATTTGAATTGGGTTTGTTCCATCGATGATATACTTGATAATTTTATATATGAGAAAAATATTTAACAATAAATTAAAATAATTTTTTAATTAATTATGTTATATGAAATGATAAATACATGACATAATCATCAATATATACAGTCAAACTTTCTATACGCTTATCATATATATAAGTTTTTTCATTTGTAGTTTACTTTTAAGATTCCATTTAATACAATCGTTTTATATGTTTGTTATTCAGAGAATTCATAATATTGGAAAATTATCTTCAATATATCTGTATTTCTTGCGTGTCTACGATTCTGTACTTTGTCGATAGGTTTAATTGATTAAACAGAAGAATTTTGTGGCATGCACTAGCTTGATGTGATGATTGTATACTGAAGAAACTATTATATTTTTTGATTATTTTTGACTCGGTATGCTCGCGTATCTCGCTTGCGTGTATGCTTAGTAAACCAGATGCAATTAGATTTTATTCTCTCATATTGCATGCTGCTAATGTCTCGAAAAAATATATTAACGGATGAAAAGACGCCTTTGACAGAAAATTTTGTCATTTAAAATAAAACCTATAAATGAATTAATCTTTATTTTAATAATACATATTCAATGTTGTATGTTTCCATAAATTTATTGGGTTGAAAAAGGAAATAATTGTCTAGAATGTAACGCGTATACATATGTGTTCTCTTTACTTCTTTTTTTTTACTTTTCCTTTTGTGTTCTTGACAGAGAAAAAAAAAATTCTGATGTTTTTGATATCTCTAGGTTAGATTATTACACAACCGGCGGTGAAGTTCGTGTGCAAGTTGTTCGACTCTGGAAGAATGTAAATTTCTTTGGTGATACAATTGAGATGATTCTCGCTGACGATCAGGTATTTCATTATGTAGTTGTTATTTCTTTATATACTTCAGAGGGTTGTTTTTAAGAGCAATTTTTCTTTTGGATTTTTACACTTTATCTTATGCGAAATCGATCTTAGGGTCATCGTATCGCTGCAACTGTCATGCCCGATGAAATCCCTCTGCATGGACCTGTACTTAAACAAGGTTACTGGTTTAGGGTTCGTCGATTCGTTGTTAAGAAGGCCAGTGGTTCGATCTGCATAACCGTAAACAGGCATCAGTTTATTTTCGGATCTCATACGGTCGTGATTCCTATCTCTCCAGTAACCCATAATCTACACTTGCATCTTAATTGCACACGCTTCTTTGATATCGTGACTCGCGGATTAGATTTTGGGTTTTTAATTGGTAATATTGGTAACCATTTGTTAGTTTTGTGACAATTTTAGTATAATATATCGTTTTGTTAATATCACTTTTTTTTTGTATCCGATATAGATGTAACCGTGTTGAAGATGGGTGATCTCTGTGAGATCAACAGCGATTCTTATGAGGATAATGCAACATATGTTCGATTCGAACTTCTTGATGCAGGGTAAGATCTATGAGTTTATATTCATATGTTGTTTGTTTATGCAAAAAAAAAAAACAATGTATCGTTTTGGTTTTATGACATCTAAACTGGAAGAACCTTTTTTGTTCTATTTTAATCAATTAGGAGAGATTGTGTATTGCCATGTATCGTCCGTGGGAATTTGGCTAAGAATCTGCATAGTGTTTATCAACGTAATCAAAGTGAATCAGTGGTGTTTGTACTGAGGTTTTGGAAGATGACTAATGGTCAAGGTAGGTTTTTATTCCCTTTTTTTAGTATTTAGAATAGCTAATCTTGCATTCTTCTAATTCTGATTCGTAAAATTAATGATAGATGTTGATAAGAATTCAGTTGTCATGTGCTCTTACCCTCCTTGCTCTGATTTTCTGTGTAATCCTGTTGATGATGAGATTGACGATTTCAGGGCTAAGTAAATATGAAATTTAATTTTTCTTTATTGACATATTTTGTTAGTTGATTTTAGATATATTGATCTAACATATCGATTTTTTTTGTAGGCGATACCGCCTTAACTAATACACCATCGATGGAATGTCAATTCCTTATCTTTCTTTTTAATGTTTGTAAAAATATTATATTATGATACTTATTAAGTGATATTGGTTGTTGTCTAATCTACAATTTCGGTTTGACTCTATGCATACTGCATTATGTCTTATTTATATTATCAATGTTATGAATGATTATGTCTTATTTATATTATGAATGTTATGAATGTTATTAATGAAATCGTTACATTGTCTTTAGTGTCTAGAATAAATCCGTATATCAATGGTTTTGTAGTGTTTTCATCTTTTTTGGTGATGTATGGTGATTTGAAAAGTTGATTTGTAAACTATAGTCTACTCAAAGGGCTAAGTATTCATTGCGTTTTTGAAAAAATATCTGACAACTTCTGATAGATTTGAATTGATGGATATCTATAGTTTTTGATATATGTATATCTATAATATTTGGTAGATGTATATCTCCAATATACAATAAACTTATCGAAAACATAAATTTAAAATACTAACTAATATTATGATTTTATGTAATATATATATATATATATATATATAGATGTTATATATGATAAACTAAAATTTGTTATTTAATGACTGATGCACTGACTGTGACAGTTATTCTAATTTCGAAAAAAAAATTATTTGGTTTTCATATACTGTATTTCCTCGATTTAGTCATTTATTTTTCTGGTATATTGTTTATTCTGGTGTGTATATATTCAATAAATTGTAAAAAATTTAACACAGAATAGCTTCCCAAAATAAAATTTTTTGTAGAGAACCTTTTCTAAAAAGCGTTTATGGTTTTGTTGGTATTATGATAGCCTAGATAGAATATTGTTGGTATTATGACAGCCTAGATAGAATATTTTCGGTCAGTCTTTCGTTGATATACCTATATTCTGATAATACAAAATATTAATATTAATAATTTATTAATAATTTAGTATATTAATATCTGTTAATCGAGTATTGTAAACTACTTATTATTATTCCATTTTCGGTAATGATTATCTCTTTACAGAATATATGGCTTATGGGAATCGTTTATCGTTTACATGCGGTTTAGGCATTAATATTATCTATATAATCAAAAATGTTAAAATTGAATATTTATATAATTAAAAATGTTTAAAGTACTAAAACCTTAAATTTGTAACATTATATATATATATGTGTGTATATGTATTCATGTCCATTAGGTTAATTCATCGCCCTAGGTCTATTGTTTCGTTGCGTCTCTTCTAATGGAGTTTCCAGGTTTTTTATTCTTATTTCGTTTAATTTGTAGCCTATTTTTAGTCATCACACAATTCTCTCAAATCTTTATTTGTTATTCTTCACATTGAGAATCTGAGATGACGACTTTTTCTTGGTATATGAGAGTTTCTTTCTTATTTTTGTGGATTTCTAATAGACAATGATTTTCATGGAAGAGGAAAAGTGGAGATTCTACCTTTTCATTTACCTCCCTCAAACAACGTTTTCTCATCTGACCTAGATTTACCAGTTTCAGAAACAAAAACTAAGTTTTCAGCTTGGATGGTGTGTAACCAGGACTCTCCTAATGCCCGAGAGCTCTTGTACTCTGAAATACCGAAAGACTTTGTTTGGGATCGTATACGAAAACTTTGGAAGCCACGTATTTGTTCTACGTTAAGTAGGTTTATGGTTGATCGTTGTAGCGTTGATGATGGTGAGCTTTACTACCTGCGTCTTTTGTTGGATGTCCTGAGAGGACCACGTTCTTATGAAGATATCAGGACTGTTGAAGGTGTTATTTATCCTACATTCAAAGATGCATGCAAAGAATTGTCTTTGATTTGATGAATTTCGTCAAACTTTTTTTTTCATATGAAGTTTGTGTTTTAAAAACTGATCCATTTATATCGTGGAATAGTTCATTATTTTTTTTTTATAGTTGTAACTTTCGGGAATTATTAATATGAATCATATTTATTATATGGCTAAGCTAACGAGTTATACTTATCTTATGAACAATATAAGCTAATAAGTTATGTTTAGAAAAGGAAATAATATATATATATAAATTGTTTAATATGATAAAATAAACTAAAGAATCTGTTAAACCGTTGAAAACTCTTTGATGCTTTACAAATATATATTCTCATATTTAATACTTTTACACATTACCAAACGTTTTTTTTAGTATTATGATATGTTCATAATTTGCATCATTTAGGTTGTATATTTCATTCCAAATCATATCTTATTTCATGCATTTTAGGTCCTTAGGGTTTGTTTTAGGACTTAGGAGTTGCATTAGGTCCCAATGAGTCTTTGCATGTTTTGAGTGTTTATCAGGTGTATTTGGAGCTATTTGGAGTTGGAGAGATGGATCTAGGAAGAGAAATGGCAACCAGGACTTGAAAGATGGTGAAAATGGGTTTTGGAGGTTCTCGGCCATTTTAGCGTACCACAGGAAGGTTTTCTCGGCCATTCTCACGTACCGCGGGTGGATTTCTCGGCCAAAACGCGTACCGGCTAATGAATTTTTCGGCCAAAATCTCCGGGTGCATATACATTTCCGAAATGGCCTGTCCGGGGAACCTTCCGGTCCGATTCAGCTGTCGGATGCTTCATCAAAGTTGGAGAAGATTGGATCACGATTCCAGATCAAGTGGAATCATAGAATTCGGACACGTGAGCAGAGAGTTAAGCTCGTCGGAAGGAACTCCTGTATCGCTGCCGTTTTGGACCGACCCGATGAGCTCAGAAGAATGCGAAGGACGGTGCACTTCCAGACCGATTCAGTTTACGGGGCCTTCATCAGAATCCGAGATATTTTAGTCCTCTTTCCAGAACGTTTGAGATCATTCAATTCGGAGCTGTGAGCAAGAAGATAACGTTTCCGGAATGGACACACGTCTAGAAGCCTCTTTCTGATCGTGTCAATGCACTGCGATGACGAGCCCTCCAGGAAACCTTCCACTTCCCAAGCGCCGAATCTTCCTTCACCAAAGTTGAAGACGTATGAGTCTTCTGTAAACCGGAATCACACAATTCGGACCAATATCCTGGAAGTTACGCCTCCCGGAATGCAAAGTGGTCTAAGCTGCTCTGAATGCTGCGAGATAGTCTTGCGACTTGGTTAACTCGCAAGCCTGAAGATGAATGCCTGGAATTTGATGCTGCGAGTTGAAAAGTGCGGGTAAGCTATCACTGGATAAGGTCCGAGGCTCCCGAGCAAGAAAAATGCTAAGTCCACAATCGTGCGACTTAGGCATGCGAGTTGGCCGCTTTTGGAACTAAGCCGCACAATCACTCGCAATCTACACCGACTTGAGCCTGCCACCTGAGACTACGGGATGACCAAGTCGCACATGTAATTTCCACAGATTTTGCCTTGGTCATGCGGGTTGAAGAAGAAGAAGAAGATCAAGCCGCACAAAGACTCGCAAAACACATCTACTTGGGCGTGCGGCTAAGACCAAAGGATTCAAGCCTCACAAGAGGGTTTCTTCATCTGTGCGACTTGGGCATGCGACCTGGGAGACACTTGACCAACCTGCACATTCTCCACTTTACCCACTAAAGCCGGGTCAGGACCCAGTTTGTTCCGGGCTGACCCGGTTTGTTTTTAGAGAGATATAAATAGTTTTTAGGGTTTTTTCCCTAAGGACTAAGCTTTATTCCCTTTGTCTCTTGCCTCTTTTGTCAAAAAGACTCCACTAAGAAGAGAAATATCGATATTTGGGTGTTTAATCAAGAGAGCTTAAGAGATTTTTGTGTTTAAAGCTGTTTTCTTCTGAATCTATCATCTCCATCTCCATTTCTCATCATTAATCATGCCAATCTTCTCAACTTGCAAATGTTTAAGAGAGATTAGTATGATTAGTGAGTAGTCACCTTAATGAGGTTCTAGATGTGTAGGTTAGGGTGCTAAAGTGTTAGATTAGGAGTGCTTAGGGCTAGATTCATTGATTCATCTCTCTAAACAGCTGTTCTCTATGCTAGATCCTTGCATATCACTTGAGATCTAGATTCTGGGAATTTCATGCACCAAAAGTGTTTGATGAAATTCCTGAAAGAGCTGTATTAGAGGTTTAAGCATTTGCTGCATGATGATGTATTGTTATTTGCTTGAATGATCACTTAGAACTGTTTATTAATGCATACTGATTCATATTTCACAAATGATGATTTGATTTGAAAATGGATTAGTATAGGGGTTAAAACCTTCATGAGAGGATTAATCTAGATTAGAGTTCTTAATCATTTGAATCATGTCTCATCATTGTCATTAGCATTCCTACTTTAGCACCAAAGCCCCCTAGCCAACTATCATGTCTAGAATCTCATGCCTCCATCATATCATATCCATATCACTTGTCATTGTTTATTTTTTCTTTAGTTATTAATCCTGTTTTAAGCTTGTAGTTGTCATTAGTCAATCAAAATCTCACTTGTTTACTTGAATTAAGAATCTGATCACATAGCTTAGTGTCTATCACCACATTCTTGGATTGATAACCTCTTTGTGCTACATTGACAAGGGGATTGATAGCCCTGAGACCCTCAAAAGTCTTGTCTATCAATTGGCGCCGTTGCCAAATTGTGGATTGTTTAGCATTAAGCTCTGATCTGTTCTTGAGATCAAGTGCTTACTTTCTTTTTCTTACTGATTACTTTCAAGTTCTGTTTGTGATTTCAGGTGCATGAACACCAGGTCTAGATCAAGAAGCTGTGGTCTACCTTTCCCTCTCAACGACAACATCAATCTTTTGGTACCAAGGAGGAGAAGGGACAGACGTGGAAGACAGATTGATCAGGCTAATATGGAAGAACAAAGAGAGCATGTGGTAGACATAGAACAACCAGTTCAGGAGCAACAGGCTCAGGGTAATGTAGATGGTCATAGAGTTGGTCAGGGGTTAAATCAGGGTAATGTTCATCAGGAACAGGTGCATCACCAACAAGCTTATGTCCACCAGGGACAAGCTCCAGCTCATCAACAGAGGCATCAGGCCAATGTACAGCAAAGACAACAGGTGCACCACCAACACCAGCCCTTCCAACACCAGCACAGAAGATATGAGCAACCACAAGTCTATGTTGGAGAGAATGACAGGGCCAATGCTCATCAGTATGGAGCTGGAATTCAGGCACCACCTGTGCAAAACAACAACTTTGAAGTGAAGGCATCCTTGTTGAATATGGTCCAGAACTCAAAGTTCCATGGATTAGCAATGGAAGATCCCTTGGAACACTTGGATCAATTTGATAAAGTGTGTGACCTGACCAAGATTAATGGAGTTTCTGAAGACAGTTTCAAGCTAAGATTATTTCCCTTCAGTCTTGGTGATTGGTGACAAAGCTCACCAATGGGAGGAGAATCTTCCAAGAGGCTCCATTGAAACCTGGGAACAATGCAAGCAAGCTTTCCTGTCTAAGTTCTTCTCCACCTCCAGAACTGCAAAACTGAGAAACCAAATCTCTAGCTCCACTCAGCACAGCAATGAGAGTTTTAGTGAAGCATATGAAAGATTCAGGAGCTACATAAACCAATGCCCACACCATGAATTTAGTGAGGCTTCCCTTCTCAGCACACTTTATAGAGGAGCTCTTCCCAACATTAGAAACCAGCAGGATACTGCTTCCAATGGGAACTTTCTGGGAAAGGAGATACATGCTACTTTAGAGCTAGTGGAGAACTTAGCAATGAGCAATGATACTTATGGTGAAGACTATGACAGATCAAATAGATCTGAAGGTTCAAGCTCAGAACAGAGGCTCACTAGGGAAGTTAAGGAGTTGAGGAGTGAATTGGATAAGTTAAAATTCACCACTAAGAAGCCAATGCATTTTGTAGGAGAGTATGAGGAACCTTCTCAAATCTTTGAGAACATAAGTGAAGAAGGTCTCACCCAGGAGGAGCTTAACTACATTGGGAATCAGAGGTTCCAGAGATATCAGTATGGTAATGCCAATCAGAACCTTTCTTACAGGAACCCCAATGTAGCTAACCCACAAGACCAAGTCTATCCCAATCCTCAAGCTCCACAGAACTTTGTTCCCAAGAACAACTTTCAAGGGTCCTTTCAACCTAAGAATCAGTTTGCTCAGAATCAGGGTTTTGCTCAGCAACAGCAACAATTTCAGAGTACTGGTTTCAGTTCACAGCAGCAAAAGGCACCACCAGGATTTGGTCCACTACAATTCCAACAGCAGGCGCCGGTTCAACAACAGTTTCAGCCACCAACGGTTCAGCAGCCACAGATAGGGACATATATGGTTGGTATTCTGAACAAGACTAAAGAGCTTCAAGGCATGGTGGTACTAAGTCATGAATGCAGTGCTATCATTCAGAAGAAGTCCATTCCAAGAAAGTTGACTGATCCAGGGAGTTTCACACTCCCTTGTGCCATTGGACCTCTTCTATTTTCTGGATGTCTTTGTGATCTAGGAGCATCAGTCAGCTTGATGCCATTCTATATAGCAAAGAAGCTGGGCTTTAGAGTCTCCAAACCTGCAAGGATCTCTCTTATCCTTGCAGATAGATCAGTTAGATTGCCTGTTGGTATGTTGGAAGATCTACCTGTTAAGAAAGGTGGTTTTGAGTTTCCAACTGATTTTGTTGTGCTAGAAATGGATGAGGAACCAGTTGATCCTCTTATCTTGGGCAGACCATTTTTGGCCACTGCAGGAGCCATAATTGACGTGAGAGGTGGGATAATAGAGCTTCAACTTGGGTCTGAAAAGCTCAAGTTTGATGCGAATGAGATGATGAAGAAACCCACCATTGAAGGTCAATGTTTCTATGTGGAGACAATGGATCAGTTGGCTGATGAGTTGCTTGAGGAGCTGAACACTGAGGATCCTCTTCAAGCTGCTCTAACTCAAGAACAAGGAGACAATGGGCTCTTAGCAGAAGCAAGTGAAGGGTACAAGTTGTATTTGCACAATGCTAGAGAGCTGGGTCCTGAGACAAGGTTTTTGGAACTGGAACAAAGTGGCTCTAAGGTTTTTGCTATCAGAGGATCAGACACCAGCCAAAGCAGCTTGGACAAGGATTGGAATGAGGCTGATGCACCCCCTGTTGAGCTCAAGCCTCTACCAACAGGGCTCAGGTATGCTTTCTTGGGCTTAAACTCCACATATCCAGTAATCATCAATGATAGCTTATTAGAGCATCAAGAGAGTGCATTGCTTAGTGAGATAAGAAAGTTCAGGAGAGCCATAAGATATTCTTTGGCTGATATTAGAGGGATCTCTCCTGACATTTTCACCCACATGATTCACCTAGAGGACCAATCTATGTCCTCTATTGAGCATCAACGACGTCTTAACCCCAACCTTAAGGAAGTGGTTAAGAAGGAGATACTAAAACTTCTTGAGGCAGGGATAATTTACCCAATCTCTGATTCAAGATGGGTGTCTCCTGTTCATGTTGTGCCCAAGAAGGGTGGGATCACAGTGGTTAAAAACGAGAAGGATGAGCTGATAGCTACTAGGACTGTCACAGGACACAGAATGTGTATAGACTATAGAAAGCTCAATGCAGCCTCTAGGAAGGATCATTTTCCTTTGCCTTTCATTGATCAGATGTTAAAGAGGCTTGCAAACCATCCCTTCTTTTGTTTTCTCGATGGGTACTCGGGGTTCTTCCAAATTCCCATAGATCCCCGAGATCAAGAGAAAACAACATTTACTTGCCCTTATGGCACATTTGCATACAGGCGAATGCCTATTGGTCTCTGTAATGCCCCTGCCACATTTCAACGTTGCATGATGCATATCTTCTCTGGCATCATTGAAGAGAAGGTGGAGGTGTTCATGGATGATTTTAGTGTCTATGGCTCCTCCTTCTCGGATTGTCTCTCTAATTTGTCACAGGTCTTGGAGAGATGTGAGCAGCATAATTTGGTGTTGAACTGGGAGAAATGCCACTTCATGGTGCAGGAATGAATAGTTCTTGGGCACAAGATATCTGAGAAGGGCATAGAGGTTGACAGAGCAAAGGTGGAAGTGATGGTGAATCTGCAAACTCCCACTTCAGTCAAAGGGATAAGGAGTTTCCTTGGGCATGCAGGGTTTTACAGAAGATTTATCAAAGACTTCTCAAGAATAGCAAGACCCTTGACAAGGTTGTTGTGTAAGGAAGTTGGTTTCATCTTTAATGCTGAGTGTGAAGAGGCCTTCAAGATGATCAAGGATGCATTAGTCAGTGCACCAATTGTCCAAGCACCAGACTGGTCCCTTCCTTTTGAGGTTATGACAGATGCATCTGATTTTGCAGTTGGAGCAGTACTTGGGCAAAGGAAGGACAAGAAGCTACATGTTATCTACTATGCCAGTAGAACACTTGACTTTGCACAAGAGAAGTATGCGACTATTGAGAAGGAAATGCTGGCAATAGTCTTTACCTTTGATAAATTCAAAAGCTACCTGGTGGGATCAAAAGTCATTGTATATACTGATCATGCAGCACTCAGGTATCTGATGACCAAGAAAGATGCCAAGCCAAGACTGTTAAGATGGGTTCTTCTACTTCAAGAGTTTTATATGGAAGTACAAGACAAGAAGGGTATAGAGAATGGAGCTGTAGACTATCTCTCTAGGCTGAGAATAGACTCTGAAGTCCCTCTTAATGACAGTCTTCCTGAGGAATCACTGATGGTGCTCCACTCTTACTTGGAGTTTGAAGAAGTGGATATCATTCAAGAGAAGAGGATGCCCTGGTTTGCTGGTATAGTGAACTATCTTGCTTGTGGAGTGGAACCACCTGAATTAGATGCTTACCATAGGAAGAAGTTCTTCAGAGATGTCCAAAGATACCATTGGGATGAGCCTTACCTCTATGTCCTGAACAAAGATCAGCTGTATAGAAGGTGTCTTGCTGAGGAGAAGATGCAACATGTGTTCCAAGAGTGTCATGGTTCAGCTTTTGGGGGTCACATGAGAGCATTCAAGACTGTGGCCAAGGTTCTTCAGAGTGGGTTTTGGTGGCCCACAATATTCAAAGATGCTCAGCTAGTTGTTTCAGCATGTGATGCCTGTCAGAGGCATGGGAACATATTAAAGAGGAGTGAGATACCTCAAAACCCAATTCTAGAGGTTGAGATCTTTGATTGCTGGGGAATTGACTTTATGGGGCCCTTCATTTCATCCTATGGGAATCAGTATATACTTGTTGCTGTGGACTATGTGTCCAAATGGGTTGAGGCCATTGCTTCCCCTACCAATGATTCCACGGTAGTAGTGAAGTTCTTCAAGAGCATTATCTTCCCAAGATTTGGAGTACCCAGGGTTGTTATCTCTGATGGAGGATCTCATTTTGTGAACAAGACCTTGGAGGGATTGCTGAGAAAGCATGGAGTGAAACACAAGGTAGCTACTCCTTATCATCCTCAAACTAGTGGCCAGGTTGAAGTATCTAATAGACAGATCAAAGCCATTCTTGAGAGGACTGTTAGCTCAAGAAGAAAAGATTGGAGCAAAAGGCTAGATGATGCATTGTGGGCTTATAAGACTGCCTTTAAAACTCCTATTGGGACATCACCTTTCAATCTGCTATATGGGAAGAGCTGCCACCTTTCTGTTGAGTTGGAGTACAAGGCTTTGTGGGCGGTAAAGTTGCTGAACTTTGATATCAAGACAGCTCAAGAGAAAAGGGTCATTCAACTCCATGAACTTGAAGAGATAAGGCTTGGGGCTTTTGAGAGCTCAAAGATTTTATAAAGAAAAGACCAAGGCTCTGCATGACCAAAAGATTTTAAAAAAGGAGTTCAAGGAAGGAGATCTAGTGTTGCTGTTCAACTCTAGGCTTAAGTTGTTTCCAGGAAAACTTAAGTCTAGATGGTCTGGTCCCTTTAAAGTTCTTGAGGTGAGTCCATATGGAGCTGTTGTGTTAGAAGGAAAGAATGGTCAAGAGTTTGTGGTAAATGGCCAAAGGATCAAGCACTATCTGGTTTCACAAAGGAAGGAGGAAGCTACATCAGTTCCCCTTCTTGATCCACCACCAGCCTGTTAAACAGGTTTCCAAAGTCAAACTTAGAGACTTTAAACAAAGTGCTCTTGGGAGACACCCCAAGCTTATCTTTATACATAGTTCTTTTGATTTCTTCTCTTTTCTTTTATGTTTTAGAACTTTTTGATGGGTTTTGTGAGTTGGTCTCAGGTTCTAGGTGATTTTTGGAGGCCATGACTCAGTGATAAATGGGATAAAGCATGTGAAAGGGCTGAGAGAAGTGTTTAAGGTCTGAAAAGCTTGGAGGACGCCTGAGTGCTACCTAGATGTGCGGCTTGGTGCAAGAAGAGCCCAGGTCGCAGCAGGACTCGTAAATCACACCGACCTGGTCATGCTACCTGGTGCAAGAGGGCCAGGCCGCACCAAAAGAAGAATGGCCGAGGTGTTTAAGTCCCAAACTCTACGACCTGGGAGTGCGGTTTAGTAGGCCATGGACCAAGGCGCACCAACATTCGCATTCCACACCATGTTGGTCGTGCGGGTTGGTGCTTGTGAGACCAGGCCGCATAAAAAAGAAGGAAGGCCGAAGAGACTAAGTGCAGAATCCTGCGAGGAAGGAGTGCGGCTTAGATTAATAAGGAGCCAAACCGCACAATGGTTCGCATTTCACACCGGGTTGGTCCTGCGACCTGGGAGCAAGGAGACCAGGCCGCACCAAAAGAAGAAAGGCCGAGGTATCTATGTCCCAAAGTCTGCGAGTTGGTGCTGCGGCCTGAAACCCAAGGAAGCTAGGCCTCATGATGATCCGAAATACACTCCGTGTTGGTCGTGCTGGCTGGGAGCAAAGAGACCAAGCCGCACAAAATGAAGAAGAGGGTGAGATGCCTAAGTGTTGAAAGTGTGCGACCTGGGAACTGGCAAAACCAATTCGCACAAACGATCGCAAAACACACCTGCTTAGTCATGCTAGCTGGTCACAATAAAACCAGGTCGCAGCATGGAGAAGATATCAAACCGAGCTGAAGCATATTTACTGCGACTTGGGCATGCGGGACAGAAAGAGGAATGACCAAGCCGCACTAAAACAATTCCGGTTCTACACCGAGACGGTCGTGCGGCTCGGTAACGACGGTTCCAGGTCGCACAAGGAGAGAAAGGAGGCCGGTCAACGAGAAAAGGACGGGTCAAAGCCTTGACTGGTCAAAATAGATCTATTGACCACCAGTCCAAAGGCTTGACCCTGTCCCACACTCTCTCTTCCTCACCATAAACACGAGTTTGCACCTCTTTCTCTCATTTCTCTCCATTGTTTTCATCATAACTCTCTCATTTCTCCACCAAATCTGTTGATTCAAAGTGTTGCTGGTGCTCAAGATGCTGTTCTGCCTCCACCTCAAAAACGTTTTGGTGGAAACAGATATCACTTTGATGATTACAACTGGGAGGAGCCAGGCACTTCAGGGTTTAGAGCTCAACAAAAGATTGGTGTTCTCCAACAATGGTGCAAGTACCAAGACAAAACCATCCACAATATGGCCAAGTGCATCAAGGAGATGAAGAAGAGGATCAAGAAGCTTGAAAACCCTTGCAAAGGTGGGTCTCCAGCACCAGTTTCACCAAGGAACAGAGAGGAAGTTGGAGAGAATTCCATGAACTGCACAGCCCTGGTCACATATGGCACAACATGGGTGGATCTTGACGACGGTTCTGATGAGGCAAGCCATCACTCTTGGGAGACACCATCCGGTCACACTTCAAACCCCTCTTACTCATTGGGGTCAGACTTTCACAGCTCTTAGGTAACACTCCAAACCTTGTAAATATGCATGTAGATTTTCTTTTTTTTTTGCATTTTACTTGTTTGTTTTATTTTCACTCCTTTCTCATGCTTTTATAACAAAAGGGACTGTGTTATTTAAGTGTGGGGGAGGAGTTTCATCTTTTACTAATCATGTTTTCTCTGTTCTTATTTTACACTTTGAGTCTTGAGTCACATTCTTGCATGCATTCATGTAGTTTCATCTAAGTGCATATAAAAAAACCAAAAAAATTGAAAAATCTGAAAACTTTTCACAAAAAAATGATCATGTAGTTGCATTCTCATTTTTAGGATTGAGTCTAGTTGCATATTCATGTAGGCTGTATCAATGCAAGGGAGTAATGATAGGTTTTTCCTTGAGAGAATATCCCTTTAAGAATTCGGTTCACTGCCCTAGTTTCTAGTTCTTTGCTGCATGTAAACAAGATTGAAATCAAGACTGATCCATGCTTTGAACTTGTTGAGTGAACCAAGCTTTGAATAGTCCAGCCTTATCTAAGTGAGAACCTTAATTTGACAATCTAATTATCATTGCTTGTGCATGTCATTGTGAACTCATGGTACCCTCAAAATATTTGAGCTCTCTTATCCCTTTTACCACTCTTTGCTAGCTCAAATAGCTGTTCTCACACTTTGAGACAGTTCCATACCTTTAACTAAACCTTCCTTGAAGCCTGAAACACTATAGTGAGAGATGTGAGGCCTTTTTCTGAATAAACTTGACAGAAAGTGTTGGGTTTAGGGCGACAAGAGTAGGGTCTCATGTAGATCTAGCTCAACATCACGAGTCTAGAATAGGCTAGGAAGAGTTCTTGAGAAACATTGAGTGGTAGAGAGAAAGTTTGAGATGAGAACCAGGGGTTGGAAAGGAAAAGAAAGAGGTTTGGGGTCTGCTGTGTTAAGAAAGAAAAGCTCTTGTGGATTGAAAAAGAAAGTCTAGCCTCTAAGTAAAAAGAAACGAAAAGAAGCCAAAAGGGCTCGAGTGTTTGTAAAGAAAAGAAAAGAGGCTAGAAAGTGTGTTATGAGAAAGAGCTAAGTGAAATATTCAGACCCCAAAACTTGAGTTTAAAGTTGAAAAGATGAATTCCCTGGTGAGAAAGAAAGAATGAGAGTGAAGTGAGGAGAGGGTTGATAAGGCAATGAATGTCTTGAGAGAGGAGTAGCTAGGATGTGATCTTCATGGGAGTAGAGTTAAGGTGAAAGACCAATTTGGGGCATTGGGTAGATGGGATTCTGCTCTTGTATGTACCAGTTGCCTTTTACCCTTAGCATTCTGTTGAAGTTTATTCTTTCTTGAGTGATCCCTTGAGCTGTATGGAAGCCAAAATATTAAATGAGATCATCTTTCTCTCATAACCCTGTCCCAAGACAAGTGAGTTCACATGATTTGCATAAGCATGATTCACATGAGCTTTAATGAATGTCAAAAGGTTGGAACTATGGCTGTTTGTGAAAAACTTAAGCTTGAGCTATGGCTAAAGTTTTGTGAGTAATCTTGTTTGCAATGCATCTAAGAATTAGCAACTAGGACAGTGAGCCTGGAATTCTGTTAGTGATACACTCTCTCAATAAGGAATATGAACTCCCAATGCATACAACCTCTTTCTCTCATTTGCTCTTTTTGCTTGAGGACAAGCAAAGGACAAGTGTGGGGGAGTTGATTTGTTCATAATTTGCATCATTTAGGTTGTATATTTCATTCCAAATCATATCTTATTTCATGCATTTTAGGTCCTTAGGGTTTGTTTTAGGACTTAGGAGTTGCATTAGGTCCCAATGAGTCTTTGCATGTTTTGAGTGTTTATCAGGTGTATTTGGAGCTATTTGGAGTTGGAGAGATGGATCCAGGAAGAGAAATGGCAACCAGGGCTTGAAAGATGGTGAAAATGGGTTTTGGAGGTTCTCGGCCATTTTCGCGTACCGCAGGAAAGTTTTCTCGGCCATTCTCACGTACCGCGGGTGGATTCCTCGGCCACAACGCATACCGGCTAATGAATTTCTCGGCCAAAATCTCCGGGTGCAGACATATTTCCGAAATGGCCTGTCCGGGGAACCTTCCGGTCCGATTCAGCTGTCGGGTGCTTCATCAAAGTTGGAGAAGATTGGATCACGATACCAGAACAAGTGGAATCATAGAATTCAGACACGTGAGCAGAGTGTTAAGCTCGTCGGAAGGAACTCCTGTATCGCTGCCGTTTTGGACCGACCCGATGAGCTCAGAAGAATGCGAAGGACAGTGCACTTCCAGACCGATTCAGTTTACGGAGCCTTCATCAGAATCCGAGATATTTGAGTCCTCTTTCCAGAACGTTTGAGATCATTCAATTCGGAGCTGTGAGCAAGAAGATAACGTTTCCGGAATGGACACACGTCTAGAAGCCTCTTTCTGATCGTGTCAATGCACTACGAAGACGAGCCCTCCAGGAAACCTTCCACTTCCCAAGCGCCGAATCTTCCTTCACCAAAGTTGAAGATGTATAAGTCTTCTGTCCTCTGAAACCGGAGTCACACAATTCGGACCAATATCCTGGAAGTTACGCCTCCCGGAATGCGAAGTGGTCCAAGCTGCTCTGAATGCTGCGAGATAGTCTTGCGACTTGGTTAACTCGCAAGCCTGAAGATGAATGCCTGGAAGTTGATGCTGCAAGTTGAAAAGTGCGGGTAAGCTATCACTGGATAAGGTCTGAGGCTCCCGAGCAGGAATAATGCTAAGTCCACAATCGTGCGACTTAGGCATGCGAGTTGGCCGCGCTTGGAACTAAGCCGCACGATCACTCGCAATCTACACCGACTTGAGCCTGCCACCTGGGACTAAGGGATGACCAAGTCGCACATGTACTTTCCCCAGATTTTGCCTTGGTCATGCGGGTTGAAGAAGAAGAAGATCAAGCCGCACAAAGACTCGCAAAACACATCTACTTGGGCGTGCGGCTAAGACCAAAGGATTCAAGCCTCACAAGAGGGTTTCTTCATCTGCGCGACTTGGGCATGCGACCTGGGAGACAATTGACCAACCCGCACATTCTCCACTTTACCCACTAAAGTCGGGTTAGGACCCGGTTTGTTCCGGGCTGACCCGGTTCGTTTTTAAAGAGATATAAATAGTTTTTAGGGTTTTTTCCCAAAGGACTAAGCTTTATTCCCTTTGTCTCTTGCCTCTTTTGTGAAAAAGACTCCACTAAGAAGAGAAATATTGATATTTGGGTGTTTAATCAAGAGAGTTTAAGAGATTTTTGTGTTTAAAGCTGTTTTCTTCTGAATCTATCATCTCCATCTCTATTTCTCATCATTAATCATGCCAATCTTCTCAACTTGCAAAGGTTTAAGAGAGATTAGTATGATTAGTGAGTAGTCACCTTAATGAGATTCTAGATGTGTAGGTTAGGGTGCTAAAGTGTTAGATTAGGAGTGCTTAGGGCTAGATTCATTGATTCATCTCTCTAAACAGCCGTTCTCTATGCTAGATCCTTGCATATCACTTGAGATCTAGATTCTGGGAATTTCATGCACCAAAAGTGTTTGATGAAATTCCTGAAAGAGCTGTATTAGAGGTTTAAGCATTTGCTGCATGATGATGTATTGTTATTTGCTTGAATGATCACTTAGAACTGTTTATTAATTCATATTTCACAAATGATGATTTGGTTTCAAAATGGATTAGTATAGGGGTTAATACCTTCATGAGAGGATTAATCTAGATTAGAGTTCTTAATCATTTGAATCATGTCTCATCATTGTCATTAGCATTCCTACTTTAGCACCAAAGCACCCTAGCCAACTATCATGTCTAGAATCTCATGCCTCCATCATATCATATCCATATCACTTGTCATTGTTTAGTTCTTCTTTAGTTATTAATCCTGTTTTAAGCTTGTAGTTGTCATTAGTCAATCAAAATCTCACTTGTTTACTTGAATTAAGAATCTGATCACATAGCTTAGTGTCTATCACCACATTCTTGGATTGATAACCTCTTTGTTCTACATTGACAAGGGGAATGATAGCCCTGAGACCCTCAAAAGTCTTGTCTATCATATTATAATCGAGAAAAGAAAAAATATAATGCATCACCTTACGATCGATCTTAATAGAAAATATTGAGAATTGGAAAATATGGAGTTTTATAGGATGTATCAAAAATGTACATTGTTCGGCAAATGGAAAAAAAAATCTTATTTTAGAAAATATTTAGGATAAGCACAGATTATGAATCATTAATCTATAAATATTTTTGGTTATACGGAAAATATAAAAAAAAATCTAAGTTAGTTAACATAAATGTATATTATATAATATAATGATATATATGTATATATATATATACACACTGTTAGACCATTTTTGTGTTCTTCTGTTATCAAAAATCAGAATGAAGCGCAAAGCTAGGTCTGATGATGCTAACTTCCTGGTTTCTTCATCTGTATCCAAAAAAAGTGAGTTATGGTCGATGTCACGTGTTTATTGGTATGGAAAAATATCTAAAATTGTAATTATTTAATTAACATAGATTGAAGTGCAAGAAACGAAAGATATGCCCCAACCAAAGCTGGTGATAGTTACCAAACTGGTCGAGGGATTGGTCAATCCTACGTTGATTAGAGAGATTTATCCTTGGAAGGTTGTCGTGCTGCGAGGAAGAGAAGAAAGATTATTATGAGAGATAAGAAAGCCTTAAAACAAGATATTGGTTTGATTTATAATTTATTCTGAATTATATATTTTGTTTTATCAAATTAATTATCAACAAATTAATAGTTGTATTAAACTTTTGTTATCTATGATCTTCTATGTAGATTCCTTGCTTGATTCTTACAATAGTGCCGAGTTTGCTTGCTTTATAGCTACTGATTCTGATTCTGAAAGAGAAAACGATGAAGATAGCGATTCAGAAGAGCAATTGGCCGATATTGTCGTGCCACAAGGAGAGAATACCGATGTTTCTCCTGTTAATAAAAAAAAGTTCTACGTCGAGGAAAGGAAAAAGGGCAACCAATAATGGTGTTGCTACCGCAGATGAACCAATTGTTCGGACCGACATAGTCTCAATTGTAAAACCGGGATTAGATATTAAGGGTATTATTTTAGATTTATTAATTAAAGTTTTATATTGGTTTTTGTAATTTAGTTCTTAAATTTTTATTATTACATGATAAAATCCTTTTTTTTTAGGTTATTATGATAACGGTGATCCTATTTATATATGTGAGTTTTGCAAAGCTTATATGTGGTATGGAGAAAGGTTGGCAAAAAGGGCTACACGAGCTAAACCCAAGTTTTCAAAATGCTGCATGCAAGGCAAAGTTGTTCTTCCCTTGATTAGGGCTCCACCACAATCTCTATTATCGTATTTATACAATGTTGGTGATGAAATGTCTCATTTTCGTGACCATATCCGTGCATATAACATGATGTTTTCTTTTACTTCGCTTGGAGGAAAAGTTAACAACTCAATCAACGATGGAAAAGGGTCATATGTTTTCCAGCTATGTGGTGAGAACTATCACTCAATAGGTGATATGATACCGGCTCCTGGTGCGAATCCAGCATTCCTTCAGCTTTACATACATGACACCGCAAATGAAACATCCAACAGAATATCTGCATATGGGTAAGAAAAATGTTTTTTTTTTACTGCTGTTTTTTGGTTTTTTAAGATATAAAAAGTTCTAACGAATTGTTATTTTGATTCGTTTGTTTTTGGTGATAAAGGACGGTTGGTTCCACTTCAGCATTAAGAGAATCGGTTGTTCAAACACTTCAAAAAATGTTGGATAGACATAATCGTCACGTCAAAGCTTTCAGGATGGTACGAGATAAGTTTGGAAGTCTTGGGGATACCAGTGGTTTACGGTTAAAACTGGAATATGATAGAACATCAAATGGACGTACTACTAATTTCCCAACTGCAAAAGAAGTTGCTGCGTTGGTACCTAATGATTTCGATTTTGGAATCAAAACACGAGATATAGTTATTGAAAGTATGATGTGATTCTGGAAAGCAACAACAAAGACTTGGAATTGGAACTAGAAGATGGAGAGCAAGTAGCTGAGGAACAAGAGCTTGTAGCTGATCAAGAAGATCTTTTAAGCGTTCCAAGTGGTCCAATGACTCGATCAAGGACTAAGAAGCTCAAGCAAATCATTGGAGCTATCATCAAAGGCCTTGATTCGATTCAGGAGGGAAAAGAGCCGATCACAAGCACCCTGATTGTGATCCAAGTCCAAGATGGCTAAGTGGGCTTGAGATCCAGGCTTGTACTCTTTTTCCCTATCTCAAGTTTTGTCCCATTGGGTTTTCTTGAGATAGATTTTTAATGAGGCAAGAATGGATCTCTATTTCGCCTAAGTCCACAAAGCTAAGCCCAAGCTGTTTCATCAAGAGGAGCGCCTAAATCTAATTCAAACTTGACAGCTTGTTCTTTGTTTATTTCCGAGGTTGAGTTAATGTAGTGAGACTCATCTCTTCTTTCTTTCTTCTTTATATTCGCTTGAACTCCTTTGTATCAAACATCTTATCTTTTATTCTCAAACTCTTTCTTTAAAGACTAAGATCACGTTTGTTGGTGTGTCATATCCTTCAAACACCTTGATTCGACTTTGTGTGTGTTATATCACTTAGAAGATTCAAGTAGGCGTATCAAGAGTGTTCCGCGACTCTTGTGTGTGTCCTATCGATTCCCCAAGCCCCTTGAACAATCTCCGATTGTTTCCAAGGCCTATTTCATCAAGTTCCAGTCATTAGAGTGACGATCAAGGGCAGATCCATACTAGGATCACATCAAGTGGTATCAGAGCACCATTCTAATCACTGGATCGTCGTGTATCCGGTTGTATCGATTCAAATCTAAGTTCTTTTCGAGTTCTAATCTGTATTTTATGATCACTTGTGCTAGATCTGTTGAGAACTTGATTGTTTGCATCACAAGACATCTAGATCATACTACTCTTACTATAAACTGACCGATCAACTTCCTTCTTGCATCCGTTTGAGATCGTCTTTTTAAATTCTCTTAAAGTGACTATCGAGATTCTGTAAAAAGAACCGATCGCTAGTGACTTTGCTTGTGAAAATTTTCAGGAAAGTCATGACCGAAGAAGAAGAGACCAGCCAACAATGAGACAACAAGCTTGAGGCTATGACCGCAAAAATGAAAGAACTAATGGCTGCTCAGTTTGAAGTATTCCTACACCAATCCGATGCAAAAACTGATCGAGAAACAAGGAGAAGGAATCGCGTGCATTCACCAGAGAGAACCAGAGAACAACTTAGACCACCAAAGGATGAAGCGGCTGAGTCGTACTACAGCCGAGATAGCAGCTCTTCTAGGAGCCATCACCGACGCCAAAGACGAGCCAGGGACGAGCCTATACCTCTCCAAGACGGACTAGGAGGAATCAAGTTGCGAATTCCCTCGTTTCATGGGAAAAATGATCTGGACGCTTACTTAGAGTGGGAGAAGAAGATCGAATTGGTCTTTAACTGTCAACATTACACCAAGATTAACCGAGTAAGGGTCGCGGCCACCGAGTTCTACGACTACGCCTTAAGCTGGTGGGATCAATTGGTTACTTCTAGAAGACAAAATGGAGAATACCCTGTTGAGAGTTGGCAGGAAATGAAAACTATCATGAGGAAGAGGTTTGTGCCGAGCCATTATCATATGGAATTGCATCAGAGGATCAGAAGATTGGCTCAAGGCAACCGATCAGTAGAAGAATACTATCAAGAAATGGAAACCCTTATGTTGAGAGCTGATATCACCGAAGATAGAGAGGCCAATATGTCAAGGTTTCTAGGTGGCTTAAACCAAGACATACATGATAGGCTTGAGATGCAACATTACGTGGAGGTTGAGGAAATGTTGCATAAGGCCATCCTTATCGAGCAACAGCTTAAGAGGAAACCGGTGACAAAACCAAACTATTGAACCGTATCAACAACTTCTAGGCCAAGTTACTTGAAGGAGGAGAAGCTCAATCCTTACCAGAGAGATGGAAAGCAAATCGCGGTGCCAAAGCCTGAGAACAAGCCGTTCGTGAGTCAACAAGAAGGAAAAGGCAAAACCGAAGCCTCCACAAGTCGATCTAGAGATGTAAAGTGTTTCAAGTGCCAAGGCCGAGGTCATTACACCAATGAGTGCTCTAATAAAAGAGTCATGATTCTCAAAGACGATGGAGAGATCGAGTCTGAGGAAGAAAGTCCTGAACATGAACCTATGACCGAGTATGAGGAGATGCCGGTTCAAGGTTCGCTACTAGTTGCCCGAAGATCTCTAAGTGTTCAGTCCAAGACAGAAGAACAAGAGCAAAGGGAGAACCTATTCCACACTCGATGCCTTGTTCAAGGAAAAGTATGTAGCCTTATCATCGATGGGGGCAGTTGTACTAACGTCGCAAGTGAGGCCATGGTTAAGAAGCTAGGTTTAAGCGTTAAGAAGCATCCGAGGCCATACAAGCTTCAATGGTTGAACGAGAATGGAGAAATCAAAGTGAATAGCCAAGTCTCAGTCCCTATAACCATCAGACGATACCAAGATGAGATCCTTTGTGACGTGCTACCTATGGAGGCTGGACATATCCTTCTTGGCCGACCATGGCAATCCGATAGACGAGTCATACACGATGGTTTCACTAATAAGCATTCGTTTGTTTTCAATGGCAGGAAAACAACTTTGGTGCCTCTAACACCTCAAGAAGTGTATCAAGATCAGCTCCAACTCAAACAAAAGGAGAAACTCGTGAACAAATCATCGAACTTTTTCTTAAAAGCTGGTGATGTAGCAAGAGCCTTGATATCCAAGCAACCGGTTTTACTATTTTTCTTTAAGGAATCTCTTGTTAGTATCACTAACATTACACCGGTGCTACCGAGTGAAATGAATGATCTATTGCAGGCTTATAATGACGTGTTCCCGGAGGATAATCCTAAGGAGTTGCCACCAATTAGAGTCATTGAACATCAAATAGATTTCATTCCCGGAGCTTCATTATCCAATCGACCTGCCTACAGAACCAACCCGGTAGAAACTAAAGAGCTACAACGACAAGTGAACGAGCTCATGGAGAAAGGCCACATCAGAGAGAGCATGAGCCCTTGTGCTGTGCCCGTGTTACTTGTGCCTAAAAAGGATGGAAGCTGGCGCATGTGTGTTAATTGCCGAGCAATTAACAATATAACGGTTAAGTATAGGCATCCAATTCCTAGATTAGACGACATGTTAGATGAATTGCATGGGTCTAGCATCTTCTCTAAAATTGATCTTAAGAGTGGATACCATCAAATTAGGATGAAAGAGGGAGATGAGTGGAAAACTGCTTTTAAGACTAAGCATGGCCTATACGAGTGGTTAGTCATGCCTTTTGGCTTGACAAACGCACCTAGCGCCTTTATGAGATTGATGAATCATGTTCTTAGGGCGTTTATTGGTGTATTTGTGGTCGTTTACTTTGATGACATATTGGTCAATAGTAAGAGTCTAAGCGATCATGTATTGCATTTGAAATCTGTCTTAGATGTGCTTAGGAAGGAAAAATTGTATGCCAATCTTAAGAAATGCACATTCTGTACAGATAACTTGTTATTTTTAGGCTTTGTTGTAAGCGCAGATGGAATCAAGGTCGATGAAGAGAAGGTGAAAGCAATAAAGGAATGGCCAAGTCCTAAGACCGTGAGTGAAGTAAGGAGTTTTCACGGCTTAGTCGGATTCTATAGGAGGTTTGTGAAGGACTTTAGCACCATTGCTGCTCCACTTACTGAGATAATCAAGAAAGAAGTTGGATTCAAGTGGGAACAAGCGCAAGAAGATGCATTCCAAGCCTTAAAGGATAAGCTTACTAATGCTCCCCTCTTAATTCTACCAGATTTCCTTAAAACATTTGAAATCGAATGTGATGCCTCTAGTATAGGTATTGGTGCTGTTTTGATGCAGGATCGGAAGCCCATTGCTTTCTTCAGTGAGAAACTCGGAGGCGCCACACTTAACTACCCTACATATGACAAAGAACTCTATGCCCTGGTCCGAGCCTTGCAAACATGGCAACATTATCTTTGGCCTAAAGAGTTCGTCATACACACGGATCATGAGTCTTTTAAGCATCTAAAGGGACAGCAAAAGCTCAACAAGAGACACGCAAGGTGGGTAGAATTCAGAGAAATATTTCCCTATGTGATCAAGTACAAACAAGGTAAAGACAATGTAGTTGCCGATGCATTGTCTCGAAGGTATGCTTTAATCTCTACTCTTGATGCTAAGCTTATAGGGTTTGAGCAGCTTAAACATATGTACGCATCAGATTCTGACTTTGGAGAAAAATACCAATCCTGTGAAAAGTTTGCCAAAGATCATTACTTCAGGCAAGATGGTTTTCTCTTTTATGATAATCGCCTATGCATTCCTAACTGTTCTATTCGAGATCTTTTAGTCAGGGAAGCACACGGAGGAGGTCTCATGGGTCATTTTGGCATTACTAAAACTTTGAAAGTAATGCAAGATCACTTCTACTGGCCTCAAATGAAGAGAGACGTAGAGAGAATCTGCGAGAGATGTGCAACTTGTAAACAGGCTAAGTCTAAGGTTAAGCCCCACGGTTTGTACTCCCCATTACCTATTCCTTCTCACCCCTGGGTTGATATCTCTATGGATTTCGTACTTGGCTTGCCTAGGACTAGAACAGGAAAGGATTCTATATTCGTTGTTGTGGATAGATTCTCAAAGATGGCTCATTTCATTGCATGCAATAAAACCGATGATGCATCTCATGTAGCCAATCTGTTCTTTAAAGAAGTAGTTCGTTTGCATGGCATGCCTAGGACCATTGTTTCTGATCGTGATACTAAGTTTCTTAGTTATTTTTGGAAAACAATATGGTCTAAGCTAGGAACTAAGCTTATGTTCTCTACTACATGTCATCCGCAAACTGATGGACAAACTGAAGTAGTAAATAGAACTCTGTCTACTTTACTACGTGCATTAGTTAAGAAAAATCTTAAGTCATGGGAAGAATGTTTGCCTCAGGTTGAATTCGCTTATAATCACTCGATGCACACTGCTTCTAAATTTTCACCATTTGAGATTGTCTATGGCTTTAATCCTATAACTCCTTTGGATCTAACCCCCATTCCTTTGAGTGAAAGAGCTAGTATTCATGGGCAAAAGAAGGCCGAGCTAGTGAAGCAGATCCATGAGAAAGCCAAGAAAAATATAGAGGAAAAGACTAAGCTCTATGCGGAACAAGCTAACAAGAAACGACGAGAGATGATCTTTGAAGTTGGCGACCAAGTCTGGGTTCACCTAAGGAAAGAAAGGTTCCCGGCTGAAAGGAAATCAAAACTTATGCCGAAGGTTGATGGACCGTTCAAAATCATCAAGAGGATTCATAACAATGCTTATCAACTAGATCTCCGAGGTAAGTATAATATTAGTCCTAGCTTTAATGTTGCTGACTTAGCTCCCTTTTGTGCAGATGATTCAGATTTGAGGTCAAATCTTTTTCAAGAAGAGGGGGATGATGTGATTCTGGAAAGCAACAACAAAGACTTGGAATTGGAACTAGAAGATGGAGAGCAAGTAGCTGAGGAACAAGAGCTTGTAGCTGATCAAGAAGATCTTTTAAGCGTTCCAAGTGGTCCAATGACTCGATCAAGGACTAAGAAGCTCAAGCAAATCATTGGAGCTATCATCAAAGGCCTTGATTCGATTCAGGAGGGAAAAGAGCCGATCACAAGCACCCTGATTGTGATCCAAGTCCAAGATGGCTAAGTAGGCTTGAGATCCAGGCTTGTACTCTTTTTCCCTATCTCAAGTTTTGTCCCATTGGGTTTTCTTGAGATAGGTTTTTAATGAGGCAAGAATGGATCTCTATTTCGCCTAAGTCCACAAAGCTAAGCCCAAGCTGTTTCATCAAGAGGAGCGCCTAAATCGAATTCAAACTTGACAGCTTGTTCTTTGTTTATTTCCGAGGTTGAGTTAATGTTGTGAGACTCATCTCTTCTTTCTTTCTTCTTTATATTCGCTTGAACTCCTTTGTATCAAAAATCTTATCTTTTATTCTCAAACTCTTTCTTTAAAGACTAAGATCACGTTTGTTGGTGTGTCATATTCTTCAAACACCTTGATTCGACTTTGTGTGTGTTATATCACTTAGAAGATTCAAGTAGGCGTATCAAGAGTGTTCCGCGACTCTTGTGTGTGTCCTATCGATTCCCCAAGCCCCTTGAACAATCTCCGATTGTTTCCAAGGCCTATTTCATCAAGTTCCAGTCATTAGAGTGACGATCAAGGGCAGATCCATACTAGCATCACATCAAAGTAGGTCTGGAAGATTGAAGAGAATCAGTGAATTGCATCTTGCTTATTTGCCTTTACAATATCCATTGTTGTTTCCATATGGTGAAGATGGATTTAGACTCGGTATAGATATTGGATATGTAGATAAGAAGGGGAAGAAACGTTTGACGATTACTATGAGTGAGTTCTTTGCTTTTCGGGTTCAAGAGAGGTTTGGAGAATCTCCAACAATTGTAATGTCCGGAAGATTGTACCAACAGTTTTTGGTTGACGCGTTCACGATGATCGAGACGAATAGACTTCGCTTCATATCAATGAATCAACAGAAACTTCGATCCGAGACTTTCGATAATATAAAGGATGCCGCTGATAAAGGAAATTCTGATATTTCTGAGAAAGGTAGAAGAATTTTCATTCCTGCCTCTTTTACTGGTGGTACAAGATATATGCTTCAACATTATCTGGACGCTATGGCCGCGTGCAAACATTTTGGATTTCCAGATTTGTTCATCACGTTCACGTGTAATCCAAAATGGCCTGAAATTACTAGGCATTTACAAAGACATAATTTGAAAGCAGAAGATAGACCAGACATATGCGCTCGAGTATTCAAAATGAAACTTGATGATCTCATGTACGAGCTAACTAAAAAAAATGTCTTGGGAGTTGTAAATGCTGGTACGCTCTATTTAAATGTAAATCTATATTAATGATATTTGCATATGATTTTTGATAACTAATTTATTTTTTATGTTTTTACGTGTTTTATGATAGCAATATATACAATAGAGTTCCAGAAGAGAGGACTTCCTCATGCTCATATCGTTCTTTTTTTGAGGCCCGAAGACAAACTACCAACTGGTGATGATATCGACAAGATTATATGTGCTGAGATTCCTGATAAGGAAACTGATCCTCATCTATAAATATTGGTGATGTGATGATGCACGGACCATGTGGTGCTTTGGATAGGGATAGTGTTTGTATGGCTGATGGTAGATGTACCAAATTTTTTCCAAAGGCATTTAGTCCTGTTACTAAAGTTGATGATGTTGGATACCCGATATACAGGAGACGTGAAGACAAGAGATTTGTAACGAGGAAAGGATTCAATTGTGACAATGGTTATGTGGTTCCGTATAACAGAGAACTTTCTATTCGATATCGAGCTCATATTAATGTGGAATGGTGTATACAATCGCGTTCTATCAAGTATCTTTTTTAATATATTCATAAAGGAGCTGATTATGTTCGCGCAGTAGTAGGCAAAGATGACGAAGATGATGAAGTTAAGAAGCATTTCAACTGTAGGTATGTTTCTTGCAATTTTCATTATTTATCTTATCAATGAAGTCTTCAATACCATCATTGATATTTACTGTATGTTATGTTTAGGTATATATCACTTGGCGAGTCTATATGGAGGATCGAGGGTTATGATACACATAGTCGTACAGTTTCTGTAACAAAACTCCCGTTTCATCTGCCGAATCAGCAATTAATTATATACAATGAAGATGATCCTGCTGAAGAAGTGGTTGAACGTGTAACCGTTGGTATGTCCAAATTCATGGCTTGGATGGAATGTAATAAAGAGTATGAAGAAGGTAGGTCTTTAACTTACGTAGATTTTCCACATAAATTTGTTTTTGATACAAAGTTAAGGAAATGGAAACCAAGGAAGAAAGGGAAAACTATTGGTAGGATCACCTATGTTCCTATGTCTGTAGGAGAGACTTATTATTTGAGGCTCTTGCTCAATATAGTTATAAGTCCAACGTGTTTCGAAGATATAAGAACGGTTAAAGGGCATCATTATGATACATTCAAAGAAGTTTGCTTTGTCCTTGGGTTACTCGATGACGACAAAGAATACATTGAGACTATAAAAGATGCAAGTTTATGGGTTAGTGCAATAACTATGCGTAGGTTGTTTGTAGTTATGCTGACTACAAGAAGTGTTTCTATGCCTTCGAGAGTTTGGGATGCTACTTGGGATATTTTATCCGAAGACGTGTTATATACTCAAAGAAAAATTCAAAAAAAACCAGGTCAGTTTTTTAATCAATACTAAAATAATTATTTGTTTAACTATTTCACGTGATATGCTATATATTCATATTTCTGTTTGGGTTACTGATTTGCAGATCTTAGGCTGTCTACTGAGCAGGTTAAAAACCTTTGCTTAGCTGAGATAGAGATGCTTCTGCGTACTGCTGGAAGTTCTCTTACAGATTTTTCATGTATGTCGTATCCAGATGATTTGGATATGACTATACGCGGTAATCCTCTTATTCGTGATGAAAAAAGTTATAATCGAGATTATTTGCGAGTTAGACATGATGAGTTGTTTGCCACGATAACTGATGAACAACGACTTATCTATGATGAGATTCTAGAAGCTGTTTATTCAGGCTCTGGCGGAAGGTTTTTTGTTTATGGTTCTGGTGGTACCGGAAAAACGTATCTATGGAGCTTATTAGGAGCCGCGTTACGTTCAAAAGGTGATATTGTTCTGAATGTTGCATCAAGTGGAATTGCTGCTTTGTTATTGCAAGGAGGTCGAACGGCCCATTCGAGATTTGCAATTCCAATTGTTGTTAATAGTTTTACGAAGTGTGCAATCAAATCTCAATCAAACCTTGCAGAAGTGATCGATGCATCTAAACTGATAATATGGGATGAAGCATTAATGATGAGTAGGGATTGTTACGAGACATTGGATAGAACCTTGAGAGATATATTAAAATGTGACAAGCCTTTTGGTGGTAAAGTTATCGTTTTTGGTGGAGATTTCAGGCAAATTTTGCCTGTTATTCCAAACGCAGGCAAAACAGAGATTCTTATGGCTACTTTAAATTCATCTCCCCTTTGGTTTGGATGTAAAGTGTTGAGGCTTACACGTAACATGCGACTAATCCCTGGAGACAACAGTCGTGAGATGTGTGAGCTAGCATCTTTTACAAGGTGGATTCTTGATATCGGAGAAGGAAAAATAAATCCGAGTGATAGCGGAGAAAGCGAGATTGATATTCCAAGTGAACTATTGATTAATGATTGTGAAAATCCGATTAAAGCTATTGTTGATGAAGTTTATGGACAGGATTTTCACAAAAAGACTGATCCTAAGTTCTTTCAGGATAGGGCTATTTTGAGTCCAAGGAATGATGATGTTGGGCTTATAAATGATTACATGTTATCACAATTAAAAGGTATATTTAAATAGTTAATTTTTGAAATGTTTTATTATTTTCGTCTTTATTAATGTTTTAGATATTTTTATTTGTAATGCTGATTATCGTTTTGCATATAACAGGTGAGGAACAAACCTATCTAAGTTGTGATAGTATTGATCCCTCTGATAAAGAAATTGATACGAATGATGCATCTGAAATTCCCTCTCAGAGTGTTCGCTCAGACAGCAAAAACGATCCGGGTAATATGATATATACAGAAGAGTTTCTAAACAGTGTCAAAGTTTCTGGTTTACCCAACCATTGTTTTGCGTTTAAGAGCCGGTACTCCTGTTATGTTGCTGAGGAATATTGATCCTAGGAATGGTTTGTGTAATGGAACTAGGTTACTTATTACTCAGATGGCCAATTATGTCCTAGAGGCTATAATAATAACTGGTGACAAAATAGGAGAGAAAATTCTTATTCCTAGGATATTTTTATCTCCGACAGAGACTAAATTTTCTTTCAGAATGAGGCGCAAACAGTTTCCAATTACCCTTGCTTTTGCGATGACGATAAACAAGAGTCAGGGTCAGACACTTGCTAAAGTTGGATTGTATCTGCCTAAACCAGTCTTTACACATGGTCAACTGTATGTTGCTGTTTCGCGGGTAACATCCAAATCAGAACTACAAATCTTAATCACGGACAAAGACAAAAAGCCTCAAAAGAAGACATTAAACGTTGTATACAAAGATGTCTTTGATAATATTTAGTCGCTTTGTTGTTTTTGTGGCATAGCTTTTCTCTGTTCTATTGTTGTTTTAAAACTCAATCAGTATTTATTTGATTCTTGCTTAACAAAAAGAAAAATTTATCATCTATGAGTTATATTTTAAGGTTGGATTAGATTTAGATACAAAAATAATTCACTATTTATTTACTGATTCACTTTTTATTTAATGAATTTATTGATTTTATATATATCATAATAATCATATAATAATATCATCAAATAATATATCATCAAATACCATAAAGGAGAGAAGTCAAAAATATTACATAAATATGGCCATTCAAAGTTTTTTAAGTGCTAACCATAAAATAAAATATAGTAGCAAGAAAATTTCAAAGAAAATATAGTTCACCATCAACTATATTCTCAACTTTCTCTTTCTCTTCCTCTTCCCATTCTTCACCTTCTTCTCTGACTACAAGACGAAAAATATAAAAATAACGGTTATATCAAGTAATTTCCTAAAAGTTCTCTATAATTTAGTGAAAAATTTAACTGATTACCCATTCCGCTGTATCCATATGCCTGATCTCTGTCTCAACGAATCCACAATTTATGCATTTTAAACCTATTTCGAGATAAAGCCACAGTTCATGTTTCCCTTTTTTACAGCGTGATTTTGGAGATTCATCAGTTGATATCTCATTATCAGTCTATAGAGAGATATTACAAACAAAAACAATTGTTATACATTCTAAAATCATGGATCTCTAATCAAAAATATATTATTAATTAAATATGAATGAAAGTATAACTTACTTCTTTGATAGTCGGTGTGACTTTTTCAATTGGTTTGCTTTGCGATTCCATTTCTTCCCAACTCATATTTAATTCGATCTCCCAATCAGATGGCATAGGTGGTGACTTAGGTTCATCCTCACCGAAACGCATTCTCAATGGTGCTGGTGTGATTACGAGAAGTCCATTTTCATCGTATTTCTTTTGTTCTTTGTTCTCCATTTTTTTTGTTTGTTTGTTTGGTTTGCTAATAAAGAATGGTAAAAGTGGAGACGTTTTGAAGACCTTTGGGTTTGTAAATATATTCAATTTTCTCAAGTTTCAATGTTTTTGGGAGAAATACTATTTAGTGGTTACACAACGACTTTGAGTCTTTGACTTTAACTGATATCTCATTATATAATTTAATGCAATCAAAACTACAAACAATACTTTATCGTGATATATATTATAACACAGAAAATCTGAATTACAAAAACAATAGATAAATAAATATATATATATATATATATATTGTAATTTGCTTTCTAAATAAAACTTTATTCTATCATAGATAATCCCACTTCAGTATTTTTGTATAAGTTACAGACCATGTTCATAAAGTAAAAGTTATTCACTTTTCTCATAAAGTATGATAGTCTTCTACTTATTATTACATTTTTCAAGAAGATATTGATACTTACAAAAATAACAATTTATATTATTCTATGTGAAATATCAAAATAGACTCCTTATTACGTACATAAACTAATGGTTTAGGATAATTATCACCTAGAAGTTTTCATTTCAATTGATTTTATTCTTTTTCCTTTTGTGGTTAAATCTTAAGATAAATTAGTTAAGCAAGTTTTGGAATTTAATTTATGACGTAATGTAAAATTTACATTTAGTTTGGATTGTGATTTGTTTTTGAAGATATTTACAAATATTTAATGAGTAATATTCAGAATATTTACATTTTGCGAATATACTTTTTATGTTGATTTATGCATATATATATTTGTTGATTTGTTCACGGTCTTCAAGAAAGATTAACATTGAGTGATGGCAAATTATGAGTTTGTTCAAACACTGAGCTCAAGGAGATTTGATTAGAAAATTGTGGTAAAAATATTGAAAAAATGGAAGGTGGATTGTTCGTGTAGCAAGAGAAGCTTAAATTTGATCGTTGTCGACGAACAGGTATTTTGATTATATTTCGTGATATTTATATATATATATATACACATGTATTATTATTATCCTGATTAAGATATTTTGATTTGTTTGTATATTGATGTAGGGTTCTAGAATACATATTCGGACAAATAACCAAATGATGGACTATTTCGATCGGAATTGTATAGAAGAACAATGGATGATGTTATCTGGATTTCTTTTGAATCCTTATAATTGGAGAACTGTCGTAAATATTACGAAACATGATTATGTTATTACTTTAACGAAAAATACTATCCTTTTACCGGTTCTACCGGTAACAAACAATTCATTCCATAATTTTATCTCTTTCTTATCAATTTATGAGTACCCAAGTGAGCATTATTATTTGATTGGTGAGTTTAATTTTAATATTTCAAAATATAAAAGAAAATTAATTGTTTTAATTCATCGTTTTGATTTAGTTTAATTGTAAACTCAGATTTGATAGGATTGGTCGAAGATGCTAGGTACTTTACTATCACGTATCCAGATGGTACGACGAGGGAATCAATTCGGTTTCATATCATAGACGATGAGTAAGTCAATTTACCTATAATTTTTATATTTAATTAGTTCTTAATAAATTTGTTTGTCAAAACATAGGGATGTAATGCTTGAGTGTATTGCGCATGGTGCGTTAGCATTTGAGATAAATGAAGAGTGTGTGAAGTCTAAAGGACCTTTTACTATTTGTGTTTTAACGGATTGGTGCGTCATAATTAATCGGAGTATGTGTTCTAATGCTACGATTTTTTTTTATATAATTAATGTTTTATAAACTAAAACGAATCAAATTATGTACGTTTTTAGAGAACGTGATTATCCAAGATCATGAAGAACATGAAGAACATGGTTTATCCCGTTTTGACGTTGTTCCAGATATCAATCAAGTATCTATTTTAAAATCCAAGTAAGTAATTTTATTGATAATATTTATATTTGAATTAAAGTAACAACAATATTACAGGATAATAAATAAGTAGGTTGATTGATATACCTTTAAAATCAATATTTCAGGATTTGGAACAAGATCAATTCAGGATTTGGACGAGGTTGAATTATTTAGATGCAGCTGATATCTTATTGCCCTAATCTACTAAATTTATTAGTAATTAATAATGTTTTCAATATCACTCATACTGTTAATGTGTTATCTTAATATTTTCTAATTTTATCACGTATAATAATTCTTTCATCTAATTAAAGGGTTTTAAAATTCAGAATAATGAGAAAAAAGTCAAACAGAATTGTCAAACAAAATAAATGAAAACATCAAATGAAATTGATAGATTCACTGGCTAGGAAAAATAGGTGAGTGATCAAAAAAGTAGTCATCTTCAATGTTGTTAAAATCATCTATGTCGTCAAGCCTGCAAGAACAAGATAAATAGTGAGTCGAATATTCAACAATTTTGTTTAGGAAATTAATAAGATGATAACGGTGAACAATGCTTACATAAAATGAGAATTTTCGACTTCAGGAATTGGAGGAACGAACAATATTTCAGAGAATTCTCGACCAGAACAAACACGTATTTCATATGTACAATATGGAAAATTATATTAGCTACAGTTGATATAAACATAAATTGATATATGGTTGGTCGATAGAATGAGAAATAACCTCCATATCGACACATCTCCCAAAATCTCAATACACAGAAAACGATTTTGCGACGAGGAGTGTTTTTCCATAAGGATACAAAATGTTCAGCATCTCTTCCCCACGCTATGCAATTGATGTCGACACCCCTAAAAACCAGAATTAATATATCATTTTCCTTAACATCGAGAATATGATAGTAAAGATTTATATATGTATTAGTCTTTGTATCAATGGATTCTTACTCGAAATCTCTAATTGTAAATTTAAGAACACTTGAGTTGATTCTCTGGTTTCCGATCCAAAATTGGTCTTGACGTTCCAATTGACAAACTTTGATAATACCTCCAATCAAATCAACTAGCATAAAGCAATATATTCATATAGTTAAGTAAAGTATTAATTAATCTAATTGAGTATAATAAAATACTAAGAAAACATACCAACGTCTATGTTTTCCATCAGAGATTCGTCAAGGACTCTTCTAAAATTAGCAATTGAATACAACTGGTCATCTGATTTAGGCGATGTCTTCTCAACATGAGTATCCTCATCGATACAGATATGGAGACCATTGACTGTAATCCTCGAAGTTCCCGTGTGTGAAGTAATTTTAAAGTTACCAATGAAGTACCAATCTTTATCACACATCATGCCTTCATAACGATCTACTAAACGATTCGGAATCGATGCACGTATTCGATCACCCTAGATTTTCAGTTAAAAAATAATGATGGTATTGATAATATATTAAGATTCAGACAATATGTTATTTTTGAAGTTATACTTACATGTTCGTCTGCGAATATAAACGATCGCTGAACACCGTGAACACCTAGACTTTTCTCGACACTATTGATAATTTGAACACAAATAGAAGATCGATCAGATGCTATACCTAAACCAGAAATCATCGTGCAAGGAGACATTTTTTTCAAACATAGATGCGGTTATTCTCAACAATGAATAGAATCGGATTACGAGTAACAAATGGGTACTACTTTAAAGTGAAAACCACCGACAACTAATAGTAGGTTTTGCAATGTTTTGAAAATAACGGTCATGTTTACCACCGTTAATTTAGTTGAATATATATGTCATGTTTTGTTATAATTATAATATAATAATTATAAAAATCAATAATAGAAAGTCTATAAAAATTCAATACAATCATAAATAAAACATCACCATCAAGAGTCTCTATTTATGTTAAACTTCTATTAAGATTTAATATATATCGAGAAATTTTTAAATATATATGATGAATTGTATATCATTCAAATTTTAAGAGTTATCTTAGATTTTCTTTTAAATTTGCATAAACATTCTTTCATTCAATTTATATATAAATACATAAATTATACATAATCTCAAATATAAAATTATATTATATAATTTTTTAAAAATATAAAGCCTGGGCTTGGCGCAGGCAGTCACCTAGTAGCATTTTTAAAAGAACACTCTTCTTTAAGCAAAAAAAAAAAAAAGAACACTCTTCTTCTTCTCTTTCTCCTAGACCTGCGAAAACTTGGATCAACTATGGCGGATCTCTCTCTTCCTCCAGATTCTCTTTTCCTCGGATTCGACAGCTCAACCCAGTATGTCCCCTTCCTTATTCTTATGGTTGCCTTTTCAGAGAAAATGGATTTTATATACGGTTTTCGATCACAATCCATGTACGATCAATTTGGATTTCGTTATTTTTTTATTATTATTTTTTGTTGTTGTTGTATTTCGTTAGTTTCGTCGCCAATTCAATAAAATTAAGCGATTATCAACTCATAGATTTCGATCTGAATCGGAATTTTTTTGTTCCATGAAGGTCCTTGAAAGCAACTGTGTTAGACTCAGGCCTGAACATTGTCACGAGCCAACTTGTTCATTTTGATTCTGATCTTCCCAATTACAAAACCAGAGATGGAGTTTACAGAGACCCCAATGTGAATGGCAGAATCGTGTCCCCTACTCTCATGTGGGTGGAGGCACTGGATCTCCTCCTTCAGAAGCTCTCCGAGGCGAATTTCGATTTCGGGAAAGTCATTGCGGTTTCAGGAAGCGGGCAGCAGCACGGTAGTGTTTACTGGCAAAAGGGTAGTTCTCAGGTTTTGAGATCTTTGGACTCTAAGAGAACTTTGAAGGATCAGCTGGAAAACGCTTTCTCGGTCAAGGAATCTCCTATATGGATGGATAGCAGCACCACAATGCAGTGCAAAGAGATAGAGAATGCTGTGGGAGGAGCCATGGAGTTGTCAGAGATCACTGGTTCCCGCGCTTATGAGCGTTACACAGGCCCGCAGATACGGAAACTCTTTACCATAGAGGAAGATACTTATAAGAGCACGGAACGGATATCACTTGTGAGCTCATTCATGGCGTCTTTATTGATTGGAGAGTATGCGTCCATTGATGAAACCGACGGAGCTGGGATGAATTTGATGGATATAAAGAAACGATGTTGGTCAAAAGCAGCGTTAGAGGTTTGTTGTGATTGAATTTGAGGCTATAGTTGGACCTTAAAGTGGCTGTTTCCTAATTGGCTTTTTTATTTGCAGGCTACAGCTATGGGTTTGGAGGAAAAACTTGGAAAGTTAGCACCCGCTTATGCTACTGCTGGTTTCATTTCTCCGTATTTTGTTCAGAGGTTAGTATCCGGATAAATAGATTGGTTAAAAGAAGATGATAGAAATGGTGGTGATACTGACTCGGTGCCTGATAATACTCGGAAGTTTTCATATGCATTTAAAGCTTATCTTCAGATTCTCGCAGTTTTAATGTCAGATTCGTAAATTCTTTTGGTTATAATATAGGTTCGGTTTTGAAAAGAGCTGCGTGGTTGTGCAGTGGTCAGGAGACAATCCTAATAGCTTGGCAGGTACAGATTCGTATCTTGGAACTAGAATTTGCATTATAAAAGTTGGGCCATGTTTTTTCATCTGCAACAATCTTGATGAAATCAAAGTGTATTTTTGGGACTGTGTTTCGTATATGAAATACAAAGTGTTGATGAGGTTATACCATGTTCTGTAATGTTCTGCAGGTCTAACTCTTAGTACTCCTGGAGATCTGGCGATCAGTCTTGGGACCAGTGACACGGCAAGTTCTTGATTCTCATTGAGCTTCTATTTAATCCAGAAACAGTCTTGTATTCTTACCATTTCAGATGTCGAACATTATAAACACTGACAGGTATTTGGGATTACCAAAGAACATCAACCCAGTCTTGAGGGCCACGTGTTTCCTAACCCCGTGGACCCCGAGAGTTACATGGTAATGTTGGTTTACAAGAATGCTTCTCTCACCCGTGAAGGTGAAAACTCCCACTTTCAGCTGCTATTAGGGCTTGCTTTGTTTGATTTTCATGTACAATTTAGAATACGTGACTTTCTGTTTCAGAAATACGTGACCGCTGCGCTGAAGGCTCTTGGAATGTTTTTGATAAGTATTTGCAACAAACACAACCACTAAATGGTAAGTCGCAATTCCATACTCCTTGAGGTGTCTATCTGTAATAGTTTTATGGTTCTTTGTTTTCTTAATACACAACTGAATCCATTAGATGGGAAACTCGGCTTCTACTACACTGAAAATGAAATTCTTCCCCCACTTCCCGGTATGTTCTTGCGTTATAATCCTTACCGTTCCATTGCTCTCGGCCATAGGTTATAAGACTCCTTTACTAATGTTTTTCCAAATACTTAGCCGGCTCTCATCGTTACATTCTTGAGAAATTTTCTGGTGCATCTCTTGAGGGAGTAAAGGAACGAGAGGTCGATGCGTTCGACCCTCCCTCGGAGGTAAGGAATGCATAAACACTCATCCAATTTTCTGTGCAGAGGCCAGGAGGCACTTACATAGTTTGATTTCATCCAAATGTTTTGTTTCCTGTCAGGTTAGGGCATTGGTTGAAGGTCAGTTTCTTTCAAAGCGGGCTCATGCCGAGAGATTTGGTATGCCTTCCCCTCCGATCCGAATAATAGCCACTGGAGGTGCATCGGCTAATGAGAATATTCTGAGTCTGATCTCAGCGATCTTCGGATGTGATGTGTATACTGTCCAAAGGCCTGGTAGCATTTACACATACAAACAAGTTGCAGCTTCCTTGCTTACTTGCTGATCTACTTATTGATTGAACAAATTGTATTTGTGTGCACAGATTCAGCATCACTTGGAGCTGCACTGAGAGCTGCTCATGGCTGGCTCTGCAACAAAAAAGGAACATTTGTTCCCATCTCATATCTCTACGAAGGGAAATTGGAGAAGACATCGCTTAATTGCAAGCTCAAGGTAAAAGCAGGAGATGAAAATGTGGCGTCCACCTACGGTTTGTTAATGAAAAAGAGGATGGAAATAGAGAAGAAGCTAGTGGAGAAGTTAGGACACTTCTGAAAATAACTCTAGTAAGGATTTAATAGCCTTTCAGAAGGGTCGATAGAATAATAAGATCTTATACGATTTGCTTGTTAATTAAAAAAAACCAAAAAAAAAAATGCTGAGTCCAAGGTCGTTGTTTGACAATGGAGTCGACCTGTGACGCTTATAAAATTGCTTTGGATTCTCTGAGGAACGATGATTCGTTAGAGAGAGTTCTTTGATGAATGTAAAGAACTCTTTTAAAGAACTCAATAAGCCTAAAGTTTTCCTTTTCTAATTTGATCTATCAACAACTGTAACACCATATCATACTGAAATAGTTGAACTAATTTCATCAGGTAATAAGGCTACAGATAAATAGCACATAGAGTGAGAGCAACGAACATAACAAGATTCCAAAAGAGGGCATACTTTTATATATCTCATGTTAGTCGCAGAAAAATTAACATAAACACAAGAAAATGATTCACAGAGAAATGGGTTCATAAAGATATCATATTAAGGAAAAATATAGCTAGATCTTCTTCATTCTTCTTGTTCTTCCTCTCTTTAAACGGAAAACTGTATACCCACTATCGACGACGAATGATATCCATCTTCTTCTTCCCCATTCCAAGAAAATCCCCCAAAAACAAGAAAAAACAACAACCAGAAAACGTCAGAATAAGGTTTTGAAATTCGTGTATTTATAATATATTTATGTTAGTATATAAAAATAGATTTACCTGGCTCCAACCTGTCTGCCTTTTTTTTCACACATGATAGACAATTTTTTCCCCAATCTCTCTAAGTCGCTGTCTCATACATCAACGTACAGTTTTTTCCCCAAGGGCATCTTCCTTGGGCAATGACAGTACAGTTTTCGCGCCGGCGCCAGTAGGTTTTCTCGGTCGAAATTGCTGCTGCTTCTTAGGTTTTCGGTTAGTTTGAAACTTGAAAGAGAAAAGAAAAATGGTACTCCCTCCGTTTCATAAAGAGTGTCGTTTTAAAGTTTTATTTTTGTTTCACAAAGAGTGTCATTTTATATTTTCAATGCAAAATTTTAAACAATATTCCAGTTTTAACCCTATTAATTTAATGTATTTACTAGATAAAATCAAATCATTTAATATATTAATTAGGGACAAAGTTGTACTTTTAATAATTTTCTTAATATGTGTGAAAAATGTCAAAATGACACTTTTTGTGAAACGGAGGGAGTATTAACTTAAAGAAATGAGTATCCGATTTACTTAGAAGGAAACTGCAAAAGAGGGAGAGAGAAAGATGAAGAGAGAGCGAGAGTTGCAGATAAGAAGCCATTTTCAAAGTTCCATTCGTTGGTGTTTGTTTTGTTTTCTTTGCGCTTCTTCATTTGCTTCAGGTTCGAGACACCCTTTTGTTTTGTCTACCACAAGGGAAAAACGTGACATATTAAATTTATTTCATGCCACTATACATAACTATATTTAAAGCCTCTTTTTTTTTTTTGTCGTCAAACAATTTCATTACTTAAGAAACTGATTACATGGACCATTTGATTACAAAGTTATGTGCATTAGTCCTAGCAGCTTTAGCTAATCCATCTGCCTCATTGTTTACATGTCGACTAACTTTTCGAAAAGTGAAATTTGCCCCTGTTGCTACTTTTTGAACATCCAATAAACTTGTAGCATAAGGTAGATCACTACAAGAAAGAGGGGCTTTTCCGTCGAATTATTTACGACGATTCGTAGTCGTCGTAAATTTACGACGACATTACGTCGTATTTACGACGATAGAAAATTTCGTCGTAAATTCGACGTAAAAAATAACCCTCGTAAAATTGTCGTAATGTTACGACGATATTACGACGAATAAAGAACGAATTTTATTTCGTCGTAATCTTGTCGTAATATTTACATCGATAATACGACGAATTGTCCTCTATCTTGTAGTTGACGTAAAATCGATGTAAATGTGATGTAAATTTTATTTCGACGTAAATTTGATGTAAATATGCAATGGTAATATGTTGGTAACCAAAAAAAAAATTCTATATATACCCTTTCTTCTCTCATTATTCCATCAACCAAAAAAACATATAAAGACACAAATTTTTTGAGTCTTTGAATGTTTAAGTAAAATTTTTAGTAGTTGAAATTTCTATCAAATTTCAGAAACAAAAAGTCAAATATTTGTTTTTGAAATGTCTATATACGATCTACGAAAGTGGATGTATACGCCCAAAAATGGTGATGGGTCGTTGACTGAAGACTTCAAAAACGGATTGGAAATATTCATGTACCAAGCCGGCCTTCTGGAAACTGTAATTGAAAGCGGCAAAATGTATTGTCCTTGTGTGAAATGCAAAAATAGGAAACATATTCTTATTGACACTGTCTGGCAGCATTTATTGAATAGAGGGTTCATGCCCCAATACTTTATTTGGTATCAGCATGGAGAGGGATATGGTCAAAGTAGTGGTCAGATGGCTGCACGGAGTAGTAGTAATCATCAAGAACATGTGGATTTTGAAGCGTCCAATGATTATCAAAGTAGTCAAGTTCAGGGTGAAGATCATGATAGGATGCATGAAATGATTACTGATGCATTTCATGAAACACATGCTGATACTGTTGAGGAGCCCAATGCAGATGCGAAACGCTTTTATGATATGTTAAACGCAGCAAAACAGCCTCTGTACGAGGGATGTAGGGAAGGTTTATCAAAATTATCATTGGCAGCTCGGATGATGACAATAAAAACTGATCACAATCTATCTGAAGTTTGCATGAACGATTGGGCAGATCTTATTAAAGAGTATTTGCCAGATGATAATTTGGCTGCTGAAACGTATTATGAAATTCAGAAGCTGGTTTTTAGTCTTGGATTGCCTTCTGAGATGATTGATGTTTGTGTTGATAATTGTATGGTTTTTTGGAGAGATGATGAGAAGCTTGAAGAATGTCGTTTCTAAACTCCTACCGGGACATGTCCATGAGGCACTAGGAGGCATTGGAGCTTTCTTCCGTGATCTAAGTACAAGGACATTATCAGAAGATGTAGTGGCACAACTGTCTACAAATATTCCAATATTGTTGTGCAATTTAGAGAAAATATTCCCACCTGCTTTCTTCGATGTTATGGAACATTTACCTATACACCTCCCTCATGAAGCAGATTTAGGAGGACCTGTTCAGTTTAGGTGGATGTATCCGTTTGAACGATTTATGAAGCATTTGAAGGGTAAGGCCAAAAACTTAGCAAAAGTTGAAGGGTCTATCGTGGCGGGAAGTCTGACAGAAGAGACTTCTCATTTCACGTCTTATTACTTTGCTCCAAAGGTTCGTACACGCAAACGGGCTCCAAGACGTTACGACGATGGGGGTGTAGGACAAAGTTACGCAGTAGAAGGTGTGCCTGATATATTCTCACCAATTGGACGTCTAAGTGGGAAACTAAAAGAAACTTGTTGGTCAAACGAACAAGACTACCACAGCGCACATACATATATACTTCTGAATTGCGAGGAATTGGCACCTTACGAGAGGTACATAATTATAACCATGTATTATTAAAATTTGATTGAACAGACGAAATGTCCTTAACAATGTTTTAAAATTTCAGCACTTTCGTCAGTCAAGTCCGAGAATGCATTGACGGTGTTTCAGAAGATGAAATTAACAAGCGAAAAGACCAACATTATGCATTGTGGTTAAAAGGTCAAGTCGAGCATGATGACATGACATATGCAGTATGGTTTCATGAGTTGCTCCTAGGTCCTATTTCGAAGATAACTACTGCAGCTATGTATTTCACACGTGGCTATGTTTTTCATACTTATAGTCATGGCACTCAACGGGCAACTACAAACTATGGAGTTTGTGTACAAGGTGAAGTAGACTTTTATGGGATCATCAAAGAGATAATTGAAGTGGAATACCCTGGATTAGTCAGAATGAAAACTGTTCTATTCAAATGTGATTGGTTTGATCCTACGGTAGGTCGTGGAGTGCGAATTAACAAATTCGGAATGGTAGATGTAAACGCATCTCGGCGATACAATAAGTTCGAGCCTTTTATACTTGCATCTCAAGCAGAACAAGTCACCTTTGTTCCATATCCTCGAGTTCGGAATACGGGAATTTCATGGCTGGCGGTTGTCAAAGTTGCTCCAAGGGGTATAATTGATGGTGTAGATCTCCCGCCAATGCAACAAGATGATTGTGTCGACATTACAGCACCGGATGTTGAAGAAAATATTCTTTTAATTGATCCACGTAATCGACAAGTTGAAGATCTACATGGGGACAAAACTGAAGAAGGTGCTGACGAATTTCAAACAAGCAGTGATGATGATGACAATGATGATGAGGACACCGAGGAAAATGTTGATGAAGACTAATTAAATATGTTGACATTTAATTGCATGCTTTGAACGTTTCAATGTAACATTAATTAAAGCCAATTAATGAAAACTAATTAAATGTTGATGAAAATTTGTTAAAGTGTTGACTTGGACATATGTTGACTTTTACGACGAATTTACGACGATTTTTTTGGAATTCGTCGTAAATTCGTCGTAAAATGCAAACCCTAAACCCTATAGGGTTTAGCTTTCCCAACTTACATAATGGTTTTTGGGTTTATTTTCCTAAGTAAACTGATGTATTATATAAGAGTCTGTAGTATAAGGTTCAGGATCTTGTAGAAATGTGGTTTTATTACGACGAATTTACGACGAATGGGTGTTAACGTCGTAAATCCGTCGTAATTTACCATCGAGATTACGACGAATGGGTGTTAACGTCGTAAATCCGTCGTAATATACCATCGAGATTACGACGAAATGTAACCCCTAAATCTTATAATCTATCTTTTCTGGGGTTTAGGGGGGATTTTGATGAAGAGAATGAAATGTCTTACCATCTCATAAGGTAAAACAACTTTCTAAACAAAACAAAAAAAAAATTCAAAATTTGACATATATGTGTTTATCAAATAATCTTAAGGTGTTATATACATTTACACAAGATGTATGGATTTATCTTACATCTTACTAAATTCTTCATTAAGTTATGTAAACATGCTAGAAAGTTATACACACCACATTTATCATGAATAGACATGCTTGCATATCCTTATGGATGTTTCAATTTTTGAATTTCATCAGTTTTGGTATAATTCGTCGTAAATTCGTCGTAATATTACGACGATTTTACGACGAATAACACGGATCATCGTAAAATCGTCGCAAAGCCCAGATACAGCCACGTGTGTTTGTCTTATTCGCTTTGTTATACGGTGGGACCTTTGCGATGAATTTACGACGGATTCGTCGTAAATTTGACGTAACTATTACGTCGAATTTACTTTGTTATACGGTGGGACCTTTGCGACGAATTTACGACGGATTCGTCGTAAATTCGACGTAACTATTACGTCGAATTTACGACGAATATAAATTCTATATATAGGACCTCACCCCTTCCTCATTTCGTCGCTTATCTCTCCTTCCTCTCTCTCTGCTTCGTCCTCTCTTGCATTCCTCCTCTTTTTGACGCAAAAAAAAAGTAATTATTTTTTTTAATTACTTTAAATTATTTTATTATTAAATAGTTTAGAAATTCAAACGGTTTAGGTCGGGAATTAGTTTAGGCTCGGAATTTGTTAGATTTAGGATCGGAATTTCTTAGATTTAGGATCGTAATTAAAAATTAATTGTAACTATTACGTCGAATTTACGACGAATATAAATTCTATATATAGGACCTCACCCCTTCCTCATTTCGTCGCTTATCTCTCCTTCCTCTCACTCTTCCCGGGCGTCTGCCTCGGGAAACACCGGGACCAATGTCCCTTCATCTTCCGGAGCCTCCCAGGTTCCGAATACCGCGGAGCCGTCTCCACCACCGCCTCCACCATCGCCTCCACCACCACCTCCACCGCCGGCTGCAGAACCGGTACCCGCTCCTCCTCATCCGTATGCCCAGTTTACGGTTGAGGATTTACTAGCCCTACCGGGACGGGGGGCTTTACGACGTCTGGTTCCCGGAAAAGCGGAACCGGGCTCTTATTGGTAAGTAAACTTTTTAGTTTTTTATATTTTTTTAAATTAATGTTTTAATTTACTTAAATATTAATGTAATAAGTTTTTTTTTGTTTCATAGGTTTAGTTTGGATAATTGTGTCGGTCGGAGCGTTTCCGACACAATTAAGAGTCATTTCGTGGAGCCACACTACAATTGGAGCAAGGTGTCGCAAGAGACGTTCGACACCTAGTACAAGTGCTTTGCGGTACGTAATATTTTTTAAATATTATTTATATCATTTTAAATTGTAGTAAAATTCAATTAATCTTACTTCTATATTATTTATCTAATTTTTTGTTTTCTTTTGCAGCAACGGTAGAACTGGGACATCGGGATCAACGAGACGGTCCGCGAAGCTTTCCGGCTGAAGGCGCAGAAACGCCTAGTCCACACCGTTTCCGATTGGAAGCGGAAATGGGAGACCGACGGCGACGACGCAAAGCCGAGCTCCATGTCCACTACCTGTTGGAACGGGTTGAAGGCGTACTGGCTGGACCCGCATGCCCAAACCACCGCTGCTAAGTGTTCGGCCGTCCGAAACCGGGTCGATCCGGTGACTGGTGAGAAGTTACTGACCCCGCACACTTCTGGCCAAATATCTTTTGCGGGAAGACGTCTCATGATGGTAAGTAATTATTATTTTAATTTAATTTTATTTATTGCCATAATTTATTAAATATTTTTCACTAATGTTTACTAATTCGTAGGCCGAGGAGAACGGAGGAGAACTACCTCCAATGACGAAGCTCTTCGAGACCACTCACCGGAAGAGGGACAGGACCTTTGTCGACGCTCGGTCCGAGGAGATCTACAATGCCGCTATGCAGCGGATCGCCGAGCGGGAGACCCAGGCCACACCTGACGGTACTATCCAAGTACCGTTGACCGTCGCTGAGCAAGACCAGATTTTCGAGGAGGTATGATCTATTTCAATTTTTTTAAAAATTTATTATATTTATTACTTAATAAATAATTAACGTTTTTATTTTCTATTTGTAGGTTGCTCCGAAGAAGAAGGGCCGAACCTTAGGGATGGGCTCTATTAGAGACTGTCCTGCCGCCTCGGCTTCCGGATTCCGCACGCAGGAGGATCCGAGTCAGCTTCGCCAGGAGCTTGCTACGACCAATGCTGAGATCACCACTCTCAGGCATGAGCAAGTGGCCCAGAAGCAGGAGCTCACCGAGATGCACGGTCTCGTCGACATCATTGCGGAAGCGGTTCCGCAGTTGGCCACCGCAATCCGAGCGAGGCAACAGCGAGCACGAGGGGTCTTTGAGACCGGTGGTACTTCCGGTACTGGACCATCGGACCAGCAGACGCAGGGTCAGTCTTCGACTCCGGTAGTGCAGACGGGAAACGACGGTCCAGCAGCGACGGGCGGCCAAGACGGAGAGCCTCCTCGTGACGTCGATCTGAACCTCGACGATTACGAAATCACATTGTAGATTAGGTTTTTTTTTAAAAAACAATTTGTATTAAATTTTTTTTTATTTATAAATTATTTTTGAATTTAAATTGTTTTTTTTCTATTTTTAATTTTTTATTATTTTCAAAATTCATTAATTAAATTAAAATCGAATTAAATATTTAATTTATAAATCGACGTAAATTCGTCGTAAATTTACGTCGATCTAACGTCGAATATTTAACGACGAATTTACGTCGAATAAGTTTACGTCGAATTTACGTCGAAAATTTACGACGATTTAACATCGACAATTAAAAAATTAGTTTCCCTTAATTGAAATTGTTCGTCTCCTAGTCGTTGTTAAATCGATGTAATTTTACATCGATTTTACGTCGTTTTTATGTTGGAGTTCTTTCGTTGTACTTCCGTTGGAAATTTTACGTCGCATTTACGACGAATAGTTTCCGACGATTTTACGACGATTTTCCGGAGTTGGTAATTTTACGACAATTTTACGACGATTTTGGTTTTACGACGATCGTTTTACGACGAATTTTATTTCGTCGTTAATTCGACGTAAATGCTGTTTTACGTCGATTTTACGTCGATATATGCCGACGTAAAACCCGATCTTTCTTGTAGTGGATGCTTGCTGCTTTGAGACTTGTTCCAGACTTGGTGCTTGTGTAATAGACCATAATTGTCCTGCAGATCTCCACAAAACGTTATTTCAGTATAACCAAGTCTTCTTAGCTGAATCAATGCAAAGCGTAAAGCCTCCATTTCAACTTCTTTCGATGATTGGATTGGTGGAATGGAACGTGAGCCTTCAAGAATTTTCAATCCCTCTCTATCATATAGAATTAATCCGATACCTGCAATTTGGGTTTTGGAAACCCATGATGCATCAATAAAGAAGCATGTTCTCATCTCCTCCTGAATGATTTGCTGCCTTGTTGTAGGAATCAGAGAATTCCCACCAAGATTAGAAGTAGCCGTTGTGGGATTTTGTAAATATAGATCACGTGAGTTTACCTCAACAGCTTCTTTCCAAATTCTTAGGTCTGTCAATGCCTTATTGATAATATCCGGGATTGACCACCTTGTTGCATTGAAGATAATATCATTTCTGCTTTTCCATAATCTCCATCCTAAGAAATGAAAGAGCATTAGCTGAGAGGTATTCTGAGAATTGAAATCCTTGAAAGCAGTATAGGTTTCAAACAGATCATGAGAGGTGATGTATTCAGTAGTTGGAGATTTAATGGGTGCAAGGTCCCAAACTTCTCTACTTACTCGAAAGTTAAAAAGAAGATGATTAACTGTTTCTTCTGCTTCTCCACATACCTGACATGTATTATCGTCGAGAATTCTTTTCTGCTTGAGTTGACTGGCCACTGGAATTGCTTGATGAAAAGCTCTCCACCAAAAATGCTTAATTTTTGGAGGTATATTATGTTTCCAGATTGCCTTGTACAGATGAACAGGTAGATTAGAGGATTGGCCATGTTTAATTCTCAAAAGATTATAACCTGACTTAACTGAATACTCACCATGCTTCGTATGAATCCAGGTGATATTATCCTTGACTCCTGTCATAGTTGGTCTAATTAGTTTTATCAAGGGTATATCAGCCGGATCACAAAGATCAATTAGTTTTGAATCATGTTGGTGGTGTACTTCACACCCCCGGTTTAACTCGGTATTAATCGAGACCGGTCCGGAGAGACCTCTGTTTACGAAGATTGGAATTGAGGTTAAATCGGGTGGGCCGACCTATGACTTTCTAGAAGGCCCATTAAAGCCCAATTTACGAAATTGGCCGACTTTCCCGAATTTCACGGAGGATTTCCGGAAATATCGGGGAGGAAAATGTTAAATCCCATATCGAGAAGGAAAAGGAAAGTTCTTCTCAAACTGCCTTAGAATTCGTATAAATAGGGAAGAACTTCATTCATTCGAGGCATCCGCAAATCAATAGCAGAGAGAGACCTTTGAAAGACTTTGAGATCGCCAACTTTATTTCAAGTTCTCTCTTTGTTAACGAGGTCGTCGAAACTGCGACGACCTTAACTCAAGTTGTATTTTTCTGAACTATCTTCTAATAAAACGAGACTTTTGATTCGAATATTACTGTTTTACCCCTTAGTGTGATATTACATATCAACAAATCATTCCACCAGGAATTTCCTTCATGAAACAAATCGCTAACAAGAGTATGAGGATGGGAAATAGCACATGCACCAGATGCTGGCATTGGGGGATTGGTAGGTAACCAAGGATCCTTCCATGCTCGAATTGTCTTCCCATCTCCAACATTCCATTTGTTTCCTTTTTGAAGGAGAGTATTGCCCTTGAGAATACTTTGCCAAACATAACTTGATGACCACTTCTGTTTTGCTTCAAATAAAGTATAGTTAGCATAATACTTGGCTTTATAGACCTTTGCTAGCAGAGATTCCGGATCCTGCAATAGACGCCAACTCTGCTTAGCTAACAGTGCAACATTGAAGTCTTTAAGATCTTGTATTGATAACACCTGATTTTGACCATATTTATGGATCACTTTCAGTATCTTATGCAGGTGTTTTCAATCACTTTTGAAGGTTTTATAAGTGTTTTCCATGTTTTGGAGTTTTAAAAGACTTTTCAGGTTACTTAGGCAAAAGCAATGCAAATTGGAGAAAAATCCACTTTTGGCCGATTTCGGACCGTTAAAAGTTTCACATCTGATGAAGACTTTCTCACCATCTGATCAAGCTCAACTTTGGACAAAAGATAGAGAACACAACCATCTTTCCAATGCACGTAGAATCAAAGCAATCCAACGGTTGGAGCATAAGTTATTTCCAATTTACTGAAGACATGTTCTGTAGTCTCGCGAATGAAACAAGAGGAAGAACGAATTTTGGGCATCATAGGCAACCACCGCGGTCCAGGAGCTCGTGAACGCGGTGAACAACATCCTGGCAACGCCTGAGAGCCTCCATACACGGTGGACCCATATTTATCAGACTTGGAGAAGCCCAACTCTGCGACAAGTCCATAAACAGTCCAATAGCCTGTTTTCAAGCCCAATTCATTCTCTCTGCCAAAGAAGCCCTAATGATGACAAGAAACACTTGGAAACCTATAGATATGTATTTTAGAGACCCTAATTCGTGTGTGCTCCTTCCCCTTGATAGGGAGGCACCAAACTTTTGTTTTTTAGGTTTAGATTAGGGAGATAGAGATTTTTCTCTTGAACCTTTGCTGTTTCTTTTCATCTATCTATTCAGTTTATGCAATCTCTTTTACTTTACTGCTTTTCTATTTCAAAACCAATGATGATGTTGTCAATCTCAGCCATGTCTGAGTAGTCACCTTGCTGGGTGAAGAGGGCCATCGAAAAGGGACCCCATGACCAATGACATCTAGGTTTTTTATGTTAATGGATTTTGATTTTAAATGATTCTCCCATTCATCCAAATCTCAAAGCGGTAACGATGGAGTAGCTAACCAGTATCCGATCTTAGGTTAAATCTGAGCCACGAGAGTGTTGTATCTGGATTGCCTGAACTGGATCTTATGGACGTCCCCGTCGTAGGAGACGAAAGCTACCTACGGAGGATACGTAAGCAGAGATGGATTCCGAGCTACAAAGCATGATCTTGTTCTGGCATGAGAGCGAGAGTTAATTGCCATGAATAAGTGATTAGATGATTAGGGTGACGAGAGTTGGCTAATCTTACATGTGTCTATCCTAGTTTCAGAATCATAGAAAATCCTTACCTATATTCCTTGTGTCAAAGATCATGAACCCTAATGCCCAGCACGTTTTTCATCCTTGTTTTGATCTATTTTATTTCTTGTTTAGCTTAGTAAAATCGTGACACACAACCCAAAAAAAAACCCCATTGGTCTTTGAGTTCGATTACTAATCCAGTTTGAAGTTTCTGCAGGAAAAGACAACTCTCCTTGTGGATCGACACCCTAAGTACTACAACGCACGACTGTGCACTTGCAGACACTAGGGTTTATAAATTTAAAACTATTTTGCGACAGCAACCCTAGCTTGCATCAAGTTTTTGGTGCCGTTGCCAGGGAGAGTATCGCTCTTGCTTCTGCCAAACTTCATAGGTTAGTAAATCCGACTCTTAGACACCTTTTTCTATTAAAATTTCGATTTGTTTTTCTTTGTTTCAGGTTTCTGGAACATGTATTCACCTTGGGAGGAAGATGAGATCATTGGGCGAGGGTGTTATTACCCGTGTGTTGCTCAATACTCTCATTCATATGCCTACAGTGAATCGGACGACATGGATTGGAACTCTCATCAGAACCATCACTACCAAGATGAAGTGTATTCGCCCATGGCAAGTCATCAACCATCTCATCCCCATCGATTTAGTTCACAACAAAATCGGTTAAGTCCCAAGCTTAGTCGACTTGTTGCTGAGATGAATCAACAAGATGCTGAAGAGATAGACAGTATGCTTCAAGAGCTTAATGAATTTGAGTCTAGAGATGAGGGATGTTGGGTAGCTTATGAATTAGATGGAGAAACCTCCTTCAAATTTGTTAAGAATACCATGTCCAATGAAAATCTCTTGGATCCTAATTCTCCCATCATCGAATCCCTTGACCAAGGAAGAGAAGAATCTGTTTCTGTTCCCAGCAATGACCTCATCACTACCAAACCATTCAAGTGCCTCGAAGTAGATGCAGAGGATCACAATCCTCCTGTTCTTGACGAGCCAAAGCCTTCCTCTGCATCAAATCCTCACAACTTTGAGTGTGAGAAAAATCTCATGAATTCAAGGATGATACACCAATGGTGAAGTCGCTGATTGAAGCTCCTGAAGAAGAGCAAGGAATAAAAGTTCAAGATTCTCTTTGTGATATCAAATCTGATGTGATTCAAATACCAAAACTCTCTGAGAGAACAGGTATTTCAAAATTTCATTCATCTATGGTTTATATTCATGTTGGATATCTTTCTACTGCAGCTATATTAGGTTTCACACCGAGTTTGCCTCTTCAAGTTGAAGATTGTCTTCTTCCTAATGATTTCCATGTTATGGAGATGAGAAAGAATGCCAAGAACTCTCTTTGTCTGACCATAAGCAGTGGAGAAGAACCAGTTTTTGATCCTGGAGGAGCTACAAAGGTCCCTGAAAACGTCCTTGAAGAAGGTCCACCCTTCACACTTCATCGAAACATCAACCAAAGAAGTTCAATGTGCAACAAGATTTCTTTTGGTATACACTTGATCTTTGCTCATATGGGACGTGATCAAAACTCAAATGGAGCCAAAGTGAAGCATAGATGGCCCTCAAGACTCTCTCCTCAAGACTTGTCACAAGGAGAAAGCATTGAAGACTCATATCCTAGAGAAGTTCCAAGACTAGTCTTTGATCCTAGAGGAGACAATTGCTTTGCAGGTATGTTTTCTTTTAGTTTTTTCTTTCTTTTTTCAATAATTTTTTCCTTTTCTTAGTTTCAGGTTTTCAGAAAAAAAAAAAACACAAAAAAATCAAAAAAATCAAAAAAAAAATGTGTTTACCGCCCGGAGGACTTTACCCGCGGCCAGACTCACCTGTACCGCGGCCACGCAGATTCCCAGAAACAGATGAAGATAAATCGCCCGGAAGGTAGTTGGAAATGCCACCATGCATCAATTAGAGTAAACCGGAGAAGTCTAAATCGCCACCTATGAGTTTAAGAGTCTTTAGTTTGAGTCGATATGCTTTAGATGTTCTTTTAACAATTCATCCTGCATTGCATCTCTTGTGAATATTAGATTAGTTTTAGTTTAGGATCTTAACCAAAAACCCCATATCTTTTATTGGTTTATGAGTTTGCTTACTTCCCAGTTTGTTGTTTCTTGCAGATTAGACATCCTCCATGTGGATCGACACCCTAAGTCCTACAACGTACATTTGTGCACTTGCAGACACTAGGGTTTTATAAATTTAAAACTATTGGAAGACCAACAGGTTTGTTAAAAAACAACCCTAGGCCCGCAAGCCCATCAATAGTCCTGTCTCTGGAGAACTGAGAGAGATTGAACAAATCTTCCCTAAGAGGTGTCTCGGCGGAAAAATCAGTTCCTGCTGATATCATAAGCGAAGTAATGATGCTTCCAAAGGCTGGTGAGTAGTCCTGACACTCAGATGTAAGCATCTCATGCTTAACCTTTACTAGGTTCCTTGCAATGATGCAAGCAAAGCAAGTGAACCTTGGATGATCTGCGAAAGGTAGCTGAAGTGTCACCATCTCGGACTTGAGGACATTCGCCTGGTTAGCTCTGGAAAACATAGTGTGTGCTAGCAATTTATGTACATAGTGAACAGCAGGGTGAGAAAGAAGTGAGGCTTTGGACCTTCCTTTGTCATACACTCCATTACCCATCAATTTCCATAGATCCTCATCTGAATCTTTATCCAAAGCAATCTCATCACAATATGGCAGCTTCAAAGCATCACACATCTCTAAAATGGTGAGAGAATAGAGATGACCTCCAATAGAGAAGGAAAGTGTGCCATCTAGAACTTTAGGAGCAGCTCTGTTCTTGTAGGACAAGGTCACCGATGCAAGGAACTCTTTGGTGTGGTTCTCATAAGTTGGAAAGCTCTGATCCATGAATGATCTCATTTCAAGCCTGTCAAGATACCATATCACATCTTCTCTGATTCCAAGCATCTCAAGAGTAGAGTAATCGATTGCTAGAGTTGGCTTGATCTTCAATTTCTCAAGCTGCTCCAGGTAGTTGATGTCTGGATCAATGTCTTTACCAACAAACTTCACCTTCAGCCTAGAGGAAGACTTAGCTTTTCGAGGTACAGATTTTCGAGTAGGGATTCTCTCAATCTCTCCTGAAAATATTCTTCTCTGTGCAGATATGAATGTGGAGAAAGTTTCATCATCACTCAGCTGCGTCTCGTTTAATGCATCATATGTCTCCTGCGAGTGGGGCTTCTTTGCATGAGGGCTCTTCTTGGTTCAAATGAGTCGTACCTGAGAGAGGTCCATGGCCTGCAAAACAAAATTCTCGAGACAGAGAATAAGTGAAGCTGATTTTGAATCGATTTTTATGAGCAAGATATTCATACAGCTACGACAACACATTTACATGACAAAAAAACTGTAATTGCATCAAACATTGCAAAATCTGGGAGTTCCTGGTCAAAGTCGATATAGTGATGTTCAACATATGAGATCTCTAAAGCAAGATGATGTTAATGATCATTCATATGTAATCTAATCATATTATCTACCAACAGTAACCAAACAATTCAGAATTGCTAAGCTGAATCAAACAGCTCTTCAAATTTTAATTTTCTCAAGTGTTCAAATCTAAGATTTTGAAAATTTCAAATCTATATGGTCCAGGTGTTAAATCATGCAATTAAACTACCCAGAAGTCTAGTCTTGAGCTCAAAGATAATCTCCAATCATCATAAGGTGAATTTCTACACATTCTAAGAAAACCCCAAATTGGAGTTCATAAGAAAAAGTGAGAAATTTGGATCCATACCTTGGTAAAAGTTTGATGTGTTGATAGATTTGGAATCTCCTTTGAAATTTTGAAAGAGATTTGGCAAGTTTGAAATCTGGTCTTTTTCTTAGATCTCCAAGCTTGTTGGAGAAGATGATGAAAAAAAGCCTTTTGATTTTGAAATCCTCTTTTTCCTTTTTAAAAATGTTTTTTCTAAAAAAACTTTATTTAAAAAGCTTTTAAGGACTTACCTTGGCGTGTTTAGCATGGAAATAATGTTTCGGAAACTTCCCGGTTTAATCTCAAAATAAATCGGGATTTTAAAATTCCGGTCGCAGGAAATAGGGAAAACAAGTCGGGAAGCAGAAACAAGCCCGGCCGCGAGTCAGGTTTGTGCGGCCGCGGAAAAGAGTGATTTGGCCGAGGGTGAAGATTGTGGACTGATAGTAGGAATTTTTCAATCCTTGATCAATTCCTCAAACAACTACTCATGTCATTGTAGCACTTGAGGTATTAATCCAAATGGAGAGATTCTAGACACTAAGACTATGAGGATCAATTCTTAATCCAAGTCTAATAAGCAGATGAGTTGGTAACCAAGACTATCTAAAGGCATATAACAAAACAAGCAAGAAAAAACAGTAATTAAGAATTAAACAAGCAAGAGAAACTAAACAAACACTCAAATTCGAATAAAGAGAAAGCTAAACCTCTAGATGTGATCATTGATCAGGGTGCTTTAAATGTGAATTCATGATGCTAAGCAAACAATGCAACACTTTCAAATCTTTCGTCTAAACTTCCAATTCAGATTAATTCATTCTCATGACAGAAATCCCTTTGTTAATTACCAATTCAAGACTAATTCCCATTAGATGAATAAACAATCAACAAGCATAAGGGTCCAAGTCTAAAATGACCAGACAGCCTCTTTGTGCATCAAAATAAGAGCTAAGAAAGACTGAATTTTATACAGAAAGATAAAGCAAGCATCACATGATCTCAAATTCCAATTAACTTAGAACCCTAATCTAGATTAATCCTCTCATGAAGGCACTAACCTCTACACTAATCCATTTTCAAACCAAATAATCATGTGTGAAATATGAATCAATGAGCATTAAGAAACAAATATGTCATTCATACATTTAACAATCATTCCCATGACATTAATGCATAAACCCTTAGTTAGCTTTCATTCAGGCATTTCATCAAACACTTTTGGTGCATGAAAAACCCAGATTCTAGACCCAAGTGATGTGCAAGGATCTAGCATTAGGATCAGCTAACTAAGGAAAGGAGAAGAGAATCTAAGCTTAAACAATCATTAATCAACATCTAAGCACCCTAATCTACACACGTAGAAGCTTAATAGATGACTACTCACTAATCATGAAGAACACATCTAATCTTTTGCAAGAGATAATGTTAATCATGATTAGAAGCAGAAATGAGATGATGAGATGATAAGAAACAGACTTAGATTGATTAAATCCTTGAGATATCTCTTAATCAAAAACGTTTTTACACTAAAAAGGAAAGAAAACTAGAGAGAAACTAAGAGAGAAGATAACATGTCTAGGGTTTTTCTCCAAAAAGCTATATATACTAAGTGCTAATGAACCGGGTCAGCCCGGAACAAACCGGGTCCTGACCCGGCTTTAGTGGGTAAAGTGGAAATCCTGCGGCTTGGTTCCAGTGTCTCCCAGGTAGCATGCCCAAGTCGCAGTAGATGAAGAACTTGTCTTGTGAGACTTAAATCGCTTTGTCTTAGCCGCATGCCCAAGTAGGAGTGTTTTGCGAGTCTTGCTGCGGCTTAATCTTCTTCTTCTTCAACTCGCAGGACCAAGGTGGTTTCTGGGGAATGTACATGTGCGACTTGGTCATCCCTAATCCCAGGTCGCAGGTTCAAGTCGGAGTAAATTGGGAATGATCATGCGGCTTGGTTCCAGTGTCTCCCAGGTAGCATGCCCAAGTCGCAGTATTGTGGAATTAGCAATTTTCCTGCTTGGGAGCCTCAGACCTCATCCATTGATAGCTTACCCGCACTTCTCAACTCGCAGCATCAATTTCCAGGCATTCGTCTTCAGGCCTGCGAGTTAACCAAGTCGCAAGGCTTTCTCGCAGCATTCAGGGCAGCTTGGACCACTTTGCATTCCGGAGAGTGTAACTTCTACGATACTTGTCCTAATTGAGTGATTCCGGTTGCAGAGGACAGAGAACTCATATATCTCCAACTTTGGTGAAGAAAGCTTCGGTTCTTGGGAATTGTAAGGCTTCTTGGAGGGCTCATCTTTGCAATGCATTTACACGATCAGAGAGAGGCGTCTAGACATGTATCCATTCCGGAGACCGTATCTTCCTGCTCATAGCTCCGAATTGAATGATCTCGGACGTTCTGGAGAGAAGACTCAAATTTCTCTGATTCTCATGAAGGCCCTGGAAACTGAATCGGTCTGGAAGTGCACCGTCCTTCGCATTCTTCAGAGCTCATCGGGTCGGTCCAAAACGGCAGCGAGACAGGCGTACCTTCCAACGAGCTTAACTCTCTGCTCACGTGTCCTAATTCCATGATTTTACTTGCTCTGGAACCGTGATCCAAACCTATCCAACTTTTATGAAGCACCTGACAACTGAATCGGACCGGAAGGTTCCTCGGACAGGAGATCATTCAAGAGTATCGGATTGCTCCGGAATGGATACGAGAGAGGTCTGTCTTCCGGTGACCGTATCTTTCAGCTCAGTGCTCCAAATGCCCTGATTAAACCTCTCATGGGTTTGTGACTCAAGTATCTCCAACTTTGCTGAAGACTCTATAAGCTGAATCGGCCGGCAAAATCTTTTGGTGACGTGATTTCCGATATGTAGCTGCACCCAGGAATTTTGGCCGAGAGACTTAATCGCGGTACGTGTTTTTGGCCGAGAAAGCTACCCGCGGGAAGGATTTTGGCCGAGAATCTTGGGCCATCAGTACATCATTTTGCCGAGAAACCCAAAATTGCTCCTTTTCACCATTTTTGATCATTTCAACTCCATTTCTTCATCTGAATCACATCCTCCACTCCAAATAGGCTCCAAAAGCACCTGTTTAAAACTCCAAACCATGCAAAACTCTCTTGGACATAATGCAATCTCCTAAGTCCTAAAACAATGCCTAAAGACCTAAAATGCATGAGATAAGACATGATTTGGACTAAAATATGTACCCTAAAAGATGTAATTTATGAATATATCAACTCCCCCACACTTATCCTTTGTTTGTCCTCAAGCAAAAAGAACAAATGAGAGAGAGAGGTTGAATGCATTTGGAGTTCATATTTCCTTTGAAAGAGAAAAGTGACCACTAAGAGAATTCAAGATCATGCTCAATATGCAATGCAAGACCATACTCTGATGTATCAACTCAACAGTAATCTCCACAAGTTCTCTTATTCCTCAACTCTTTGACATTCATTAAGCTCTTTACCAAGTGGATCAAATGATGCAATGTTCAAACAAGCAAAGTTTGGCTAGGGTGAGGTAATGAGACTAAAATGATCTCATCAGCGCCTGAGTGGGTTCAATGCAGCAAGGGGATCTCTCTATGAATGATCAAACTTTGGCAGAATGCTAAAGGTAAAAAGCAACCTATGCATACAAGGGCAAGGACTCATCCCATCCCACATTCTACTCAAAGCTTTTCACTTGCTCAACCTCTCAAGAACCTCACTTTCCACACTCATTTTCCTCTCACTAGGGGACTCACTTTTCATTTTCACACTCAAGTCTTGGAGTTCAAACTTTACATAGCTTTCACTTTCTTTTGTAACCTCTAGCCTCTTTTTCTTTCTTTTTAAAACATTTGAGCTCTTGGGCTTCTTTTCTTTTCTTTTCACTTAGAGGCTAGACTTTTTATTTTCAAAAACACTAGAGCTCACTTTCTTGACTCCAAACTCCAAGACTGATTTCTTTTCTTTTTCTATCCCCTAGTTCTGACCATTCTCCTTTTATTTCCACTCATATCTCCTTTTTCCACTCACCAACAAGTATTCCCCCACACTTATTTCTCACCAAATCTCTCAGCTCCTTGATGATGGAACTTAACACTCAATGAGACTTGCCCTTGTCGCTCTAAACCTAACACTTTCTGCTAAGTTTGATCCAAGGTGGCCTTTCAATCACACACAAACATTTGGCTTGAAAGAAGGATGGGTTCAGGGTGAGGAAAACTGATCCAGTATGCAGATTCAGCTATTTGAGCTAAGGAAGAGGATGGTAAAAACAGGATTCTAGCTCAAATATGTATATTGGTATCCACAAGCTTATTCAAACAATGCACCAAATGATAATTTCAAGTCAAGTTCAGGGTTTTCACTTATTAGAGTTGAGTTCAATTCAAACTTGCTTCTCAGATTCAAATCATTTCAAGCCTTGCAAGCAAAGAAGTCATTTCACAAGCATATTTAATCCAAATTCTCAAAGTGATGTACTCTCAAGGAAAGAACCTATCATTACTCCCATTTGCATATGATGCAACCTATATGAAAATGCAAACTAGACTCAACCTAAAATGTGAATGCAACTACATGAGCATTTTTTTGTGAAAATATTTCAGATTTTTCCATTTTTTTGGTTTTTATATGCACTAAGATGAATGCAAAATGAGACTCAAAGTGAAAAGGAAAATAAGAGCAGAATAAACATGATTAGTAAACACAAAACCTCTCTCCCACACTTAGATAACACAGTCCCTTGTGTTATAAAAGCATGAGAAAGAGGAAAAATCAAACATGAAATGCAAAAGATAAAGAAAAATGCTAAATGCTCATTTACAAGTGTTTGGAGTGATACCTGGTATGGTTCTTGTGCAAAAGGGGAGTGAGTATCTGCACCAGATGAGGCCAGACACCACTGGAGATGGATTTGGCTTGGCCTGAACTCTCTTGTGCGGCCTGGACTTGTCTTGGACCAACTCGCAGAATTTGGGACATAGATACCTCGGCCTTTCTTCTTTTTGGTGCGGCCTGGTCTCCTTGCTCCCAGCCAGCACACCCAACTCGGAGTGTATTGCGGATCATCGTGCGGCTTAGCTCTCTTTGTTCCTAGGTAGCACGACCATCTCGCAGGATTTGTCACTTAAACACCTCGGCCATACTTCCCATGCTGCGGCCTGGACTTCTTACACCAGGTAGCACGCCCAGGCCGGAGTAAATTTCGAGTTGGGCTGCGACCTGGGCTCTTCTTGCACCAAGCCGCACATCTAGGTAGCACTCTGGGCCCCTCCAAGCTTTTCAAACCTTAGACACTTCTCTAAGCCCTTTCATATGCTCCATTCCATTCATCACTGAGCTATGTCCTCCAAAAATCACCTAGAACCTGAGACCAACTCACAAAACCCATCAAAAGATCCTAAAACATAAAAAGAAATGAGAGAAAAGATTAAAAAGATTATATACAAGGATAAGCTTGGGGTGTCTCCCAAGAGCACTTTGTTTAAAGTCACTAAGTTTGACTTCTTTTTAGTAAGGGAGAGGAGGATCTTTCATCTAAATCGAAATCATTCAAATTTCTCTGGGGTACTTCGTTTCAAATGTGCTTAGCGACCGCCTAGTCTAGTCCTAAATCATGAATGAGCATGTCACTAGGAACAGTCTAAAAGCACACAGTCAACTATCATTGATTCATGTTCACCATTCCCTTAACGTATTTTATTTTGAAAATCAATTTTGAAAAACTTTAAAGAAAATGCAAAAAGTGTAGATAATGCAAGACCAATAAAAGAAAAGTGGTTAGAAAGGGATAAAATCCTCCTCCAGACTTAAATCACACTGTCCTCAGTGTGAAACAAGTCGAGATTGGATGAGAAAAATGCATAGATAATCGAATTTGGTAAGGCCAAAGAGAACTTACCTGGATCTGGGAGGCTGGTGGAGATGGACCGGATCCATTCGGAGAGGTTTGGGAAGGTGATATGTGGTGATGGAAGGTGGTGGGAAATGATGAATGAGATGGAATGGGGCTTGGTGAGGTGGAATGAGGTAAAGTGGGTGGTTTGGGTATCATCTGAACGACTATTTGCCGCGGTCATGGTTTACGCAACCGCGGTAAACTGGTGCTTGGCCGCGGTTGAAGTGGTGTTTCCCGCGGTCCGGAAGCCTGCGACAGTGGAGGCTTAAATACGGCCTGTTTCCTGCTTCTCCTTGGTTCCTACTGGGCCGAGAGGTCAGGGACCATCCTTTTTTTAAAGGTTTTTTGGGTTTTTTGATTTTTTTGGCTTTTTTGTTTTATAAGAGACACCTGAAACTAAGAAAAACAAAAAAATCAATAGAAAAACAAAATAAAATCCTAAAGAAAACAATACCTAAATGGGTTGCCTCCCATTAAGCGCTTCTGTTTTAAGTCGTTTAGCTCGACTTTGGTGTAGGACATGGCTTAGTCCAATGAAGAAGACTTTGTCCTAAGACAAGTCTTTTTTGAAATCTCCTTGCTTTGCCTAGCAGGTTCTTCATCACTCCAAAGTTCTTCTTCAAACTCTTCTGTTGCAGAATGCTTTCCTGCTTTGCTGTTGAATGGGATAGCTTCTATGAAGACATCTTTGTCGATATTAGCAAATGAAATCCTTTGGTTTGGCCAGTCCATTATAGCTTCGAAAGTTGCTAGAAAAGACCATCCGAAAATCACTGGATGTGCTGCATCTCTTGTTTCGACAATTTAGAATTCGATATGCACAATGCAATCTCCTATTCTCAAATGAATGTCGTGGGCTATTCCTTTAGGTGTTGCATTAGAATCATCAGCTAGACTAGTCCTTGCTCTAGTCCTGCGCAGGTGCTTAATACCAAGTCTCAAAGCAATTGCCTTGGACATCATGTTAAGACAAGCTCAAGAATCAAAAAGTATGTTTTTAAACATTTCACATCTAATAGAACTAGAGATGAGAAACTGACCTGCACCTTCGATTTTGTGAAGTGTTCGAACATGTTTACCTCTTCTGGCATGATTGAACAAGTCTTCTATTTTAGGGATTGATTCCTTGCTCTCACAGAAGTAATGGCCTATCATGAAGTCTTTGCATGCTCTGGCAAAGGTGATTCCTTCAGGAAAATTTCGAACTACATCATTGAACTCATCGAGCTTTTCTTTGCTAATTTTGTTGGTGTAGTAGCTGCATTCTTCATGCTTTTGGAGATGAATTGCATAGACAGCTGCTTCTGGTGATGTTAGGTATCGAGCTCGCATAAAGTACTTATGGATGTCTTCTTTAGATTCCTTACAGTACCTGAAAAAGACTTGTAGGCAACCAAATTTCCAGATATCATTGATGCTGAGGTAAGCAGTGAATGTCTTGACCAGATTGTTAAACTCTATCAGCTTTTCTCTACTGATGTTGTTAGTGATCCATTGAATTTCCCCCATACTTTCTTCTAAGGAATATCCTGTGTCTGGATCCTTTACGAACAATCCATACTCTTCATCTTCAGAGTATTGTTCTTCATACTCATCTTCACAAGACAAGGCCATGTTGCAGGTTAATGGCTTGTCTTTGTCTTCAGATTCTTAAGTGCTGATGGAGAAAATTAGTTGTTCGAAGAGAGGTCTAGCTACTTCAGAAGGTGCTTCAGACGAACAACTGCTTGTATGGACCGAACGGGGCTGTCTTGGAACATTTTTTTGGTTGGCCTTGGCTGCAGGAGACGTGACCGCGGGGAAAAGTGATGCGACCGTGGGAGAGTGTCTCCGAATTGAGTGCCTGCAGGTTCTTGCTCCTTTTGTTCCTGAATGATCTCCTGGGTCTTCTGGCTTGTTGTACTTCCTTCCTGGGCTTAAGTCTTTAGTTTGGGTTGCTGGAGTCTGCTCTTCAAGTCCTTGTATGATCTCCTCGACCTTTTCTTTAACTTCATCAAGAGCATAGACTACTTTGTCCATGGTTGAATCAAGCTCTTCGGTTTTGTCAATGACTTTGTAGACCTTCTCCGAAACTTTGAACGTGAAATCGTAAGACTCGTTTTTAGTTTCGTTTAGGGCCTTGTCCACATCATCGAGTTTAAAATCTAGGTCCATGACCTTGTTCTTAGTGTTGCGGAGCTCGTAGTTATGCTTTGCTTGTTTTTCCTCCATGTCGTCAATCCTGTTAGCGATCATGGCTGCATCCTTGGTTGCTCGTTCTTCTATTGATTTGACCTGGGAAGCAAGGTTATCGATCTTCTCATTGAAAAGCTTCGATATTCCATCAATCCTTTCGTTTAGAGCAGCTGTAGTAATTGCTTTAGCTTCGATAAACCGCTTGATTAGGGCTTCAAGCTGACGCAATTGATTACTGAGCTGGGCGTTCTCATCTTGATGGAGAATCTGGTGAGGCAGGCGATGCATAGGTGATCTAGGATTTACCATCGGAGGCGCGTAGGGCTCGTCTAGGTATGCTCGGTAGTTTGGGTCTGAGCTTCGAAATTCGTCATAAAGATCGCATATATATTGCTCTTCCCAGCGTCTGGTGGCTTAAGGGGTGTTGTAAAAAACTCCCTCATAGTAGGGATTTTGATTTATAGGGTCCATTGCTTCGGGAATGGTAACAAAAAGAACCGAAAAATGGAATATGCAGAAAAAGGGTTCTAGAGTCGATTTACCAACCTTTCTTAGGGTTTTGCGGAAGATAAATGCGTGCTTTCCCCGGCAACGGCGCCAAAAACTAGATGTGTGCTGTCGTGAGGCTTGTCAAGTTTTACCCTAAATGAAATCAATAGCCGCAAGTGCACAGCTGCTCAATTGTAGTACTTAGGGATCGAATCCACATGAAAGGAGGATCTTTCCTGCAAAAGCCTACGAAAGAAATATAAAGTAAGGAACTCTAGAACCAGACAATTTTTGTAAGGGTTTCGGTGGTGTCTTTAAAACGTAAAAACTAATCTTAACGAGAAAATACGGGAATTAAAATGACCTAATAGCTAAACTTAATGAAATCGACTAAAAACGAGAAAAACGGCTAAATCTAATTGCTTAAATGAAAATTGTTTAAGAGAATGAAAATGATGAACTAAAGCTTGGAAAAAATTGATGTAAATCTATAGAAAAGAGGCGCTGGGTTTCAGGGAAGTTTTCTCTGAGGTATGAACGATTCAAAACATTGCTAAAGAGTAAATTTGATAAATTCTTACCTAAAACTTTTCAAACTAGAGTCACGGACGTATGAATACGCCACTATCGTGATCATAGACAACTATCACCCTCACCCCTGACCAGTAGGTTTCCACTCTGGCCCTGGAAGAGAAAACATGCATTATGTTTAAGACTCGTCACCATTCACAAATCGCTCATAGGTAGGTTCCACTCCTATGATTTTTTTGCTCTCCTAAACTAGATCTAACACGGGATGAACACTTTCGTGTCACCTAGCATGTGGATCAGATTGTAGTTCATGACACTACTCTCATGCATTAAAAGTAAATATACTTTAGAAGAGAAATGGGCCTTCTAACTTGGAGATGGCTGGCCGCGGTCGGGAAGTGCGTGGCTGCAGAGAATAGATGCTTGGCCGCGGTCGGGTAGCTTCTAACCGTGGTGAAATGGCTGTTGGCCGCGGGTGAAAATGCTTGCCGGATGTTTTACAGGACATCTTGCTCTTTACGTAACTTTTGATTGAACCGTTGGATTGCCAAGCTGTAAAGTGTGCTGGAAAGCTGATAGTTCCATGTTTGAGATCTCCAAATTTGAGCTGGATCAGACGGTGAGAAGGCCTTCAATCGGGGGTGAACTTCTGACAGTTTGACTCTGAGGTGAAAATCTGGTCTTCTATCCATTTTGTTAAGTTTTTCCCTAAGTTTCTTGAAAAGAATCTTGGAATTACAAATACTAGAAAAACGTAATAAAAGTACTTGAAAGCAATAAAAAACATAGAAAAGGTATTTCAAAACGATCCATAAAAGTAGTCAAAATACGGTGTTATCAATAACCCTTTGTACTACAAAGACAAGTGATTGATAACCCCATCTAAAGTCCTAAAAACCTTAGTTATCAAACCCATGTCAAGAAGTTGGAACTACAGATAGGTCAGACTGCAGATTCAATGAAGAGGCAACCATGAGTCTTTCCAGGAAGAGTGGAAGATAATCCAAAGAAGTTCTGCAATGCCATGACAGCAGTCCCAGAAGAAGGACCAGTCGCAGATTCTAAGGAAAAGTCGAAGCCTGAACCTCTCATGAAGGATACAAAAACCAAGTATGAGAGAAACCATATCATTCCGGTTAAGGTACCAAAACATTTTCTTGACCAAAGACTCAAAAATTCTAAGGACCCATGACGTTTTTCTTTCACTTGCTCTATTTATGGAATTGAATTTTCAGATTATTTATCTGATTCTGGTGCTAATGTGAATGTTATGTCAAAATCTGTTGCCGAGAAACTTGGTATAGGAACATTTGTCCCATCTCTAGGAAGGATAATCTTTGGTGATTCAAGACCTGCTATTGGTCACTGGAAGCAAAATCATCCCAGCTGATTTCCAAGTCTTAGAGATGGACCAAGACAAAGAAAGACCTTTGATATTTAGTCGCCCATTCCTAGCAACTGTAAGTGCTATCAATGACCATGCAATCACTGTTTAGTTTTCTTAAATGTGGACAGGAAAAACTTTTATAGGACCATACCGGATCGAGTTCCAACCCACAAGGACAAGCCCAAGGAGAAGGTCTCAGAAAACAAAAAGGAACTAAAAGAAGTTGCATCCAAGCAATTTGCAAAGATCAAGATAGTGGTACCACCAGACATCAGCAAGGAGAAGGAAGAAAACCTTGAAGGAATTGTTGAGAGGACAAAACATGTCTTCAAGGATGCAAAAACCTTTAAGAAAGGAAAGGAAATTGTGATTCAAGATGAAGGAGATCCAGACTTAGAACTCAAGAGGATTCCAAGGACTCTTATCCAAAGAGATCCTTCTTCTTCTTCTCAATCCTAAATCCCACCAAGAGTAAAGCTAAAAGACTTTAATGCGAGGCAACCCATTTGGTATGTTTTTCTTTCTTTTTCATTATTTTTCTATTTGTTTTTTTTATGCATTTCAGGTTTTCATAAAACTCAATAAAAACAAAAAATATTCAAAAAATAGAAAATACAAAAAAAAGCAGGTGAAGTCAGAGCCATTTACCGCGGCCCCGACCGTTTCACCTGCGGCCCGGGTCCCTCACACACAGCAACATTTTGCCACGGCTCAGGTCCCTCACCCACGATAACATTTTGCCACGGCTCAGGTCCCTCACCCACTGCATAACATAAGTTTGCAAGAGCAAGGTAAGATTGGCCCGCAGCCAGCCCCCATTTTGCTTCTCGACCTTTTTTCCCAATTTTCTGTGAAACAGAACTTCAAAATCCCAATTTATTTCGGAATCAAACCGGGAAGTTTCCGAAACATCTTTACCGTATTAAACACGCCAAGGTAAGTCTTTAAAAGCTTTTTAGATAATTTTTTCTTAGAAAAACATCTTTTTATAAGAAAAAAAGATTTCAAAGATCTCAAAACTCTTTTTCATCATCTTCTCCAACAAGCTTGGAGATTTTGAAAAAAAAAGACCAGAATTCAAACTTGACAAATCTGTTTCAAATTTTCGAACCTGTCTCACTCTTTTTCAAAGTAGATTCCAAATCTATCATCACATCACACTTTCATCAAGGTATGGATACAAATTTCTCACTTTTTCTTATGAACTCATATTTAGGGTTTTCTTAGAATGAGTAGGAATTCACCTTAGGATGTTTGGAGTCTGTCTTTGAGCTCAAGACTAGACTTCTAGGTAGATCAATCGAATGATTTAACACCTGGAGCATATAGATTTGAAATTTTCAAAATCTGAGATTTGAACAATTGAGAAAATAAAAATTTGAAGAACTGTCTGGTCAGCTTAGCAAATCTGGATTGTTGGGTTACTGTTGATAGATAATATGATTAGATTACATATGAATGAGCATTAAAATCATCTTGCTTTGGAAATCTCATATGGAGAACATCACTATTTCAAATTCGACCAAGAACTCCCAGATTTTGCAATGTTTGATGCAATTACAGTTTGTTTGTCATGTTAATGTGTTTGTGATAGATGTAAGAACATCTTTTCTCATTTAAATTAATTCAAAATCAGCTTCACTTATTCCCTGTCTCCAGAATTTTGTTTTGCAGGCCATGAAACTTTCCCGAGCACGTCTCATTCGAACTAAGAAGAGTCCTCATGCAAAAAATCCACATTCCCAGGAGACATATGACGCATTGAACGAGACGCAGCTGATTGATGATGAAACCTTCTCCACCTTCATATCTGCACAGAGAAGAATATTTTCAGGAGAGATTGAGAGGGCCCTGATGTGTGTCGTGTTGAGGGTTGTCAAGTTTTACCTTAAATGAAATCAATAGCCGCAAGTGCACAGCTGATCAGTTGTAGTATTTAGGGATCAAATCCACAGAGATTTGTGTGCCTGGCATTCTTCTACGGTTTCTAACTTTATGTCTAGACTAGATTGGTTTTAAAGGTTGGTTGTTTATCACAAATTAAACTAAAACAAAAGAAAGCAAATAAATCTATCCTAGAAAGCAAGTAGAAAAATCGAATGAAAAGCACGTAAAGCAAGTAAAATATCGAACTAAGGCAATTGAAATGCAGATCTAAATAAACAAGTAAAAATCGATTGGTTTGTAAACTATGGCTAAAAACGCTGAGCTTTTGGGAACTCTAAGGGATCATAATCGGTTTTGACACTAGGGTAGTTAGATTGGGATTGACAGATATCGATATATAGGGTTCTAGAGCTAGAGTACGGCGGTATGACTACGTCACTGTCGTGATCATAACCAACTTTTTCTCGCAATCCTGACCAGTAGGTTTCCACTCTGGCCCTGGAAGGGAGAGAACGCAAGAGCTGCACAAGACTCGTCAATACTCACGATCTCGCCGCAGGTAGGTTTCCGCTCCTACGGAAAAATCGCCTGTTTCATTCTAGGGCTGATACTTAATAAAAACTTTCGCAACACTAACTATCTAGATCAGATACTAGGTGATCAATCAAGCATACATGCAATAAGAACAAGAATAAACAGAGAACAAAGTTGAAATCCCAGATCTATAAACCAAAATGTCTTAATCGAGTATGAGAGCCCCTTTCGGGAACCCTAAGCCCAACTCGGGATCTACTCAGACATGGCTGAGGTCGACATCATCATTGGTTTTAATAAAAGTAATCAAAAACAGTAAAGAAAAGAGATGAAGAAAGCTTCTCTATTGAAGAACTCGGACTTGAACAATCTTCTACAAAAATCGCATAAAACGGCTAAAAGAAAGAGGGTTTCTGTAAAGTATCCAGGGTTCTCCTAAAAATGACCTAAATGACAAGTATTTATAGTCTTCAATACTCCATGGTCTCTAGGGTTCCAGAATTGAGGCTGAGAATGACTTTGGGCTTCAGAAATATGGGCTTCACGTCGGGAGTGACGTGACCGCAGGGAATAGGTGGTTGGCCGCGGTCGGGAGGCTTGTGACCGCTGGAAATGGGCTGTTGGCCGCGGTCGCGTGACTTGCTGGCCGTCTTCGAGTGGCTCCGGAGCTAATGGAATATCTTGAGATCCAACCGTTGGAATGTCTCCAAACCAAGTGCATTTGAAAGCTGGTTGATTCTTCTATAAGTTGTCAAATTTTGAGGGTGATCAGACGGTGAGAAGGTCTTCGTCTCTCCATGAGAGTTCTGACGGTCTGCATTTATCCAAAAGAGTCTTTTTGTTCCAATTTGTGCCTCTTTATCCCAAATTACCTGAAAAGTCTTTTAAAATCCGAAAACATAGAAATCCTTTGAAAACCTTTGGAAATGGAGTAAAAACACCTGTAAAAGATATTAAAGTGATCCATAAAAATGGTCAAAATCCGGTGTTATCAACTCCCCCAGACTTAGTCTTTTGTTTGTCCTCAAACAAAACAAAGGCTAAATCTCGGCGAGAGGTTTGAAAACGCAGGAACTAAACAAAATCTCAGAGACCAAACTTCTAGACCAATATCAATCAGTATGCATCAATCGGGAATAGCCTATAAAATTCTCACTAGCAATACAGGCATAACTAGTCTGTTGATCCGTCATGCGGAAATCTATGCACTAAGATCTAACTTCCAGTCAACTAGCTCTTAACATTCATTAAAAATCTCAGTGGTTCTCATCAAAGAAAGTCTAGGCAAGGCAATCTAGGCTAGGTGTCAAAAAGGTTATTCTAGGGGTAAGGCTTAAAGTGTTTACGGGTTACCTTAAGATCTGGAGAATGCAAGATATTATGCAAAACCGCAAGAGAGAGTGAAGCTGTTGGTATCCACAGTTTTCAGTCACTTTCTTCTTGCCATAGATTCCTGGTCTTCTTCCTCAGGTTCTCTCCTAACTCCCCCAGCCTTAGATTTTTGTAAATCTTTCAAAAACATAGCTCTATAAAGGCTTAGTAGATGCTTCTTGCTCCACAAATTTTGACAATCTAAGACTCATTAGGCTTTTTGTTTCCCTCTCTCTTTTCATTCGTTTTTTTTTTTGAAGAGAGGGAACAACTTTAGATATAGAGTCTTAGAGAGCACGAAATTACCAGTTAATATCTGTCTTGTAAATCTTTATGAGGTTTCTGATACTCTTTTTTCCCAATTCCATTCAGTCTCCTTTGTGAGTGACTGAAAACTGCGTCGCTCCTCTTCTCTCCGACGTTTTAGCACATATCTGCTGATATAAACTAAAGAGAGAATGCATGAGGATTGAAAACAAGGGTTTGGGTTTAGGGTCTGGTACCAGATAAATATAAACTGGTCATCTAGGACGACGAAGAGTGGTAAAAGTGAGGATAAAAGACGTCCTAGATGTGTATGTCGATGCCTACCTAAAATCAATGATGAGAAAATTAGATATCAATATTAAGGTCAAATAAAATGAGCTAGTATATCCTGTCAGAAAGAATCTCCATGAATAGAAGTCATCTGGTGGGAGTTCGTAGTGCAAGTACTCTAGCTACCGCCTAGTCTAGTGCTAACCACAAATGAGCTATCATGCATAGTGTAGAAGTGTGCAGGTCTAAATCATCATGGTTTTGTGTCAAACATTCCTGAAAAATACTTAATGTCAAATAGGTTACATATTAAAATTTAAAAAGTGCTTGAAATTTAATAGCAAAAGCAAGAAAATGATTAGTACGGATAGACATCCTCCCACAGACTTAAATCACACTGTCCCCAGTGTGAAAAAGTTGGTGAGAAAAATGGTGAATAAAATAAAAATAAAATAAGATAAAAGAAAAGAAAATGATGATAGAACCATGATGGTAGTGAAGTGCTGATACATCACTCATCCTCCGATGTGTCTGCTGCGAACTAGTGCTGCTCCTGTAGGAAGGTGACAACGCGCTCAAAGCGTCGTCCCTGTCTCTTAACTCTGTGCTCCAGATCAGAATGTGTGTGCGATGATGTAGATGATGAGGTGTGGCCGGTTGAAACGGATGGCTGAAAGCGAGCACGGGCCGCAGCTGCATTGCGTTTTGCCTTGGCCACTGTATTGGCCAATGGTGAATGGTAGATGATAACACCGTATTTTGACCACTTTTATGGATCGTTTTGAAATACTTTTTCTATGTTTTTAATTGCTTTTAAGTACTTTTATTACGTTTTTCTAGTATTTGTAGTTCCAAAACTCTTTTCAGGAAACTTAGGGAAAAGCTTAACAAAATGGATAGAAAACCAGATTTCAGCTCAGAGTCAAACCGTCAGAAGTTCACCCCGGATTGAAGGTCTTTTCACCGTCTGATCCAGCTAAAATTTGGAGACCTTAAAGATGAAAGTATCAGCTTTCCAGTGCACTTTACAGCTTGGCAATCCAACGGTTCAATCAAAAGATACGCGAAGAGCAAGATGTCTTGTAAACCAGCCGGCAAGCACTTCCACCCGCGGCCAAACACTCATTCCCCACGGTCAGAAGCATCCCGACCGCAGCAACCCACTCATTCCCCACGGTCAGAGCACTCCTGACCGCGGCCATCAACCTCCGAGCCCAAAAAGCCCATTTCTGAAGCCCACATTTGGAGAAACCCTAAGCGACGTCCAGAGAGGTCTTGAGCACTATAAATACATGTCTTAGGAACCCCAATCGAGAATCAATCATCAGACCACCGAATTATTTACTTCATATTTTTATTGTTTTTGCTTTAGCTTTTAGGGAGAGAGAGATTTGTTCTCTTGAACCCTTGTTCTTTGTTTTTTAATTTCGGTTTCTATTCTACTTATTAATACTATGCTTTTGATTTCGTTCATTATGTCTGAGTAGTTCTATTGTTGGGATTAAGGGATTTTCGATGGGGATTTATATGTTCGATGAGGATTCCATGAGCTTTTGAGCCGAATCTTAGAACTTTTTCTTCTGAATTCGTTTTTACTGCATGAGAGTAGCGTCATGAACTACAATCTGATCCAGATGCTTGGTGACACGAAAGTGTTCATCAGGTATTAGATCTAGTTTGGGAGAGCAAAACAAACATAGGAGTGGAAACCTACCTATGGATGATTTGTGAATTAGGACGAGTCTTAAACATAATGCATCTCTTCTCTTCCAGGGCCAGAGTGGAAACCTACTGGTCAGGGTTGAGAGAGATAGTTGTCTATGATCACGACAGTGGCGTATTCATACGTCTGTGACTCCAGTTCGAAAAGTTTAAGCTAAGATCTTATCAATTTTACTCTCTAGCAATGTTTTGAATCGTTCGTACCACTGAGAAAACTTCCCTGAACCCCAACGCTTTCTTTCCAATTGATTTACACCAATTTTCTTTCAAGCTTTAATTCAATATTGTCTTTCCTTTTTAGTTCATTTTCATTTAAGCAATTAGATATCCGTTTTTTTTTACATTTTTAGTCATTTTTGTTAAGTTTAGTTATTACGTCATTTAATTCCCGTATTCTCTTTTAATATTTCGTTTTTTACATTTTAAACACACTACCAAACCCCCACAAAACCGTTTTGGTTCTAGACTTCCTTACTTTATACTTATTTCAAAGGCTTTTTGCAGGAAAAGATCCTCCTTCCCTATGGATTTGATCCCTAAGTACTACAATCGATCAGCTGTGCACTTGGGGCTATTGATTTCAATTAGAGTAAAACTTGACAACCCTCGACACACAAATCAAGACACAAACGCAATCAAGTTTTTGGCGCCGTTGCCGGGGAAGGCACGCGTTTTCTTTTCTGCAAAACCCCGAGAAAGGTTAGTAAATCGACTCTAGAACCCCCTTTTCTGCAACTTTCCATTTTCGGTAATTTTGTTTCCATTTCAGAAGATATGGATCCTATAAATCCAAATATACACTATGAGGAAGGTTTCTATAACACTCCTCAAGCCACCAGACGCAGAGAAGAACACCAAGCCCAAAATTTTAGCTACATGGATCGATACAGCCAGCCAAACCACCCTTACCACCGGCGCAGAGAGACTGTTCGACGCCGGGAAGATCCTTATGGCCCTCCTCCAACCTACTTCGAGCCACACGCCTGTCATCCTCCATTGCAGAACCCTAGTCAGCAAGAGGATAATTTGAGGATCAGCAGACGTTTGGGATGCCTCGAAGGGATGATAAACCAGTTCCTTGATCAGCAGATTCTCACCGAAAACACCCTGCTCAAGAAAATTGATTCAATCTCTGAAGAGTTCAACAAAAAATTTGATGATATGGACAATCATGTTCGAGTTTTGGAAGAGCAAACCCACAAGGACTCGCAAACACTAGCTGGGATGATCCACCAAGTCGCAACAGAGCAGACAAGACAAGGGTATGACATCATACAAAACTCAAGTGATATTGTTGAATCAAAACAGGATATTAAAGAAGTTAGAGAGTCCACCTCCTGGTATAGAGAGAAGATAGACAAAGAGTTGCAAGAGATCGAGCACAGGCTGAACAAACTCGAGCTCAAAGCACGGGAGATTGATGCAAGAATGGAGCAGATGCCCAACATTGAGCAAATTGAGAGGTTTTCTAAGAAATCTCCCAAAGATCCTGATGAAGATGCACATCAACGCCCTGGTATGAGTTCATATGATGCTAGTCTACCCAATAAAGAAGCTGGAGAGGTTCGTATAGTGTACAAGAAGGAAGAGACAGACTATGAGCATATTTCATCCGGAGCCGCGGGTCCAAGCGTTCTGACCGCGGCCAATGCCTTGTTTCCCGCGGTCGCGACTCCTCTGACCGCGGGAGTTGGTCGCTCAGATGCTCCTCCGGGTTTTGAGAGGAAAATAATACACCTTCTGTCCCAACTTCAGCCTCCAGCACCTAAAAAAGCAACTCGGGAAGAAGAAAACCAAGTTTCAGATGAAGAACCAGATTGGCATGAATCATTACCTTGTATGATGGCAAAGGAATGTGTTGAAGATTCAGCTGACTCTTCAATCCAAGAAGACCAGACGTGCAGCGAGATAAAGATGCCATACATTGATTCAATCATTGAATATGACGCTGCAGCTTTCTTTTGTGAATCATATTCTGCGTTCAAGACACCAGCCAACACCTACAGAAAAAGGCAAGTTCGAATTCTCCATAAGGTCAAGACTACAGGTCAGTTTCTTATCTCTTGTTCTATTAGAGGAGAAATGTTTAAAAACGTGCTATGTGATTCTGGAGCTTGTCTTAACATGATGTCCAAGGCAATTGCTTTGAGACTTGGTATTAGACACCTGCGCAGGACAAGAGCAAAGATTAGTGATAACACCGTATTTTGACCACTTTTATGGATCATAATTGTATCTTATACAGGTGTTTTAACTCTGTTTTCAATGTTTTTAAAGTGTTTTCAATGTTTTAGAGTTTCAAAAGACTTTACAGGAAACTTGGGTAAAAGATATGCAATTTGGAACAAATGAGCAATTTTGGATAAATGCAGACTGTCAGAAGTATGACAAGCGAAGAAGACCTTCTCACCGTCTGATCACCCCCAAAATTTGAGACAACATAGAGGATCCAACCAGCTTTCTAATTCACTTGGTTTGGAGACAATCCAACGGTTAGATCTTCAGATACTCCCGATGCAACAATGACAGAAAATGCAGTTCCGGAAGAGAGCAAGTGCCGGGACCGCGGCCAACACCCATTTTCCCGCGGGTAGAGCCACCGCGACCACGGACTTTGGTCGTTCACTTTCCCGACGACTTAATTAAAGCCCAGATCAATTCCTTTCGTTATTTTTTGAAGCCCGAAGTGTCCAGAACCACCCAGAAGCTATAAATACCCCCCTTTAGGTCATTCTAAAGAGGCAGAGAGACGAATAGAACCGAAACTTACACAAACCCTAGAGAGAGAAAGAGAGAGAGAGGCCGCCGTCTTCGAAGAGGAGCCGCCGCAGGAGTGACCATCGCGCCTCCTTCTGCTTCTCCGTTCTTCGTTCTTCTTCCTTCTTTTCTTTAATTTCCTGCAACTTTCAATACTCTGTGATGATTGTTTACAATATGTTTGAGTAGTTACCCAGTTGGGTTTAAAGGGATTGTTCAAAGGGAATTTCATGTGTCTTTGCTTATAAATCGATAGATTTAGGATTTATAATCTTCTAGATGTTCTTCGTTTGCCTTTAATCTTACTGCGTGATTCTTTGCTGGCCACTTAGAAGCCGATCTGATATGATATGTTGCGAAAGCTTTCATTGATTGTCTGAACTAGGGTGAAACGAGCAATTCTTCTATAGGAGTGGAAACCTACCTGTAGTTGAGTTGTGAATATTGATGAGTCTTGTTCTGCTATTGCATCTTCTCCCTTCCAGAATCAGAGTGGAAACCTACTGATTAGGGTTGCGAGAGATAGTTGTTTAGTGCTGCGAAAGTAGGCTATTCATACTTCCGTGCCTCGAGTTCTAGAACATAAGTAGTTGATTAGCTTTATCACTTGTTTAAAATCGACATAGCTTAGTACATGAACCCCTGCGAATTCCCCTTGAGCCCCAACGTTTGTCTTTCATTGCTTACAACCTTAGATTTCCATTCTGCTTTTATTTGCTTGTTACCTGCTTTCATTCATAACCGATTTTTACTTGCTTGCACTTGCCTTCGTTTTTATTTGCTTTACTTGCTTTCGTTTTTGTCAATTGCTTTTCAGTTTTTAATTGCTTTCTAGTTTAGATTTAGTGACAACAAAAACCCAAAACCAAAACCAAAACCCTTTTAGTTCTAATCTGATTTAAGCGTTGCGTTGAATTCGTACTGAAACAACTAAGTCTCTGTGGATCGATACCCTAAGTACTACAGCGCACATCTATGCACTTGCAGACATTTAGGGGTTATAAATTTAAAACCTGAAGCTTAGTAAAACGAAAACAACAAACCCCGCTTTTGCTCGCATCAAGTTTTTGGCACCGTTGCCGGGGACTTAAATTTGTTTCGTTGCGAATCCCAGCTTAAATCTATTAGAACACTTGTTTATTTTTCAGGTTTCTCTGAGATGAGAGACCGGGAACATGTTCCCGGGACTCTTGGTGATCCACCAAATTGTGTGGATGGTGATCCAAGCGATGATGACCTGACTGATGATGAGTTTGAAGAACCGATTTATGATGACAATGAGCTAATCTTCAAACACAAAGATGATGAAGAACTGATTGGAAGTTTAGATTCACTCGAAAAGTTCATGGGAGTTCGAAGAGCTATTCACCCAGCCTTACCTGAGGATGGCAAAACCGAAATTAAGGTACCCCATATCCATTTAGTTCAACAAAATCAATTCTCTGGTTATTCATTCGAAAATCCGATAGACCATATCGAGACGTTCGAAGAATTATGTGCAACCATTACAGCAAATGGGGATTACCACAAGTGTAGTCTTTTCCCATTCTCTCTTAGAGATAATGCCAGCAAATGGCTAAAATCTTTGCCACCTGCTTCACTAAAAACGTGGGCAGCGTGTAAAACTGCTTTCCTAAATCGTTTTTACACTAGAAATCTTGCAAATCTCTTAAGAAAGAAGATAAGAACTTTTAAACAAAAAGAAGATGAAGATCTTTTAGATACTTGGGAAAGATTTAGGGAATACCAAAGAGATTGTCCACACCATGGATATGCCGAGGAATACCTGCTAAGTATCTTCTATCGCGGTATAACTCCAGAGTTACGACACTCTTTTGATATAGCAAGTAATGGAGATTTCACAACTAGATCTGTAGAAGATGCTCACATTTTCATTAAAATTTTAGGAAACAGCATCCGAAATCAAGTAACCTTTGGTAATTCTGCACTTCATGAGAAGAAAGAAGAAATTTCGGAAGTTATAAAGTGTCTCCGTCACATAATGAGTCATCTTGGATTGCAACAACCAAATAGGGTACACAATACGTGTAACTTTGATGGCGGGGACAACCCGATGGATTCTTATGGTCAAGGGATGGTTAACACTGCAGAAGTCTATCAAATTCAAGATTTTTCATTCGTTTCTGATCACCGCGGGTCCATTCCTCCGGACCGCGGCCAAACAAGCTTTCACCACGGTCGTGCTGGTTCTGACCGCGGCCAAGACGTGTTTCACCGCGGTCGTGAGCCACCTGAACGCGGGAAATTGTCTTCTGAACTTGCCTGGAAACCACCTTCCGAACCAATCTCAGCTATTCAATCTAATCCTGTTTCCTATCCAAGTTTTCCCTCTTCTGAAGCTGAAAACCTAAACAAAAAGATTCTAGAGCTTGAAAAATCAACGTCTCAAGAGAATAGTGATCTTAGATCTGAACTAAAAGAGATGCAGAAGGATTCCGATACCCTCCTTAACATAATGGTCAAAACCAATCCTAAAAACTTAGATAAACCTGAGGAGGAACCAAGTGAAAATTCTTTCGAAAGCTCAAGCGAAGCAGATCCCTCTGATCATGTGAAAGCTATCACACTTAGGAGTGGATTAACTTACAAAAAGCCTGAATTTCCTAAAGATCCCGAAGTTGAGGAAAAGGGTAAGGAAAAGGAGAAAGAAAAAGAAAGAATCACGAATGAAGATGTTCAAAAAGAAGTGGTAGGAGAAAAGGATGGAGAAGAAGTAAGAGAAGATTCATCCCGAGAAATCCTTGGAGAAGACCCGATTCCACCTCCACCAACTCTTGTTTATAAACCTAAACCTCCATATCCTAGAGCCTTAAGAGCCCCTAAGAAAGAGAAAGAAAAAGCTAAGCTGAAAGAGTTGATCGATCAATTAAATGTGAGATTACCTTTCGTAGAAGCTTGTGCTATGATTCCTGCTTTAAGAAAATACATGAAGGGTATTCTAACAAATTCTTTAACTCTTGAAGAAGGCGTTATGATGATAACCCATGAATGTAGTTCTATCCTGCAAAGCCGAATCCCTGAAAAGAAAAACGATCCTGGAAGCTTTGTACTTTCATGCACCATCAATGATGTAGCTTTTGAGCGTGCTCTCTGTGATTTAGGATCTAGCATAAACATGATGCCTCTTTCAGTAGCAAAACGTTTAGTACATCACACTTTCAAGCCCACTAAGATTTCTTTAGTACTAGCTGATCGTTCCGTTAGACAACCTGTAGGTATCTTAGTAGATGTTCCCGTCGAAATCGAAAAATGTTCCATACCAACCGATTTCGTAGTTCTAGAACTAGAAAAAGAACCTAAGGATCCACTTATTCTTGGAAGACCATTCTTATCTACAGCCGGAGCCATAATCAATGTTCCTGAAGGAAAATCGACCTTCATCTAGCCGGTTCAATTATGCAGTTTGACATGAACAAAAGTTTCGATAAACCAACTTTGGATGGCAAAATTTGTTGGGTTGATGAGTTAGACGGAATTATTGAGGAAGTTTATGAAGATCTTCTTCTAGATGACCCTTTAAGTGTCACGCTTTCACCCGCAAAAGATGAACGCAATTTCCTTGAAGAAATTTCGAGTGAATGCGCACGTATGCTGGATAAGTCTGAAACTTATAGGAAACCTCTACACTATCTAGATCTTAAGGACCAAACAAACATTCCTACACCTCCTAAAAACACAGCTGCAGCAATTAATGATCCTTGGAGCGAGCTTAAAGCCCCTAAAGTCGAGCTTAAACCTCTTCCCGTCGGACTTAAGTACGCTTTCCTTGGACCAAATTCAACTTATCCTGTCATTATAAACTCTGGTTTGACGGAAGAAGAAACCACAATGCTGTTGACTGAGCTGAGAAAGCATAGAAAAGCCTTAGGATATTCGCTTGATGACATACTTGGAATCTCTCCAGATCTTTGTATGCACAAGATTAATCTAGAGGATAATGCAAAAAACTCAATCGAAAGTCAAAGGAGACTGAACCCTACTCTCATAGATGTTGTCAAGAAGGAGATTATGAAGCTTTTAGAAGCTGAAATAATTTTTCCTATCTCAGATAGCACTTGGGTTAGCCCAGTTCATGTTGTTCCGAAGAAAGGAGGAGTCACTGTCATTAAAAATGATAAAGATGAAATGATCGCTACAAGAACAGTAACTGGACATCGTATGTGTATCGATTACCGGAAAATGAATGCAGCAACTAGAAAAGATCATTTTCCACTTCCCTTCATAGATCAAATGCTAGAAAGATTAGCTAATCACCCTTACTATTGCTTCCTTGATGGATACTCCGGATTTTTCCAAATTCCTATTCGCCCGGACGATCAAGAAAAAACGACATTCACTTGTCCATATGGCACGTTTGCTTACAGACGTATGCCTTTTGGATTGTGTAATGCACCTGCTACCTTCCAGCGGTGCATGATGTCGATCTTCACAGACTTTATTGAGGATTTCATGGAAGTATTCATGGATGATTTCTCCGTCTATGGATCTTCTTTTGAAAAATGCTTAGGCAATCTTGGTAAAGTTCTGCAAAGATGTGAAGATAAGCACTTAGTATTAAATTGGGAAAAATGTCACTTCATGGTACAAGACGGAATCGTGCTTGGGCACAGAATTTCCGGAAAAGGTATTGAAGTTGAAAAAGCTAAAATCGAGGTCATGACCAGCCTACAACCACCCACAAACGTAAAAGGAATTCGTAGTTTCTTAGGACACGCAGGATTCTATAGGCGCTTCATAAAAGATTTTTCTCAAATAGCTAGACCTCTTACGCATTTGCTTTGCAAGGAAACGAACTTCGAGTTCGATGATGAGTGCTTAGCCGCGTTTCATAAGATCAAACAAGCTCTTGTCTCCGCTCCTGTCGTGCAAGCACCTGATTGGGAACTCCCATTCGAAATCATGTGCGATGCAAGTGACTATGCAGTCGGAGCAGTGCTTGGCCAACGAAAAGATAAGAAACTGCACGTAATCTACTACGCAAGCAGAACTCTAGAAGAAGCTCAATGCAATTATGCTACAACAGAGAAAGAACTTCTAGCTGTCGTATTTGCATTTGAGAAATTCCGTTCTTATCTCGTAGGATCTAAGGTCATAGTTCATACTGATCATGCTGCAATCAAGTATTTAATGTCTAAGAAAGATGCTAAACCTCGGTTGATAAGATGGATCCTCTTACTGCAAGAATTCTATATCGAAATTCGAGATCGGAAAGGAGCAGATAATGGAGTTCCAGACCATCTTTCACGAATTCGAGTTGAAGAAAGATTGCCTTTAAATGACAGTTTGCCTGAAGAAAACATCTATGCAACAGATACTACCCCCACCAATTCTAATACCGCACCACCACGTCCTCTAATGCGACGAGCAGATGCTTTCAACACCCCATGGTTTAGGCACATAGCAAATTACCTAGCAGCTGATGTAGAGCCCCGCATTTTTACGGGTATCGGAAGAAAAAGTTTCTGAAAGACGTAAGACATTATTTTTGGGATGAACCCTATCTCTATAAGAGACGTGCTGATGGGTTATTCCGAAGATGCGTGGCTGAAGAAGAGATGGAAGGAATTTTATTTGGATGCCATAGCTCGTCTTACGCAGGACATTTTGCAACCTTCAAAACCGCTTCAAAAATCTTGCAAGCAGGTTTTTGGTGCCCTACTTTGTTCAAAGACACTCAAGCTTATATATCGCTGATAAGTAAGGTTTTCAAGGCCTTAATAAGGGTTATCAATCCCCTTTTCAAAGTAGTATAAGGGGTGTCAATCCATATGTGTGGTAGTTAGGCACTAGTTTATGCGATCAGATTCTTAATTCAAGCAAACAAGAGTGATTTTGGTTAACTAATGACAACTAACAAACTTAAATAGGTTTAAAAACAAATGACAATGACAAATGATGTGAATATGATATGATGGAGGCATGAGATTCTAGACATGATAGTTGGTTAGGGTGCTTTGGTGTTAAACTAGAAATGCTAATGACAATGATGAGACATGATTCAAATGATTAAGAACTCTAATATAGGTTAATCTTCTCATGAAAGTATTAACCCCTATACTAATCCATTTTCAAACCAAATTCCCATTTGTGAAATATGAATCAATATGCATTAATAAACAGTTCTCAATGATCATTCAGGCAAATAACAATACATCATCATGCAGAAAAATGCTTAAACCTCTAATACAACTCTTTCAGGAATTTCATCAAACACTTTTGGTGCATGAAATTCCCAGAATCTAGATCTCAAGTGATTATCAAGGATCTAGCATAGAGAACAGTTGTTTAGAGAATTGAATCAATGAATCTAGCCCTAAGCACTCCTAATCTAACACTTTAGCACCCTAACCTACACATCTAGAACCTCATTAAGGTGACTACTCACTAATCATGATCAACACACTAAATCCTTTGCAAGATGTGTTGTTAATCAGGATTAGAAGTTTGATTTGATGATAAGAAATGATGAACAAGATGGAAAGAAACTTCAAAATCGGTATTAAGCTCTCTAAAACAAAGTGTATTAAGTAGGTTTTCACAAAAGGGGAAAAGAAAACTAAAAGTAGATTAAAGGTTCTCTACAAATTAGGTCTAAAAACCTTAGAAAGGAGGCTTAGGCGAACCGGGTCAACCCGAAATAAACCGGGTACTGACCCGGCCTTGATGGGCAAGTATGGACCCGGCCTTGAGGTCTGATCAAGCTTCGTCTGAAACCCGTGGCAAGTCACCGTGTCAAACGCCGAAAATGTGTAAAAGTTGCCACGGTCAAGCCCCCAGACCGTGGCATTCAGACCGTGTCAAAACCCGCATGCATGTGAAATCCTTCCCAACCAAGTATTTGTTTGCCACGGTCAAGTCTTAGACCGTGGCATTGAAACCGTGTCAAAACTCGAAGCTGTGTAAAAGTTGTCTCCAGCCAATTTTTCATTTGCCACGGTCAAGTCCCAGACCGTGGCATTCAGCTCGTGCCAATCGCCGAAGGTTGCAAGAAGTTGCCACGGTCAAGCCTCACACCGTGGCATTTGGGCCGTGTCAATCGCCGAATGGTGTGCAAAAGTTCCTCTCAGCCAAGTGTGTGTTTGCCACGGTCAAGTGTAGACCGTGGCATGAAGATCACGTCATTAACCGAGGGTGTGCAAAAGCTGCCACGGCCAAGTGTGGACCGTGGCATTCCATCGCGGCATGTTTAACTTAGTCATTCTGGGCTATCCGGACTATCTCGCATTCCGGAGAGTGTAACTTCCTGGAGACTTGTCCGAATTGAGTGATTCCGGTTGCAGAAGACAGAGGACTCATTTGACTCCAACTTTGCTGAAGGAAGCTTTGGTGCTTGGGAAGTTTAAAGCTTCCTGAAGGGGTCATCTTTGCAGTGCATTTACACGATCAGAGAAGGCCGTCTATACATACGTCCAGTCCGGAGACCGTATCTCTATGCCCAAAGCTCCGAATTGACTGGTCTTGGATGTTCTGGAAAGAGGACTCAAGTGTCTCTGATTCTCATGAAAGCCCCGGAAACTGAATCGGCCTGAAAGTACTCCGTCCTTCGCATTTTTCAGAACTCATCGGCTCGGTCCAAAACAACAGCGATACAGGGATTCCTTCCGACGAGCTTAACTTCCTGCTCAGGTCCTCTCCAACTTCTATGAATTCCATGATTCCACTTGCTATGAAACCGTGATCAAGTCCTCTCCAACTTCTATGAAGCACCCGCCATCCGAATCGAACCGGAAGGTTCCCCGGACAGGCGATCATTCAGGAGTATCGGATTGCTCCGGAATGGATGCGAGAGAGGTCTCTCTTCCGGTGACCGTATCTTTCAGCTCAGTGCTCCAAATGTCCTGATTCAACCTGTCCTGGATTCTTGACTGAATTATCTCCAACTTTGCTGAAGACCCTGTAAGCTGAATCGGCCGGAAAGAGCTTCCGGTGACGCGATTTCGGAAATGTATCTGCACCCGGGATTTTTGGCCGAGAGACTTGACCGCGGTACGTGTTTTTGGCCGAGAAAGCTACCCGCGGGAAGGATTTTGGCCGAGAATCTTCGGCCATCAGTACATCATTTTGCCTAGAAACCCAAAATTGCTCCTTTTCACCATTTTTGATCATTTCAACTCCATTTCTTCATCTGAATCACATCCTACACTCCAAATAAACTCCAAAAGCACCTGTTTAACACTCCAAAACATGCAAAACTCTCTTGGACCTAATGCAATCTCCTAAGTCCTAAAACAATGCCTGAAGACCTAAAATGTATGCAAATGAGACATAATTTGGACTAGAATATGTACATTAAATGATGCAATTTATGAATATATCAACTCCCCCACACTTATCCTTTGCTTGTCCTCAAGCAAAAAAAAGAACAAATGAGAGGAAAAGGTTGAATGCATTGGGAGCTCATTTTTCCTTTAAAAGAGAGAAGTGACCACTAAGAGAATTCAAGTTCATGCTCAATATGCAATGCAAGACCATACTCTGATGTATCAACTCAACAGTAATCTCCACAAGTTCTCTTATTCCTCAACTCTTTGACATTCATTAAGCTCTTTACCAAGTGGATCAAATGATGCAGTGTTCAAACAAGCAAAGTTTGGCTAGGGTGAGGTAATGAGAATAAAATGATCTCATCAGCGCCTAAGTGGGTTCAATGCAGCAAGGGGATCTCTCTATGAATGATCAAACTTTGGCAGAATGCTAAAGGTAAAAAGAAACCTATGCATACAAGGGCAAGGACTCATCCCACCCCACACTCTACTCAAAGCTTTCTCACTTGCTCAACCTCTCAAGAACCTCACTTTACACACTCATTTTCCTCTCACTAGGGGACTCACTTTTCATTTTCACACTCAAGTCTTGGAGTTTAAACTTTACATAGCTCTTTTTCACTTTCTTTTGTAACTTTTAGCCTCTTTTTCTTTCTTTTTAAAACATTGGAGCTCTTTGGCTTCTTTTATTTTTCTTTCACTTAGAGGCTAGACTCTTTCTTTTCAAAACACTAGAGCTCCCTTTCTTTGACTCAAAACTCTAAGACTGATTTTTTTTCTTTTTTTTTCTATCCCCTAAATCTCACCACTCTCCTTTTTCCACTCATCTGTCCTTTTTCCACTCACCAACAAGTATCCCCCCACACTAAGTTCTTGCCAAATCTCTCAGCTCCTTGATGATGGAACTTAACACTCAATGAGACTTTCCCTTGTCGCTCTAAACCTAACACTTTCTGCTAAGTTTGATCCAAGGTGGCCTTTCAATCACACACAAACATTTGGCTTGAAGGAAGGATGGGTTCAAGGTGAGGAAAACTGATCCAGATGTGGACTAAGCTATGTGAGCTAAGGAAGAGGGTGGTAAAAACAAGATTCTAGCTCAAATATGTATATAGGTATCCACAAGCTTATTCAAACAATGCATCACAAGATAATTTCAAGTCAAGTTCAAGGTTTTCACTTATTAGAGTTGAGTTCAATTCAAACTTGCTTCTCAGATTCAAACCATTTCAAGCCTTGCAAGCACATAAGTCATTTCACAAGCATATTTAATCCAAATTCTCAAAGTGATGTACTCTCAAGGAAAGAACCTATCATTACTCCCATGCACAATGAAACCTATATGATGCAACTAGACTCAATCTTAAAAATGTGAAATGCAACTAGAATGAACATTTTTTTGTGAAATTTTTTCAGATTTTTCCATTTTTTTTTTTTTGGTTTTTTATATGCACTTAGATGAATGCAAAATGAGACTCAAAGTGAAAAGGAAAATAAGAGCAGAATAAACATGATTAGTAAACACAAAACCCCTCCCCCACACTTAAATAACACAGTCCCTTGTGTTATAAAAGCATAAGAGAGGAGTGAAAGACAAAAGCAAGAAAGATGCAAAATGAGAAATAAAGAACTAGATGCATATGTACAAGGAGTTTGGAGTGTTACCAGATTTGTTTTTGATGGAAGGGAGTAGTGGAATTGTGAATCTCAGGAGGCTAAACATCACTGGAGGTGTCCTAGTTTTGATGCTGCTCCTTGCACTGATCTGAACGTGCTTGTAGTGAGGGCTGGAGCTCGTTTTTGTGCATTGTTCCTCTTGCCACCCCCTGTTGCCACGGTCTGGAAGCTCCTCTGGACAGCCCGTGGCATTCTTTTGTTCTTCCTCTAACACATTTCCAGGCTTGGATGTGACCGTGGCAAAGAGACCATGGCAAAAGCCGAAGGTTCTGCTGCCTTAAAACATGTTGCCACGCCTTGAATCTACCCGTGGCATTCCTCTCGTGGCAAAAGCCGAATGGTGGTCTATTCAAAATTCAACTTGCCACGGTTCAATTCTGGGCGTGGCAATCTCCCCATGGCAATCACCGAAGGTTGGCATCCAAGAAAAAGCCTCATGCCACGCCTGGGTCAAGTAGTGATTCATGGCCGTGGCAAACTATGACTTTGCCAAATTTTGCATTTCCTTGCATCTTGTCCACCATTCCTTGAGGCGAAAGAACACCAGATCATCTGTAACCTGAACACACTCCACAAAACACATCAAAACATCCTAAAAACAGCAAAAGAAAGCATTAAAAAGAATATTTACAAAGGATAAGCTTGGGGTGTCTCCCAAGAGCACTTTGTTTAAAGTCACTAAGTTTGACTTCTTACACTCTTTTTAGTGAGGGAGAGGAGGAGCTTTGATGCTCCTTGTCTTGTCCATGAATTCAAGCATAAGGTCCTTGTTCATCAGATCTTGGACACCATCAGATCCTTTGTCTATGAGCTCTTGTGTGAGGATTGCCCTGACTTTTGCAAAAGGTTTTGATCCTCCAATGCCTTTAACCTTGTATTCAACAGCTCCACCATCAAACTTCCATGGAGTGAGAGTTAAGACTTGAGAAGAGGACCCAAGAGTGAATGATTTGGTGCTTGTTGGGTTCTTGTCTTGAGACCCTGAACCATTGCTTTTGTTGCTGCTGACCTCCTTCTCACTTGGTGTAGGAGAAAAAGATTCCAAGCAAGGTTCATCATCACTAAAGAAATTTCCTTCATACTCAAGATCAGGTCTTACTAAGGATTCTTTCTTCTTCTCAACAGATGCAAGGGGTTGAGCTTCTTCTATAGTTCCAATACTCCCCACATACATCATCCCATAGTGTTTCAACTCATCAGAATCATCAGATATAACTCCACAAAACCCAGCAAGAGGAGGCTTAAGAGGATAAGATATTTCATCATCTACCTTAGCAAGCACCACTCTTTGAGTATCAAAGTCCATCCTTGCTCCTGTGGTGTTCAGAAATGGAGTTCCAAGCAAAAAAGGTAGCTCTTTTGTCTTCTTCATCTTCATAACTACAAAATCTGTTGGAACTGTGCATTCACCAATTTTCAATGGGTAGTCTTCAAGGATTCCATATGGCTTCTTTGAGGATGAATCTCCAAAGGTAATTGACATGGGGTGATGCTTAAGACTCTTGATCCCTAGTCTCTCCACCATGTCTAAAGACATTACACTGATGCTTGATCCAGAATCACACAAAGCATTGTCCACTTTCAAATTTCCAAGAGAGCATGAGATGGAGAACTTTCCTGGGTTGCCTAGCTTGGGAATAGATTTGGGTTTCACCTTGTTGAGCCAGTGCTAGAGACTCCATCAGATGTCCTTCCTTGAACCATTCTCTGATCCTTTCCTTCAGCAATCTCAGAATCATTCTCTTTCATATCAAAACAAGCTGCCTCCCCACCTTCTTTCTCAATGTCCTCATTGAGATCACAGAACAGGAACTCAAACTCATCTATGATGGCGTCCTCATCATCTTTTGTCAGGCATTTTTCACTTGAGACATTGGCATGGAGAAGGTCCTCAATTTCTTGGACAGCAGCATGATTCTCACCATTTGAGAGGATTGCATTGCAGTATTCTGTTTGATGTGCAATTGATGTCCCTGGTAAAGATCTTTGAGCTTGAGAACTGCAGTGGCCCTTGTTGTTCTCTAGAGTCTTGACTTTGGAAGCCAAAGTTGAAAGTTGAGTTAGAACATCAGAATAAGTGCAATCCACCTTGTTGTTAATCTCTGCCATTTTCTTGTTGAAGTCTATGGCACCACTTGCTTAACCTTTGAGGATTTGCTGGAGCAGGTTCTGCACTTCTTGATCCTTATTCTCTGAGTTCTGTTGAAGACTTTGTTGTTGGGGAGAGACAAAACCTTGTTGTTGAGTGTTTTGAGGATATAAGTTCTGGTTTGGGGGATTCTTGTAGTAGGTAAAGCCCTTTTGGTAACCTTGTTGGCCACCTACAAAGTTCTCCTCAGCTGTGATGTCTTCCCTTTGAAATGTGTCTTGAAACACGTGATTCACATCTCTAACAAGGTTGGCTGACTGATGAGAAGCTAAGAGAAGTGTGTCTAGCTTCTCATTGAGAGACTTGATGTCTTTCCTTGTCCTTTCTTCTTCAGCACTCACAGCTCCTCTTGAATTCCTTTCAAAGTCTGATCCATAAAGCTCATCACTCTGAGCTACATTCTCCACTAGGCTCATGGCATCATTGACTTCCTTGGTCATAAAATTACCATTTGAAGCTGTGTCGAAGAGGAGTCTTACCTTTGGTAAAGCACCTCTGTAGAAGGTACTTAGCAGCTGACAATATGAGAATCCATGGTGAGGGCATTGCATGGTATACCCTCTAAATCTTTCCCAAGCCTCACAAAATGATTCATGGTTCTTCTGAATGAAACTTGAGATTTTATTTCTTAACCTTGCTGTTCTTGATGAAGAGAAGAACTTGGTTAGAAATGCTCTTTTGCATTGCTCCCATGTGTGGATGGATCCTCTTGGGAGGTTCTTTTCCCAATGATGTGCCTTATCTCCAAGGCTGAATGGGAACAATCTCAGTTTGAAGCTGTCTTCAGATACCCCATTGATCTTAGTGAGATCAGAAACTCTGTCAAACTGATCCAGATGCTCCAAGGGATCCTCCATAGGTAAGCCATGAAACTTCTGATTCTGAACCATATTGATCAAAGAGGCCTTCACCTCAAAGTTGTTGTTTTGGACAGGAGGTGGCCTGATTCCTGATCCATACTGGTGTGCATAAGCTCGGTCTTTCTCACCAACAAAGACTGGTTGGGGCTGATGACGTATGGGTGGGTTTGGGTGGGGCTGTGGTGGATTAACCTGAGGTTGGTCTTGGTTCTGGTTACCCTGACCGTGTCCCTGATGGACCTGAGCCTGTTGAGCCTGAATTCCAATCCCATTACCAGCTCTTTGACCTTGATCAGCTTCTTGAGCCTGATGCTCATTCCCAACTTGCTGATTCATTCCTAACCTCTCCAAGTGAACAGCTCTTTCTCTTTGTCTTCTGGCTTGGCTTCTTGTGATCATAAACCTGAGAACAAAGACAGAACTTGAAAGGTGATCAGTAAAACAAAAGAAACTTGATCTCAAAAACTATATCAGAAACTAATGCTAACAATCCCCACACAATATGGCAACGGCGCCAATTGATAAGTAAGGTTTTCAAGGCCTTAATAAGGGTTATCAATCCCCTTGTCAAAGTAGTATAAGGGGTGTCAATCCATATGTGTGGTAGTTAGGCACTAGTTTATGCGATCAGATTCTTAATTCAAGCAAACAAGAGTGATTTTGGTTAACTAATGACAACTAACAAACTTAAATAGGTTTAAAAACAAATGACAATGACAAATGATGTGAATATGATATGATGGAGGCATGAGATTCTAGACATGATAGTTGGTTAGGGTGCTTTGGTGTTAAACTAGAAATGCTAATGACAATGATGAGACATGATTCAAATGATTAAGAACTCTAATATAGGTTAATCCTCTCATGAAGGTATTAACCCTTATACTAATCCATTTTCAAACCAAATTCCCATTTGTGAAATATGAATCAATATGCATTAATAAACAGTTCTCAATGATCATTCAGGCAAATAACAATACATCATCATGTAGAAAAATGCTTAAACCTCTAATACAACTCTTTCAGGAATTTCATCAAACACTTTTGGTGCATGAAATTCCCAGAATCTAGATCTCAAGTGATTATCAAGGATCTAGCATAGAGAACAGTTGTTTAGAGAAATGAATCAATGAATCTAGCCCTAAGCACTCCTAATCTAACACTTTAGCACCCTAACCTACACATCTAGAACCTCATTAAGGTGACTACTCACTAATCATGATCAACACACTAAATCCTTTGCAAGATGTGTTGTTAATCATGATTAGAAGTTTGATTTGATGACAAGAAATGATGAACAAGATGGAAAGAAACTTCAAAATCGGTATTAAGCTCTCTAAAACAAAGTGTACTAAGTAGGTTTTCACAAAAGGGGAAAAGAAAACTAAAAGTAGATTAAAGGTTCTCTACAAATTAGGTCTAAAAACCTTATAAAGGAGGCTTAGGCGAACCGGGTCAACCCGGAACAAACAGGGTACTGACCCGGCCTTGATGGGCAAGTATGGGTTTGCCACGGTCTGGTGTGTTCTTGGTGTGACCGTGGCAATCCTGATTGTGTCAAAGCCTTCACTTGTGTTCTTGGTTCCTTTTGATGCCACGGTCTGATCAAGCATCGTCTGAAACACGTGGCAAGTCACCGTGTCAAACGCCAAAAATGTGTAAAAGTTGCCACGGTCAAGCCCACAGACCGTGGCATTCAGACCGTGTCAAAACCCGCATGCCTGTGAAATCCTTCCCAGCCAAGTATTTGTTTGCCACGGTCAAGTCTCAGACCGTGGCATTGAAACCGTGTCAAAACTCGAAGCTGTGTAAAAGTTATCTCCAGCCAATTGTTCATTTGCCATGGTCAAGTCCCAGACCGTGGCATTCAGCTCGTGCCAATCGCCGAAGGTTGCAAGAAGTTGCCACGGTCAAGCCTCAGACCGTGGCATTTGGGTCGTGTCAATCACCGAATGGTGTGCAAAAGTTCCTCTCAGCTAAGTGTGTGTTTGCCACGGTCAAGTGTAGACCGTGGCATGAAGATCGCGTCATTAACCGAGGGTGTGCAAAAGCTGCTACGGCCAAGTGTGGACCGTGGCATTCCATCGCGGCATGTTTAACTTAGTCATTCTGGGCTATCTGGACCATCTCGCATTCCGGAGAGTGTAACTTCCTGGAGACTTGTCCGAATTGAGTGATTCCGGTTGCAGAAGACAGAGGACTAATTTGAATCCAACCTTTATGAAGGAAGCTTCGGTGCTTGGGAAGTTTAAAGCTTCCTGGAGGGGTCATCTTTGCAGTGCATTTACACGATCAGAGAAGGCCGTCTATATATACGTCCAGTCCGGAGACCGTATCTTTATGCCCAAAGCTCCTAACTGACTGGTCTTGGATGTTCTGGAAAGAGGACTCAAGTGTCTCTGATTCTCATGAAGGCCCCGGAAACTGAATCGGCCTGGAAGTACTCCGTCCTTCGCATTTTTCAGAACTCGTCGGCTCGGTCCAAAACAACAGCGATACAGGGGTTCCTTCCGACGAGCTTAACTTCCTGTTCAGGCGTCCGAATTCCGTGATTCTACTTGCTATGAAACCGTGATCAAGTCCTCTCCAACTTCTATGAAGCACCCGCCATCCGAATCGGACCGGAAGGTTCCCTGGACAGGCGATCATTCAGGAGTATCGGATTGCTCCGGAATGGATGCGAGAGAGGTCTCTCTTCCGGTGACCGTATATTTCAGCTCAGTGCTCGAAATGTCCTGATTCAACCTGTCCTGAATTCTTGACTCAATTATCTCCAACTTTTCTGAAGAACCCTGTAAGCTGAATCGGCCGGAAAGAGCTTCCGGTGACGCGATTTCGGGAATGTATCTGCACCCGGGATTTTTGGCCGAGAGACTTGACCGCGGTACGTGTTTTTGGCCGAGAAAGCTACCCGCGGGAAGGATTTTGGCCGAGAATCTTCGGCCATCAGTACATCATTTTGCCTAGAAACCCAAAATTGCTCCTTTTCACCATTTTTGATCATTTCAACTCCATTTCTTCATCTGAATCACATCCTACACTCCAAATAAACTCCAAAAGCACCTGTTTAACAATCCAAAACATGCAAAACTCTCTTGGACCTAATGCAATCTCCTAAGTCCTAAAACAATGCCTAAAGACCTAAAATGTATGCAAATGAGACATAATTTGGACTAGAATATGTACATTAAATGATGCAATTTATGAATATATCAATCGCGATGCGATAAATGCCAAAGGATGGGCAACATAAGTAAAAGGAATGAGATGCCTCAAAAATTTATTCTCGAAGTCGAAATTTTCGATGTCTGGGGTATAGATTTTATGGGACCCTTTCCTACTTCTTTTGGAAACCAATACATCTTAGTAGCAGTAGACTACGTCTCTAAGTGGGTAGAAGCAGTCGCAAGTCCCACCAATGATGCGAAAGTTGTCATGAAGCTGTTTAAATCTGTTATATTCCCGCTTTTTTGGAGTTCCTAGAATTGTGATAAGCGACGGAGGATCACACTTCATCATCAGAGTTTTCGAGAACCTTCTTAGAAAGAATGGAGTTACGCATAAAGTTGCTTCCCCATACCATCCCCAGACCAGCGGTCAAGTAGAGATCTCAAACAGAGAAATCAAGTCGATTTTTCAGAAAACTACTGCAGTTCATCGCAAGGATTGGTCTACCAAGCTTGACGATGCATTATGGGCATATCGAACAGCATTCAAGACACCATTAGGAACAACACCATTCAACCTAGTTTACGGAAAAGCATGTCACCTTCCAGTAGAACTCGAGTATAAAGCGCAATGGGCTATCAAGGAGATGAACATGAATCTGAAAACAGCTGGAGAAAGAAGACTACTTCAACTTCATGAGTTAGAAGAAATCCGACACAACGCTTATGAAAACTCGAAGATCTACAAGGACAAGACTAAAGCATATCATGATAAGAAGATTATTCATAGAACTTTTGCTCCTAACGATAAAGTTCTTCTTTTCAATTCTCGTCTTAAGCTTTTTCCAGGAAAATTACGTTCAAGATGGTCAGGACCCTTCACGATAAAGGAAGTCAAACCATATGGAGCCATTGTCCTGTGGGACAGAACCGGTAATTCATTTACAGTGAATGGACAGCGTGTAAAGCCATATCTGGCTGAAGAAACCGAAGACGAAAGAGAAGTGATGTTTTTAATTGATCCATCATCGGCCAATGATGAGACCAAGGAGTGTCACGACCCCGGTTAAGTCTAATCGAGCAACAATGTCAAGCTAATGACTTGAAACAAGCGCTTAGTGGGAGGCAACCCACTTAGTATTTTATCTATTTCCCTTTGATCTTTATTTTCTATTTCCATTGCTTTGTTTCTGTTTCATTTAATTTCAGGTTTTCAATAAGGAAGAATAGATTCAAAAGACGAGCAGCACTCTCCAGCACGATAAGTTCACTTAAACATTTCAACTTTTCTATTTTCTTAACCATTCTTTCCAAGATTTATCACACTGAGGACAGTGTGAAATAAGTCTGGGGGAGGATGTTCATCCGTTACTAATGAAATTTGATTTGTTTTGAGTTTGTTTTGGACACATAAAATTTTTCAAAAAGTTTTTCATACAATTTTTAAAAATCGTTTTCAAAAAAATGTCTTTCAAAAAGTTTTCAAACCAGGAACACAATAAACAATACTATGATGAATTAGACCAGTGTGCTTCTACGCTATTTCCTCGTTTTTTGCTCTTTTTGTGATTTAGGCCTAGACTAGGCGGTAGCTAAGTACTTGCATTACGAAATCCCACCAGAGGACTTCTATTCATGGAGATTCTTTCTGACAGGATATACTAGCTCATTTTATTTGACCTTAATATTGACATTTAATTTTCTCATCATTGATTTTAGGCAGGCATCGACATACACATCTAGGACGTCTTTTACCCTCACTTTTACCACTCTTTGTCGTCCTAGATGACCAGTTTATCTTTATCTGGTACCATACCCTAAACCCAAAGCCCTTGTTTTCAATCCTCGTGCATTCTCTCTTTAGTTTATATCAGCAGATATGTGCAAAAACGTCGGAGAGAAGAGGAGCGACGCAGTTTTCAGTCACTCACAAAGGAGACTGAATGGAATTGGGAAGGAAGAGTATCAGAAACATCAAGAAGCTTTACAAGACAAATCTTAACTGGTAATTTCGTGCTCTCTAAGACTCTACATCTAAAGGTGTTCCCTCTCTTTCAAAACAAAAAAAAAAAAAAAAATTGAAAAGAGAGAGGGAAACAAAAAGCCTAATGAGTCCTAGATTGTCGAAATTTATGGAGCAAGAAGAATCTACTAAGCGTTTATAGAGCTATGTTTTTGAAAGATTTACAAAAATCTAAGTCTGGGGGAGTTAGGAGAGAACCTGAGGAAGATGACCAGTAATCTATGGCAAGAAGAAAGTGACTGAAAACTGTGGATACCAACAGCTTCACTCTCTCTTGCGGTTTTGCATGATATCTTGCATTCTCCAGATCTTCAGGTAACCCGTAAACACTTTAAGCCTTACCCCTAGAATAACCCTTTTTACACCTAGCCTAGATTGCCTTGCCTAGACTTTCTTTGATGAGAACCACCGAGATTTTTAATGAATGTTAAGAGCTAGTTGACTGGAAGTCAGATCTAAGTGTGTAGATTTTCGCATGACGGACTAACGGACTAGTTTGCTTGTATTTTGGTGAGAATTTTCTAGACTAGATCCAAATAGATGTTTCACGATAAGTTATGGTTTAGAAGAACGGTCACTGAGATATTGTTTAGTTCCTGCGATTTTTCAAAAATTTCTTTCCTGACTTAAGTTTGTTTGAGGACAAACAAAAAGGTAAGTCTGGGGGAGTTGATAACACCGTATTTTGACCACTTTTATGGATCATAATTGTATCTTATGCAGGTGTTTTAACTCTTTTTTCAATGTTTTAAAAGTGTTTTCAATGTTTTAGAGTTTCAAAAGACTTTACAGGAAACTTGGGTAAAAGATATGCAATTTGGAACAAATGAGCAATTTTAGATAAATGCAGACCGTCAGAAGTATGACAAGCGATGAAGACCTTCTCACCGTCTGATCACCCCCAAAATGTGAGACAACATAGAGGATCCAACCAGCTTTCTAATGCACTTGGTTTGGAGACAACCCAACGGTTAGATCTTCAGATACTCCCGATGCAACAATGACAGAAAATGCAGTTCCGGAAGAGAGCAAGTGCCGGGACCGCGGCCAACACCCATTTTCCCGCGGGTAGAGCCACCGCGACCGCGGACTTTGGTCGTTCACTTTCCCGACGACTTAATTAAAGCCCAGATCAATTCTTTTCGTTATTTTTTGAAGCCCTAAGTGTCCAGAACCACCCCAGAAGCTATAAATACCCCCTTTAGGTCATTCTAAAGAGACAGAGAGACGAATAGAACCGAAACTTACACAAACCCTAGAGAGAGAGAGAGAGGCCGCCGTCTTCGAAGAGGAGCCGCTGCAGGAGTGACCATCGCGCCTCCTTCTGCTTCTCCGTTCTTCGTTCTTCTTCCTTCTTTTCTTTAATTTCCTGCAACTTTCAATACTCTGTGATGATTGTTTACAATATGTTTGAGTAGTTACCCAGTTGGGTTTAAAGGGATTGTTCAAAGGGAATTTCATGTGTCTTTGCTTATGAATCGATAGATTTAGGATTTATAATCTTCTAGATGTTCTTCGTTTGCCTTTAATCTTACTGCGTGATTCTTTGCTGGCCACTTAGAAGCCGATCTGATATGATATGTTGCAAAAGCTTTCATTGATTGTCTGAACTAGGGTGAAACGAGCAATTCTTCTATAGGAGTGGAAAGCTACCTGTAGTTGAGTTGTGAATATTGATGAGTCTTGTTCTGCTATTGCATCTTCTCCCTTCCAGAATCAGAGTGGAAACCTACTGATTAGGGTTGCGAGAGATAGTTGTTTAGTGCTGCGAAAGTAGGCTATTCATACTTCCGTGCCTCGAGTTCTAGAACATAAGTAGTTGATTAGCTTTATCACTTGTTTAAATCGACATAGCTTAGTACATGAACCCCTGCGAATTCCCCTTGAGCCCCAACGTTTGTCTTTCATTGCTTACAACCTTAGATTTCCATTCTGCTTTTATTTGCTTGTTACCTGCTTTCATTCATAACCGATTTTTACTTGCTTGCACTTGCCTTCGTTTTTATTTTCTTTACTTGCTTTCGTTTTTGTCAATTGCTTTTCAGTTTTTAATTGCTTTCTAGTTTAGATTTAGTGACAACAAAAACCCAAAACCAAAACAAAAACCCTTTTAGTTCTAATCTGATTTAAGCGTTGCGTTGAATTCGTACTGAAACAACTAAGTCTCTGTGGATCGATACCCTAAGTATTACAACGCACATCTGTGCACTTGCAGACATTTAGGGGTTATAAATTTAAAACCTGAAGCTTAGTAAAATGAAAACAACAAACCCCGCTTTTGCTCGCATCAATTAGCCTAGCTGATGATTCAAATGCAACACCTCAAGGAATAGCTCACAAAATTCCTTTGAGAATAGGAGATTGCATAGTGCCTGTCGACTTTTACATTGTTGAAACGAGAGATGCAACATATCCAGTGATTCTGGGATGGTCTTTTCTAGCAACTTCTGAAGCTATAATGGACTGGCCAAACAGGAGGATTTCATTTGCTAATATCGACAAAGATGTCTTCACAGAAGCTGTCCCATACAACAGCAAAGCAGGAAAACGTTCTGCAACAGAAAAGTTTGAAGAAGAACTTTGGAGTGACGAAGAACCTGCTAAGCAAAGCAAGGAGATGTCAAAAAAGACTTGTCTGAGGACAAGGTCTTCTTCATTGGAATAAGTCACGTCCAACACCAAAAGTCGAGCTAAACGACTTAAAACAAAAGCGCTTAATGGGAGGCAACCCATTTAGGTATTGTTTTCTTTAGGGATTTTCTTTCTTTTTCTTTTGATCTTTTTTCTTTTTCTTAGTTTTAGGTGTTTCTTATAAAACAAAAAAGCCAAAAAAATCAAAAAAACCAGAAAAAAAACCAAAAAGAAGGATGGTACCTGACTGCTCGGCCCAGCAGGAACCAAGGAGAAGCAGGAAGAGGCCGCGATATAAGCCCCCGCGGTCACAGACGTTCTGACCGCGGGAAACCTACCATCGACCGCGGTCGTGTGATCCTGACTGTGGCCAAGCACTTGGTTGCCGCGGTCGCGCGACCCCTGACCGCGGCACTTGGTCGTTGACATCAAACCCGACCCTAAACCATCCCTTTCACCTCATTTCACCTCACCAATCACCCTCCACCTCATTCATCACCCTCCACCTCATTCATCACCCTCCACCACCTTCATCACCACCTATGACCTTCTCCGGTTCATCTCCACCAGCATCCCGGATCCGGGTAAGTTTTCTTTGTCCTTACCAATTCGATTATCTATGCATTTTTCTCATCCATTCTCGACTTGTTTCACACTGAGGACAGTGTGATTTAAGTCTGGGGGAGGATTTCATCCCTTTCTAACCACTTTTCTTTCATGAGTCTTGCATTATCTACACTTTTTGCATTTTCCTTAAAGTTTTTCAAAACCGGTTTTCAAAACAAAATACGTTTTAAAGGGAATGGTGAACATGAATCAATGATAGTTGACTATGTGCTTTAGACTGTTCCTAGTGACTTGCTCATTCATGATTTAGGACTAGACTAGGCGGTAGCTAAGCACATTTGAAACGAAGTACCCCAGAGGAATTTGAATGATTTCGATTTAGATGAAGGGATACACTAGCTCTGTTTTATTTGGACTTAATTTGGACTTAATTTTCTCATTGAAGGATTAGACCAGGGAAACGAATCATACATTCAGGACTCCTTTATCCTTTTACCACTCTCTGTTGATCCTGAATGGCTAGTTCATCTTTAGCTAGTTCCCCACCTTAACCAATCCTCTTTCAAACCACATGCACTCTTGTTTTCTATTGTCTTATATGCAGATAAGTGCAAAAACGTTGGAGAGAAAGAGGAACGACGCAGTTTTCAGTCACCAAAGACAGAGACCTGCGATTTGCCGGAAGAGTTCCCGGAAGGATTCAACACAAGATGAAGCTCAGTTTGCCTTAGAAAAATCTCAAATTTTGGTACAATCTCGTCCTCTAGTCTCTCTCTCTTTAAAAGAAATTTCCTTTCCAAAAAAAAGAAAAAAAAATCCGAAAATAAGAAAAGAAAGGAAATAAAAGCCTTAGAGAGTCTAGAGAGGTCGAATTTTACGTCCCAAGGCAACTGGAGTTCAATTTTATGGAGTTTTGGAGATTGTTTTCTGATTCCCAGAAAGAATCTAAGTCTGGGGGAACAGCTGTTTACAACAAAGGAGGAAGGATTATGCAACAACATTTGGCAAGAAGAAGTAACTGAAAACTGTGGTCATCAACAGGTCCTTATCTCTCTTGCGGTTTTGCATATTATCTTGCATCCTCCAGATCTTCAGGTAACCCGAAACACTTTAACTCCACCACTTAAACAGCCCTTTAATGCCAAACGCCGTCTATCCTGGATGATGTCTTTAATGAGAACTCACTATTGAACTTAATGAATGTAGAGAGCTAGTTGACTGGAATCAAGATTTATATTGTATAAGTTTTGCATGACGGAAAAAGTGGACTAGTATCTCTTGTGCATTGGTGAGAATTTTCTAGACTAAGTTGTGGATTGATGCACTATCTTTGGTCCTAGTTTAGGAGTTCATTTCTATGAGATTTGTGCATTCCCTATTATTGTTTTCACTTAACCAGTTTAAGCTTTTGCTTTGTTTGAGGACAAACAAAGGTTTAAGTCTGGGGGAGTTGATAACACCGTATTTTCACCACTTTTATGGATCGTTTTGAAATACTCTTTCTATATTTTTATTACGTTTTTCTAGTATTTGTAGTTCCAAGACTCTTTTCAGGAAACTTAGGGAAAAGCTTAACAAAATGGATAGAAAACCAGATTTCAGCTTAGAGTCAAACCGTCAGAAGTTCACCCCTGATTGAAGGCCTTCTCACCATCTGATCCAGCTCAAATTTGGAGACCTTAAAGATGGAAGTATCAGCTTTCCAGTGCACTTTACAGCTTGGCAATCCAACGGTTCAATCAAAAGATACGCGAAGAGCAAGATGTCCCGTAAACCAGCCGGCAAGCACTTCCACCCGCGGCCAAACACTCATTCCCCACGGTCAGAAGCATCCCGACCGCGGCAACTCACTCATTCCCCACGGTCAGAGCACTCCCGACCGTGGCCATCAACCTCTGAGCCCAAAAAGCCCATTTCTGAAGCCCACATTTGGAGAAACCCTAAGCAACGTCCAGAGAGGTCTTGAGCACTATAAATATATGTCTTAGGAACCCTATTCGAGAATCAATCATCAGACCACCGAATTATTTACTTCATATTTTTATTTTTTTTTGCTTTAGCTTTTAGGGAGAGAGAGATTTGTTCTCTTGAACCCTTGTTCTTTCTTTTTTAATTTCGGTTTCTATTCTACTTATTAATACTATGCTTTTGATTTCGTTCATTATGTCTGAGTAGTTTTATTGTTGGGATTAAGGGATTTTCGATGGGGATTTATATGTTCGATGAGGATTCCATGAGCTTTTGAGCCGAATCTTAGAACTTTTTCTTCTGAATTCGTTTTTACTGCATGAGAGTAGCGTCATGAACTACAATCTGATCCAGATGCTTGGTGACACGAAAGTGTTCATCAGGTATCAGATCTAGTTTGGGAGAGCAAAACAAACATAGGAGTGGAAACCTACCTATGGGCGATTTGTGAATTAAGACGAGTCTTAAACGTAATGCATCTCTTCTCTTCCAGGGCCAGAGTGGAAACCTACTGGTCAGGGTTGAGAGAGGTAGTTGTCTATGATCACGACAGCGGCGTATTCATACGTCCGTGACTCCAGTTCGAAAAGTTTAAGCTAAGGTCTTATCAATTTTACTCTCTAGCAATGTTTTGAATCGTTCGTACCCCTGAGAAAACTTCCCTGAACCCCAACGCTTTCTTTCCAATTGATTTACACCAATTTTCTTTCAAGCTTTAGTTCAATATTGTCTTTCCTTTTTAGTTCATTTTCATTTAAGCAATTAGATATCCGTTTTTTATATTTTTAGTCATTTTCGTTAAGTTTAGTTATTACGTCATTTAATTCCCGTATTCTCTTTTAATATTTTGTTTTTTACATTTCAAACACACTACTAAACCCCCACAAAACCGTTTTGGTTCTAGACTTCCTTACTTTATACTTATTTCAAAGGCTTTTTGCAGGAAAAGATCCTCCTTCCCTGTGGATTCGATCCCTAAGTACTACAATCGATCAGCTATGCACTTGCGGCTATTGATTTCAATTAGGGTAAATCTTGACAACCCTCGACACACACATCAAGACACAAACGCAATCAGTAGACGAGGTACAGATGGCAGAAAATCATCGGGTACAAACGCAAACGCAATCAGTCCATCGCGGACGTCCTCCGTTACACAATCTCGGGACTGATGGTGAAGGCAAGCTGACTTGGTGCTCCTCAATGCCAGTGCAATACTTGTAACCAAACCTGTCTGGATCGAAAGCGGCACGAGAGATAGTGTGATCGCGAGAGAGATAAAGTAGGTCATACCAGACATCGGGAAGTGGATCATCAGATGAAAAATCGAATCCTACAACCTGTAGTATCGCTGTAATAGCACTCCCGTAAGCTGGAGTAGCGTCCTCACAACCATGTAAATCATGCTTCACCTTTACCATATTCTGTGCTATGATCCAGGCAAAGCAAGCAAGTCGTGGGTCGTCCATAAATGGCATCTGAAGTGTAATTAGCTCGATCTTCAAAACACATCCTATGTTGGCTCTAGAGAAAATTGTGTGTGCTAAGAGTTTGTGCACAACTCTCACTGCTGGATGAGTAAGAAGGGCTGACTTGGATCTCCCGCTATCATAGACTCCATGACCCATCTCTCTCCACAAGTTAAAATCGGGTTCATCTTCAAGGTAAATGCCATCGGTGTATGGAAGCTTAAGAGCCTCGCAAAGTGCAGAAATGGTGAGCGAGTAAGGCTGTCCGCGGATAGAGAATGACAAGATGCCATCAGATGCTCTGGGGTTCCTCCTCTTCGTGTGGTGGAGTGTAATAGTTGCTAAGAACTCGCGGACTAGCTCAGGATAAGTCGGAAGGTTCAGCTCCATGTAGGGTCTCAGCTTAAGTGCATCGATGTACCAGATTACATCTTCTCTGATTCCAAGCATCTCAAGTGTATGATAATCAATGCGAGGCGTGGGTTTGATGTTCAGCTTCTTGAAACGTCTTGCATAGTCCACTCTTGGGTTTATCTCCTTGCCAATGTATCGAATCTGTGGTGGCTCAGGAGCTGCTCGTGTTTCTCTTGAGTGTTGGAGCAATCTCATCACATAGTTTCTTCTTCTCGGTCTGGCTTGGTTCAGCATGTACTCTCCTAGAGTAGCATCATCGGGAATGTCCTTAGAGCTGTCACCAGTGCGACGGCTTCTTCGGGATCTGGTTTGTTCCATTTTTTTCTGCAAAACAAAATGATTCTCGGAAAAATTGTGAATATGGATGCTGATTTTAACACATTAAGATCAGTTATACTAGTACTAGTATAAAGAGATTAATTTAAACCATGGGCAAGCAGAATTGACATTAAATCAAAGAAATCGAGTAGTTCATGACTAGATTCAGATTTTTGATGTTCTCAACATAGAAATCTTCTAAAAATCGGTTTTAATGAGCAATTTCCATGTCAAACCTATAGGTTACCTAATACTAATCACTAATCACACAAGACTTAATCAGATTCATCAAATTTGCTGTTCCAAATTCGATTTTTATAAAGCATGTAGAATCCAAATGTCAAAAATCTCAATTCCTCTTAAGCTAGGTGTTAAAATCGATTTTTAGATAACCTAAAAGGATAATCTATTGTTCTTAAGCTATTTCCACCATCAATAAACCAAGATTTGGGCTTTTTAAGAAAACCCTAAGTTCTAAAATTTATTAAAAATGGCGAGTTTGAGCTTCATACCTTGCTGGAAAGAGAGATTTGATGACAGAATTGAAATCAGCTTTGAAAAAGAGTGAGGTTTGGGCCAAGAATCTCTTAAAAATATTAAGAATTGAAAAAAGTGTTCTATCTCCTAAATCTCCAAGTCTTTTGGAAGAGAAGAGAAGGAGTTTTGATCCAAAAAGTGCATTTCCTTTCTTTAAAAAGCGTTTTTGTAGCAAAAACGGAAAATTTCTGGGAATTTTTAAGTTTACAGGAACTTACCTTTCTTGTCTTGCACGCAAAGGAGGTTTAAAACTTACGGAAAATCTTAACATGCTTTACCGGGAATGCTCCGGAAATCATCAGGAACTTTGAAAAGCGGCGGAAATCCGCGCTATCATCTCAACGACCAACGGCCGCGGTCAGGAGACGCGCGACCGCGGTGATTGAGGGCTCGGCCGCGGTCACATTCACGGTGCCGCGGTCGATGCTCCGTTGGCCATGGGTCGGTTGGTCGCGACCGTGGCCCTTTCTCTTGCGGCCTTCGTCCAACTTTCAGGTCTTTGCCGGGCCGAGCAGCTAAAAACCTATCCTTTTCTTCTTGGTTTTTCTAATTTTCTGATTTTTTTGTGTTTTTGTCTTATAAAATACCTGAAACTTAAAAGAAAAAGAAAGCATAGATTGTAAAAAAGAAAAGAAAACTAAAAGAAAGAGTACCTAAATAATTTGCCTCCCATTAAGCGCTTTTGTTTTAAGTCGTTAGCTCGACGTAAGCATGAAAAATCAGGTTGATTTGAATGGCACTCCACTTGATGTGCCCTTATCTCTCACGGTCGCTGGAGGTTTTACTTCTTCTCCTTGAGGAGCCGTCTTCTTTCCTTTACTCTTCTTTCGGATTTTAACATTATTTAAAACCCTTTTTGTGTTTTCGATTAGCTCCTGGATTTGGTCCTCACTAGTTTCTGTTGCATCTGGTGGAATGATGATCTTGATCTTCGCAAAAGCTTTCGGCTTCTCTTTTTCTTTCTCTTTGGGCCTGTTTTCCTTGCTTGGAAAATCGTCTAAGATAGTCGGGTAGTACCTTCTGCGATCCACATTGAGGAAAACAGCATGCCGGTTTGCGTGATCGATTACTGCTCCTACGGTAGCTAGGAATGGTATCCCGAAAATGAGTGGCCCCTCCTTGTCTTTATCCATCTCCAGGACTTGGAAATCTGCTGGAACAATCTTGTGTCCCACTGGAACTTGTAGATCATGAATCGCCCCTTCAGTATCTTTCTGAGATGAATCTCCAAAAATAACTTTAACCGTCGATGTCCTTAAGGTTTTTATGCCCAATTTTTTGGCAAATGTCTTTGACATGATGTTGACATTGGCTCCTGAATCGCACAGGCATTCTGTAAACTTGATTTCTGAAATGGAACATTGGAAAACAAAACGTCCCGGATCGTCGGTTTTTGTAAGCCTTTGAAACGGTGATCATTCAGGTACCTTAAATGGTGGCTGCTTGGCATCGACATCCTTGTACAGTGGTAGAAAGATTGGGGTTTCTTCTTTCTTTCATTCGGTTCTGGCCTCTTCTTCGGGAAATGTGGTTATGGTGTTGCAAAACCTCTTAGGGTTATCTTTAACTCTTCCTGGAAGAGCTCCACTTTGCCTCTTCATAGAGTCGGCTGTTTGGGCGACTTGCACGTCTAGCTTTTTGACGTGCGAAGATAAAGCTTCAAACTTCCCGTTCAGATCATTGTACATGCAATCAACTTTCACGTTCATGTCTTTAGATGCTTTTTCGTTCGTCATAACGAGCTGTTGGATGGACTGTTCAAGTCTACCGATTTGTGAAGCTAGCTGGTTCGTCGTGACTCCCTGCTGTTGTACAAATTGATTGTTAAAACCCGTACCTTGGTAGTTATATGGCTGTCGTGGTTGATATGGTCCTGTTCCTCCGAAGTTTCCACCTTGGAACTTGTTTTGGAAGGATTTTTGTTGAGGTGGGTAGTAATGATCTTGAGGATTCTCCGCATTTGGATTGCGGTAAGAGAGATTGTTGTAATTTGCATTCCGGAATTTGTTGTTGAAGCCATTGTTGAAGCGATTTTGATATGGTACTAGCGCTCCTACATAGTTTACATCTTCTTCTTGAAAGGCTTGATTAATGTGATCAATATCACTAGGTCCTTCATCTTCTGCCCCATTGTTGGTCTCACAGGCATGGATTGGGCGATTGTTGCTCTTCAGAAGCTGCCTCATCATGTTCTTCAACTCGGTTATCTCCTTGTTGTCTGTTCCGGTTTGCTTCGTCGATCGACCGTATTCAGGACAATCATTGCTATTGGCTTGAGCCAAATTTTCGATGAGGGCTCTTCCTTGGGCTATCGTCTTTTGTCCAAAATCTCCATTGCTAGCTGTATCAAGTGAAAGTTTGTATTTTGGTTGCAAACCTCGGTAAAATGTGCTCAGCAAGCTTGATCCAGGAAATCCATGGTGAGGGCAATCACGTTCATACTCCTTAAAACGTTCCCAGGCTTCATAGAAAGATTCAGTCGGTCCTTGATGAAAGCTTGAGATCTTGGTTCTCAGCAAGTTCGACCTTGACTTATTATAGAAGTGATTCAGGAAAGCAGTTTTACACTCTTCCCAATTAGTAATCAATCCTGCAGGCAAAGATTTCAACCAACGGTGAGCTTTGTCTGCTAATGAAAAAGGGAACAACTTATACTTTAAATAGTCTGCTGGAACTTGGTTTGTTCTCATCATGCTGCAGATTTCTTCAAAAGCTCGATATGGTCCATTGGGTGTTCAGAAGGAACTCCATGGAATTGGTTTTGCTTCACCAATGAGATGATTTGAGGCTTGACTTCAAACTCATTCCGGTTCGGAAATGGAACTTGAATTGCAGATCGGTTTTGAAAGTTTTGAGTAGGTGCATCGAAATCAGCTATGTGATGGTTCCTGGCTTGTCTTCGGTGTTGATTTGCTGGCTGCACAGGGCGGTTAACGCGTCCATTTGGCTGCATCCTTTGGTGGTCACCATTGGCTGCATTGATGGGTGCATCAAGGTCTTCACGTTCTTCTCTCTCGCGGTTCTGGTGGTTTCTTGGAGGAGCCTCATCCCCCTCTTTATCTTGTCGAGCATGATCACCTCCTCTGTGATCATTCTCTTCATTTTCTCCATGTTCAGACCCGTCTTGGTCCATATTTAATGCTCGGTTAATAGGATCTCTAGGCTGGTTGTCGTTGGCCATTCCTTGCGTTCGTCTAAGTCTTCAAAGTTCTCTTTCGTGTCTGTCTATCTCGTCTAGAATTGGAATGTTGTCTACAGGTCTGCGCCTGGTATTCATGCAATTCAGAGAAAAACAAAACAAGGGAAAGATAACTCAGAAAAACCTTAAGAAAGAACTAGAGATCAGGTGTCTAGAACAGAAGTTAAAACAAGAAAAATAGCAAAAGGCAGCGAAACAAATCCCCGGCAACGGCGCCAAAAACTTGATGTGTGTCGTGTTGAGGGTTGTCAAGTTTTACCCTAAATGAAATCAATAGCCGCAAGTGCACAGCTGATCAGTTGTAGAATTTAGGGATCGAATGCACAGAGATTTGTGTGCTTGGTATTCTTCTACGGTTTCTAACTTTATGTCTAGACTAGATTGGTTTTAAAGGTTGGTTGTTTATCACGAATTAAACTAAAACAAAAGAAAGCAAATAAATCTATCCTAGAAAGCAAGTAGAAAAATCGAATGAAAAGCAAGTAAAGCAAGTAAAATATCGAACTAAGGCAATTGAAATGCAGATCTAAATAAACAAGTAAAAATCGATTGGTTTGTAAACTATGGCTAAAAACGCTGAGCTTTTGGGAACTCTAAGGGATCATAATCGGTTTTGACACTAGGGTAGATAGATTGGGATTGACAGATATCGATATATAGGGTTCTAGAGCTAGAGTACGGCGGTATGACTACGTCACTGTCGTGATCATAACCAACTTTTTCTCGCAATCCTGACCAGTAGGTTTCCACTCTGGCCCTGGAAGGGAGAGAACGCAAGAGCTGCACAAGACTCGTCAATACTCACGATCTCGCCGCAGGTAGGTTTCCACTCCTACGGAAAAATCGCCTGTTTCATTCTAGGGCTGATACTTAATAAAAACTTTCGCAACACTAACTATCTAGATCAGATACTAGGTGATCAATCAAGCATACATGCAATAAGAACAAGAATAAACAGAGAACAAAGTTGAAATCCCAGATCTATAAACCAAGATGTCTTAATCGAGTATGAGAGCCCCTTTCGGGAACCCTAAGCCCAACTCGGGATCTACTCAGACATGGCTGAGGTCGACATCATCATTGGTTTTAATAAAAGTAATCAAAAACAGTAAAGAAAAGAGATGAAGAAAGCTTCTCTATTGAAGAACTCGGACTTGAACAATCTTCTACAAAAATCGCATAAAAACGGCTAAAGGAAAAAGGGTTTCTGTAAAGTATTCAGGGTTGTCCTAAAAACGACCTAAATGACAAGTATTTATAGTCTTCAATACTCCATGGTCTCTAGAGTTCCGGAATTGAGGCTGAGAATGACTTTGGGCTTCAGAAATATGGGCTTTTTAACGGCCGCGGTCGGGAGTGATGTGACCGCGGGGAATAGGTGGTTGGCCACGGTCGTGTGACTTTCTGGCCGTCTTCGAGTGGCTCCGGGGATAATGGAATATCTTGAGATCCAACCGTTGGAATGTCTCCAAACCAAGTGCATTTGAAAGCTGGTTGATTCTTCTATAAGTTGTCAAATTTTGAGGGTGATCAGACGGTGAGAAGTCTTTGTCTCTCCATGAGAGTTCTGACGGTCTGCATTATCCAAAAGAGTCTTTTGTTGCAATTTGTGCATCTTTATCCCAAATTACCTGAAAAGTCTTTTAAAATCCGAAAACATAGAAATCCTTTGAAAACCTTTGGAAATGGAGTAAAAACACCTGTAAAAGATATTAAAGTGATTCATAAAAATGGTCAAAATCCGGTGTTATCAGGCCCCCACTCAAAAATCTGTACCTCGGAGAGCTAAGGCTTCCTCTAGATCGAAGGTGAAGTTTGTTGGTAAGGCCATTGATCCAGACATCAACTACCTGGAGCAGCTTGAGAAGCTGAAGATCAAGCCAACTCCAGCAATCGATTACTCTACTCTTGAGATGCTTGAAATCAGAGAAGATGTGATATGGTATCTTGATAAGTTTAGAATGAGATCATTCATAGAGTAGAGTTTTCCAACTTATGAGAGCCACACCAGAGAGTTCCTTGCATCAGTGACCTTGTGCTACAAGAAGAGAGCTGCTCCTAGAGCTCTAGATGGCACACTTTCCTTCTCTATTGGAGAACATCTCTACTTTTTTACCATTTTAGAGATGTGTGATGTTTTGAAGCTGTCATATTGTGATGAGATTGCTTTGGAGAAAGATCCAGATGAGGATCTATGGAGATTGATGGGTCATGGAATATATGACAAAGAAAGATCCAAAGCATCACTTCTCTTTCACCCTGTTGTTCGATATGTGCATAATTTGTTGGCACACACTATATTTTTCAGAGCCAACCAGGCGAATGTGCTCAAACCCGTGCTGGTGACACTTTAGTTACCTTTCACAGATCATCCAAGGATCCCTTGCTTTGCTTGCATCATTGGCAATAACCTAGTGAAGGTCAAGCATGAGATGCTTACCTCTGAGTATCAGGACTTCTCACCAGCCTTTGGGAGCATCATTACTTCGTTATGATAGCAGCAGGAGTTGATTTTTCAGCCGAGACATCTCTTAGGGAAGATTCGTTCGGTCTCTCCCTATTCTCTAGAGACAGGACTATTTCCAAGGCCAAGATGGATCCATTGGATTTTCTTACAAGTTCTGCACTAGTACTTCTCAGTACAGGGCTCTCCTACAATCAAATTCAGTGCCCCGAATCCGAGATGGAGCGGACCCAGGATGGAGAGCAGAGACTCGCGATTTATCACCATCTGTCCCACTCCTCTCTTTGACCATGAAGCAATTTTTGGTGGTAAAAGCTGATATGTTCATAATTTGCATCATTTAGGTTGCATAAATCATTCCAAATTATGTTTTATTTCATGCATTTTAGGTCCTTAGGGTTTGTTTTAGAACTTAGGAGATGCATTAGGTCCCAATGAGTATATTGCATGTTTTGAGTGTCTATCAGGTGAATATGGAGCTGAAAAGATGAATCCAGGAGGTGGAATGGTGAGCAAAGCTTGAAAAAAGTGGAAAATTGGGTCCTGGGAGATTACCGGCCATTCTCGCTGGCCAGGAAGGTTTTACCGGCCACTTCCATGTACCGCGGGAAGCTTTACCGGCCATTTTCATGTACCGCGAATCAAGTCTCTCGGCCAAAATCTCCGGGTGCAGACACGTTTCCGAAATCGCCCGTCCGGGGAACCTTCCGGTCAGATTCAGCTATCGGAGTCTTCATAAAAGTTGGAGATAATTGAGTCAAGAGTTCATAACAGTTGGAATCAAGGCATTTGGACCACAGAACTGAAAGATATGGTAATCGGAAGACGAACAGGTCTCGCACTCATTCCGGAGCAATCCGATACCCCTGAATGATCGCCTGTCCGGGGAGCCTTCCGGTCCGATTCAGACGGCGGGTGCTTCATAGAAGTTGGAGAGCCTTGCATCACGGTCTCTTAGCAAGTAGAATCGTGGAATTCGGACGCGTGAGCAGAGAGATAAGCTTGTCGGAAGGAACCCCAGTCTCGCAGGTATTCCGGACCGAGCAGATCAGTTCTAAAGGATGCGAAGGACGGTGCACTTCCAGGCCGATTTAGTTTCCGGGTCCTTCATGAGAACCATAGACATTTGAGTCTTCTTTCCAGAACGTCCAAGAGCATTCAATTCGGATCTATGAGCAGAAAGATACAGTCTCCGGAATGGACACATGTCTAGACGCCTCTCTCTGGTCGTGTACATGCACTGCAAAGATGTGCCCTCCAGGAAGCCTTACACTTCCCAAGCACCGAAGCTTTCTTCACCAAAGTTGGAGATAAATGAGTCCTCTGTCTTCTGCAACCGAAATCATTCAATTCGGACAAGTCTCATAGGAGTTACACTCTCCGGAATGCGAAGTGGTCTAAGCTGCTCTGGATGCTGCGAGTTGGAGAGGAAGGAGACCAAGCCGCAGCAACACTCGCAAATCACTCCGACTTGAGCCTGCGACCTAGGTGCAATAGAGACCAACCCGCACAGTTTGTACATTCCCCAGAAACCGCCTTAGCCCTGCGAGTTGGAGAGGAAGGAGACCAAGCCGCAGCAACACTCGCAAAACACTCCTACTTAGGCGTGCGGCTAAGACAAGGCGATTCAGGCTTCACAAGACAAGTCTTCATCTACTGCGACTTAGGTGTGCGACCTGGGACATACTGGACTGACCCGCAGGATTTCCACTTGACCCAACTGAGCCGGGTCAGTACCCAGTTTGTCCTGGGCTGACCCGGTCCATTAGCACTAGGTATATATAGTTTTTTGGGAGAAAAACCCAAGGGGATCATCCTCTACTTAGTTTTCTCTCTAGTTTTCTTTCCTTTTGAGTGTAAAAACGTTTTTGATTAAGAGATATCTGAAGGGATTTGATCATTCCAAGTCTGTTTCTTATCATCTCATCATCTCATTTCTACTTCTAATCATGATTAACATCATCTCTTGCAAAAGATTAGATGTGTTCTTCATGATTAGTGAGTAGTCATCTTTTAAACTTCTAGGTGTGTAGATTAGGGTGCTTAGATGTTTGATTGGTGATATTTAGGGTTTAGATTCTCATTCCATTTCCTTAGTTAGTTGCTCCTAATGCCAGATTTCCTTGGGAAAGTGAAACCTGGGTTCATAGGCATTTCATGCACCAAAAGTGTTTGATGAAATGCCTGAATGAGCTAACTTAAGGGTTTATGCCTTTTTCATCATGGGAATGATTTGTTAAATGCATGAATGACATATTAGAACTGTTTCTTAATGCTCATTGATTCATATTTCACAAATGATGATTTGGTTTGAAAGTGGATTAGTGTAGAGATTAATGCCTTCATGAGAGGATTAGTCTAGATTAGAGTTCTAAGTTGAAATGTTTGAGATCATGTGATTGCTTGTTATGTCTTTCTGTATAAGATTCAGTCTTCTTGGTTGAGAGATTGTTTGGTCACTTATTAGGCTTGATGCATTATGCTTGCTGATTGCTTGATTATATCTAATGGTTGTTAGACTTGATTAAGTGATTTGCAAAGGGATTATTGTCATGGGAATGAATTAATCTGATTAAGAAGCCTAGACTAAAGAGTAGCAAGTGTTGCATTATGTTCTTAGCATCATGATTCAATATCTAAAGCACCCTAATCAATGATCACATCTAGAGGTTTAGCTTTTATCATTTGCTTAATCACCATCATCTTGTTTTGTTTGCTTGCTTAGTTCATTAATCATAGCTTGTTTGTTTCTTGTTTTATGCTTTCTTGTTGCTGGTTTCACAAAACTCATCTTTGATTACTTGACTTAAGAACCTATCACATAAACTAGTGCCTAACTACCACACATATGGATTGACACCCCTTATGCTACTTTGACAAGGGGATTGATAACCCATCTAAGGCTTTAAAAACCTTAGTTATCAAAAGCGAAGAGAGAGGTAGCTGCAAACAGCAGGAGACTTCAGCCTACACCATCATCATCCCGAGCCAGTTCCTCCCACACCAGAGCATCCACTAGGACCGATGCAGACTTTCCAGCTTTGAAGAAGAAGTTTGATCAGCAGGAGATGATCAACAAGCTCATGAAGAAGTTCCTGAAGAAGAACCACAGGTTTGATGATGACTCCTCCGCCACAGAGAAAGACGACAACTAGAAGACATAGGCGCTTATCCACACCTCGCCATACCCATGGTTCTATCATCATTTTCTTTTCTTTTATTTCAGACTCTTTTGCTTTGATTTACTATCTTCTCACCAACTTTTTCACATTGGGGACAGTGTGATTTAAGTATGGAGGAGGATGTTTATCCGTACTGATTTATTTTCTTTGTTTCTTATCTTTTCTGCAATTTTTAAAATTTTCTATGCTTATTAAAAGACCTTGAGTGTTTTTCAAGAATGTTTGACACAAAACTATGATGAGTAAGACCCATGTGCTTCTAGACTTTATATGATAGTTCTTTTTGTGGTTAGTACTAGACTAGGCGGTAGCTAGAGTACATGCACTACGAACTCCCACCAGAGGATTTCTATTCATGGCGATCTTTTCTGCGAAATATACTAGCTCATTTTACCTGAATTTAACATCTAATTTTCTCATCAATGGTTTTAGGCAGGCATCATGATATACATCTAGGACATCTTTACCTTATTGTCACCACTCTTTGTTGTCCTAGATGGCCAGTTCATCTTTAGCTGGTACCACACCCTTAACCCAAACCTTTATGTTCAAATCTCATGCATTCTCTCTTTAGTTTGTATCGACATATATGTGCAAAAAACGCCGGAGAGGGAGGAACAACATAGTTTTCAGTTACTCAAGAGAAAGACTAAAAGAATTTGGGAAAGAGGAGTATCAGGAATCCTATCAAGCTTAATGGTGCCTCGAGAAACTCATTCATAAAGGTAAAATTCGTGCTCCCTAAGACTCTACATCTAGAGGCTGTTTCCCCTTTCAAAAAAAAAAATCAAAAAAAAAAGAATGAAAGAAAAGGAAAACAAAAGCCTAAACGAATCTAGGATGACCGAAATTATTTGGAGCAAAGGCTACAAATATTCATTTGTGGAGTATTGGTTTTACAACCTGGACAAAAATCTAAGTCTGGGGGAGTTATGGGGAGAACCTGAAGGAACGAGATCAGAAATCTTAAAGGCAACGAGAACGTGACTGAAAATTATGGATATCAACAGCTCCATCCTCTTTTGCTGTTTTGCATAATATCTTGTCTCTCCAAAAAAAAGTAACCCTAAACACTAAGAACCTCACCCTAAAAAAAAACCATTTTGAATACCTAGCCTTGATTGCCTTACTAAAGTCCCTTTTGGTGAGAACCACTTGAACTTATAATGAATGTAAAGAGCTAGTTGAGTGGAAGATGTGTCTAAGTGCGTAGACTTTCGCATGATGGATCAACGGACTAGTTATGTCTGTATTTTGGTGAAAATTTTCTAGACTATACCTGATCTGAGCATAATGACTTTAGTTTAGAAGTATGGTCTCTGAGATATTGTTAATTCCTGCAATTTCAAACCTCTTTTCTGTAGTTATATCTTTTGTTTTGTTTGAAGACAAACAAAGGTTTAAGTCTAGGGGAGTTGATAACACCTGATTTTGACCACTTTTATGAATTACTTTCAATATTTTATGCAGGTGTTTTCACTCAGTTTTTAAAGTTTTAGAAGTGCTTTCCATGTTTTGTAGTTTTAAAAGACTTTTCAGGAAACCTGGAGTCTTGGAGTGCATTTTGGAGCAAAAGTACATTTTTGGATAAATTCTGGCTATCAGAATTTTGGACACCAAAGAAGACCTTCTCACCGTCTGATCATCCCCAAATTTGGCGATATCATAGAACATACAACCAGCTTTCCAACACACTTGGAATCAGTGCAATCCAACGTTAGATCTCCATATATCATCAATGCATTGAAGGTTAATCAACACACTTCAGTCAGGGACAGAAGCTCTCACCTGCGACAAAACTACCCCCCACCACGGCTTAGCCCCTCTCACCCGCAGTGAACCAGCCTCATAAGCCCAACTAAGGCCCAAGACACTTCCTGCACTCATTTTACAAGCCTTAGACGCCCAAACTTGTGGAAACACTATAAATACTTATTATTAGGTCTTTTGTAAAAGTGCCTCTTTCATCTCTTTGTGAGAGAACTTCATATTAATTTTAGGTTTTACTTTTGCATCTGTAAAAGCTTTTCATCGCCATAAACTGTCTTCAATAAGAGAAGTTTTTCTGCAATTTTTGTTTACTGACTTTACTGCTTTGTAGTTCTTAAACCGATGATGATATAAATTTCAGTCATGTCTGAGTAGTCACCGAGTTGGGTGAAGGAACATCAAAGGGGATCTCATGTTCGATTGACATCTAAGTTTTAAGGTTAAAGGATTTAGTTTTTAAATGATTCTCCCATTCATCCAAATCTCAAAGCGGTTCTCTGGATTGATCACCCAGAGTCCAATCCAAGATTAAATCTGAGCCACAAGATTGATGTATCTGGGTTACCTGAACTAGATCTTATGGACGTCACCGTCGTAGAAGACGAAAGCTACCTACAGAGGATACGTAAGCCGAGATGGATTCCGATCTTAAATGCATGATCTTATTATGGCATGAGAACCAGAGTTAATTGCCAAGAATAAGTGATTAGATGATTAGGCTTACTAGATTTGGCTAATATTATAAGTGTCTATCCTAGTTTCAGAGTCATAGAAAATCCTTACCTAAGTTCCCTTTATCAGAGAACATGAACCATAAAGATGAACCCTAATTCCAGCGCCGTTTTTCATATAGTTTTCAACCGATTTTTAATTCAAGCTTTTTAATTTTCTACTTAATTAGGTTTAGTGACAAACCAAAATCTTTTTTTATCTGATTAGGTCTACGATTGTTTTTAGCATCAGTTAGATGTTCTCAATAACAAAATTTTCTACTTGGTTAGATGTTGTTTCGTCTTCTTTCTTACTTCTACTTAATTTTATCGACAAGATTAATGTGTGGGTTTAATATCTTTCCTTGATGTAATAGGCTGATTTAGTTACTATGGGTTAGACCCAAAAACACTAAGATCCGTTGGGTTTGTATTTTTTTTTTTCTCATGCATTTATTTATATTGAAAGCCAAAGTAAAAAAAAAAAAAAACATAAAACATGTCAAGACAATAGCGAGGTTCTTAGACAGGTGATCGTGCACCCTTTAGCATCAGATTCAATGATATGTCAACTCTTCTTTTTCTGAGAAAAATAACAAATAAAAGTAAAGCTTTGGGGGTTTAAAGTTGGCTACGTACACTTCTAAGTTATTCTCTATAATAACTTAGTGGGTATAATCATAAAGCTTCTTTATGCAAAGGAAAGATATGTATGCTCCTTTTCTTCAATTATTATATTATTATTTAAATTATCCTTTTTTCGAAAAAAAAAATATTGCATCTATCTGATTCTGATCGTGGTGGACAAAAGACATGAACCCTTCTTTTGTTTTATAAGCCTATAATTAATTTCAGTCTTACAACTTGTAAACTTCTTCTTCACTCTTTTTTCTCCCAATCCCAAAATTTATCTCTCTTTCTTGCATCCTAAGTTAGCTCCTCTCGGTTCCTTTTGATCTTTCCCTAAAATGCTTCTCAATTATTTCCTCTTTTTTGTTCTCTTCTTCGTTTGCTTCAACAACAATCAATCATGGGGTTTGATGAGTTCGAACCAACAACCTCAATTTCTCAAGCTTATGAAAAACTCTCTTTCCGGAGATGCTTTGTCCTCTTGGAATCTTTCTGACACCGCCAAGACTACTCACTACTGTAACTTCAGCGGCATAAGGTGCGATGGACAGGGGCTAGTCACAGATCTTGATCTTTCCGGCTGGTCTCTCTCAGGGAAATTCCCAGATGGTATTTGCTCTTACTTACCAAACCTCCGCGTCCTTCGTCTCTCTCACAACCATCTCAATAGAAGCAGCAGCTTCCTCAACTCTATCCCTGAGTGTTCTCTGCTTCAAGAGCTAAACATGAGTTCTCTTTATCTCACAGCCACACTCCCTAATTTCTCACTGATGAAATCTCTAAGAGCCATCGACATGTCTTGGAACTACTTCAGTGGTAGCTTCCCAATCTCGGTTTTCAATCTCACTGGTTTAGAATATCTCAATTTCAATGAGAACCCAGAGCTCGATCTCTGGACTCTACCGGAATATGTCTCGAAGCTCACAAAACTCACACACATGCTTTTGATGACGTGCATGCTTCATGGTAATATCCCGAGATCAATTGGGAATTTGACCTCACTTGTTGATCTTGAACTTAGCGGAAACTTCCTCTCCGGCGAGATTCCAAAAGAAATCGGAAATCTTTCCAACTTGAGGCAGCTTGAGCTTTACTATAACTATCACTTAACCGGGAGTATACCAGAGGAAATTGGTAATCTCAAGAATCTTACAGATATAGATATCTCGGTTAGCCGGTTAACCGGAAGCATACCGGAATCAATATGCACTCTTCCTAAACTCCGAGTGCTTCAGCTCTACAACAACAGCTTAACCGGTGAGATTCCCAAATCACTTGGCAACTCGACAACCCTAAAGATCTTGTCTCTCTACGACAACTACTTAAGTGGTGAACTCCCGCCCAATCTCGGATCTTCCTCCCCTATGATCGCTCTTGATGTCTCAGAAAATCGCCTTTCTGGTTCTCTTCCGACCCAAGTTTGCAAATCCGGTAAGCTTTTGTACTTTCTTGTCCTACAAAATAGATTCTCTGGTTCGATCCCTCCAACTTATGGGAACTGCAAGACTCTTATACGGTTCCGAGTCGCAAGAAACCGCCTCGTGGGAGCTATTCCACAAGAAGTTATGTCTCTGCCTCATGTCTCAATCATCGACTTGGCTTACAACATCCTATCCGGTCCAATACCTGAGTCGATCGGAAACGCTTGGAATTTGTCAGAGCTGTTTATGCAGGGTAATAAAATCGCCGGAGTTATACCTCCCGAGATCTCTCATACCACTAATCTTGTGAAGCTTGATCTCAGTAACAATCAATTGTCTGGTCCAATACCCTCAGAGATTGGAAGACTCAAGAAACTGAACTTACTTGTGCTCCAAGGAAACCACCTCGATTCTTCAATTCCCGAGTCTCTTTCTAATCTCAAATCTCTGAACGTTCTTGATCTATCCAATAATCTCCTCACTGGGAGAATCCCTGATGACCTCTCCGAGTTGCTCCTAACCTCGATCAATTTCTCTAGCAACCAGCTCTCTGGTCCTATCCCTGTATCATTGATAAGAGGAGGTCTAGTAGAAAGCTTTTCAGATAACCCTAATCTCTGTGTTCCACCGAAAGCTGGTTCATCAGATTTAAAGTTTCCAATATGTCAAGAGGCTCACAGCGAGAAGAAGCTGAGCTCGATCTGGGCGATCCTTGTCTCTATCTTGATTCTTATTCTAGGGGCCATCATTGTTTACCTGAGACTACGATTGAGGAAAAATAGAGCAGTGATAGAGCAAGACGAGACCTTGGCGTCTTCTTTCTTTTCCTATGATGTCAAGAGTTTCCACCGCATAAGTTTCGACCAAAGGGAGATTCTCGAAGCTCTTGTGGACAAGAACATTGTAGGCCATGGTGGTTCGGGTACGGTCTATAGAGTAGAGCTTAAATCAGGAGAAGTAGTTGCGGTGAAGAAATTATGGAGCCAAAGCAGAAAGGACTCAGCTTCCGACGACAGAATGCATTTGAACAAGGAGATGAAAACTGAAGTTGAGACGCTTGGGAGCATTCGGCACAAGAACATCGTCAAGCTCTTCAGCTATTTCTCAAGTTTGGATTGTAGTCTTTTGGTATATGAGTATATGCCTAATGGTAACTTATGGGACGCTCTTCACAAAGGCTTTGTTCATCTCGAGTGGCCCATTCGTCATCAAATCGCTGTTGGAGTCGCTCAAGGATTGGCTTACCTTCACCATGATCTCTCGCCACCAATAATTCATCGCGACATCAAATCCACAAACATCTTATTGGATATAAACTATCAGCCTAAAGTTGCAGACTTTGGCATTGCAAAGGTGTTGCAAGCTAGAGGGAAAGATTCAACCACAACCGTCATCGCCGGCACGTATGGTTACCTGGCCCCAGGTGATATCTAATACCTCTATACACCTAGTGAAACTTCACATTCAAATATAAAAATGGAAATATAAAAACTATGAGATATTAGCTAATATGATCACCATTGTAACTTGATAAAAAAAACTATTGATCAGAATAATAATTGTTCATATATGGGTTTACATTAACAATTAAAATTAAAAATAGAGACTATGTTTATAAAAAAAAAAACGATTATGCTAAATACGATAATACATTTTTGGTGATGTTAGTTGTGTGGTAACCGGTTTTCAGAGATGCTATTTCCAATTTCATCTCTTTTCAACAATTCTTGAAAATTCATGTGATCGTCTTTTTCGATTTTACTACAAGTTTTTCTGTTAGCCAATTAATGATATGCATTTGCTAATCACAGAATATGCATACTCCTCCAAAGCAACTATCAAATGCGACGTCTACAGTTTTGGGGTGGTGCTAATGGAGCTGATCACGGGGAAGAAACCGGTGGATTCATGCTTCGGTGAGAACAAAAACATAGTGAATTGGGTGTCAACAAAGATTGACACAAAAGAAGGATTGATTGAGACAGTAGACAAGAGATTATCGGAGTCATCCAAAGCCGACATTATCAATGCCTTGCGTGTGGCTATCCGTTGTACGAGTAGAACTCCAACAATCCGTCCTACCATGACCGAAGTCGTTCAGCTTCTGATTGATGCCGCGCCTCAAGCAGGACCCGGCATGACTTCTAAATCCACAACCAGGATTAAGGATGCAATATTATCAGATAATCTCACACAAACGAGACTCCAGTCATGCTTTCTTGGTGAAGAAGTGTAGCAACAGTTCCTATAACCTCTAAACAGATAATGTATTTATCATAGATGAAAACAGCTTATATAGTCTTTTAATCCTTCTATGTATTTAATATCTATCCTTTGAAGACTTTGGTTATTTCCGGTTATTCTTCTCCGATTTAAAATTATCGTACACAGGAATTTTGAACAGCTGCTTCATAGTAACGCATAGAATCTAAATGTGTATGTAGACCCACTAATGAATCATAATAATTCACAAGCTCCTTTTTTCTTCCTTGTGGACTTTAAATTCGTCATTCTTCTTTATTCATCGGTGAGTGGATTTTCTTTTTTGATTGCATGGCATGGAAGTGGATTTTTTATTATGATTTTTATAAACCTAAAAAGGGAAAAGTTAATATATAGGCTATATATTTGTATATATATTCATCAGTATGATCCGAATACGTATGGTCGATCGATGAGTCCCATCGTCATATTTGTCTCTGTTTATCAGCAAAGGGACAAAAGGAGAAAGCAAGATACTCATTTTTATTCGGTTTATGTATTTTAAATTGTCCAAAATAGTACAAAAAGGCAAAGTAATATAAAGGAAAAATTGTTATAATTGTTATAAAATAGCAGCGCTGCCCTTATTGCGTTTAGATGGCTGACTTAGAATAGACTATTGAGTTTAGATGGTTTGCAAGATCTACTTAGCATTACATTAATATGTTATCATCGCTAGTACTTTTGCTTGCTCCGCCTTGACATTAGGTTGCAAACCGTTGTTCCTTTTTCTGTTAAATATTAGAACAATTTTTAGGTTCATTCCTAGAAGTAAACTAATTTATTACCCCCCTTCTATTATAACCAATCAAAATATGCTATATAAAATTTAAAGTGAATTAAAAAAATAAAAAAATAAAATAGATAAAACAAATTAATAGTAAAAAAAATCAAAATTTTAATTTTTAAATATTAAACTATAATCTCTATACCCTAAACCATCTCCAATATATAAAAGTGGAAGCACTATTGGATACTTGGCAGCTCTACGATTAAAGTTGGTATTTAGCTATATTATTAATTCTTTTAATTTTAATTGTTCTACTATCTCTATTGCTAAACGCTATAATATTTCCTAAAACACATTTGCATCAACAACATCTGTCAAAACAGCAAAAGAAATGGATCCAAGAATCCTAGATTTCAAGTTCGTCAAGTTTAGTGATATTCACAAAGGCAAAATGAATTTAGATTTCTTGATAGGCAAGTTTGTTTAATTCGTAAATTATACATTGGATATATAGTTTGTGTGCGTTATTCCAGAGTACTAACATGATGTTTTATACCTCAGATGCTATTAGGCAAATTGTGAGCATGGGATGTGGAGATCTTGAATGTTGGAAAGAGACAAACAAAGAGGCTTTCTATGGAGATCCGTGATACAGAGTTAGCATTTACATTACGTATCTATCACCACTGCTCTAAATCCTTACTAGTTATGTTTACTATCCTTTTCTCTCATTTTATTTATCATTTTCAATATAGAAATGTTCGACTTAATTGTGTTCTTTGGGGACAATTTGCTGAAAATCTTGAAAGTGTGGCTCAACATGTAAATGATGTTGTGATCGTTGTTGTTTTACGTTTTGGAAAGTTAAAATTTTATCAAGGTGTTTGGAGTGTTGGCAATTGTTACAACTGTTCGATGGTCATTACTGATCTAGTGTTCCCAGAGAGTTTTGCTTTTAAAGAGAGGTAAAACTACTTATTCCCTTGTTTTTATTTATTTCTTAAATTTTCTATTCTGATAACTATGTAATATAATCTATACAGATTTCCAAAAGATGGTTTAACCCTGACCTATACCCATCCAAATCAGTTGACTATTGTCAGTTCAGTATCAGTAAGGGACGATTTCTTCTTGCATAGTCCTCGAAGGACTATTAGCGAGATTATTGCTGCTTCTGAGGTAAATATATATTCTGTCAGTTCAATTTATATAAGTTATATTTGATTCTAATATCATTATGCACTTTCAAAGGTTGTCAAATGTGTTACCATGGCCACATTTATGTCTATAGACACTGAGTTTGGTTGGTATTACATGTCATGCGGAGCTTGTGCTAAAAACGTTCTCCCTCATGATATGGACTACTTAAAAGAACTGTATCATGGGATAACTTTTAAGAAACAATTGTGGCAGTGCAAAAAATGCATTGAGGATGTTGAGAATGTTTATCCATCGTAAGTCTGTTATTGTTTTTGTGCTATAGTAATGTTTTCACATCTAATTAATTTAACTTATCCTATTTCAAATGATGACAGGTTCATGTTGACATTCCGTGTCATGGATAATACTGGTGAAACCAAATTTCTCTTATTTGATCGAGAGGCAAAGGAACTTGTTAACCAAACTGCTGCTCAGTTAACTCAATCTGTTAATGAGGTTCATATTTCTACTGCATGTTTCCATGACCGTTTCTGACTTAATCTATTTCAATTTTATTAAAATCTTCTTTGTTTAGATTCAGGATCTAGATGTCTTGCCCTTGGCTTTGAGCAATATTTGTGGTAAAACGTTTCTCTTCAAGATTACAATTGCAAGTTCAAATATTGTTTTCAATAGTGACACATACAAGGTCATCAGTATAATTACACAAAGTGATGTGGTTAAGGAGTTTTCTGAAATCTCTACCCTCAGGTAAAGTTATATCATTTTGTTATCACAAATTCTTTAAAAACTACTTCTTTATTTTTTACAATACATTACTTTTACTTTTCGTAGAGCACTCCAAGTATCAAGATAGAGAAAAAAAGCTCACAATACGCTTGATGAAAAGGTATAATTCTATATTCTATTTTCTTATATTCATGTGTAATATTCTATAATAGTTTTGTTCTTACAGATTAATTAATGTGTTATAGGTTCCTCTAATGATTATGGATGATGATGATGCTGAAATTACACCTATATCTAAACGCAAAAGCAATGAAAATATGGAAGTGATTAAGGATACTGATGAGTATTCAGCTGCAAAGAAGAAGTGTTAGGATGAGAAAAATGTTGAGACTAATCCAAATACTATGCCTCTTAAGACCGTGAAGACGGAGAAGCCATGATTTAAGAACCAAAATCAGTTATTTTAACTATTTTGTTATGCCTTAATCATCTGAATAATCTTTTCTTTTATCATGGTTTTTTATTTTACTTTGCTTTTGGTTCTTAATTTTGTAATCGGATGGTTATTATTTATCATTATTTTGTTTTCATTCATTTTTTCACACGCTTAAATTTTTATTTTAGTATGTATATTGTTTTAGTAATTTAATAATTTGCTTTAAAACTTCACATGATCATCATTAAAATGATATTATTGATACATTAAATAGTACTTAAACATAATAAGCTTATAGATAATTACAGCCTATTAAGGTATGTGATAACACCGTATTTTGACCACTTTTATGGATCGTTTTGAAATACTTTTTCTATGTTTTTAATTGCTTTTAAGTACTTTTATTACGTTTTTCTTGTATTTGTAGTTCCAAGAATCTAAAAGCTTAACAAAATGGATAGAAAACCAGATTTCAGCTCAGAGTCAAACCGTCAGAAGTTCACCCTTGATTGAAGGCCTTCTCACCGTCTGATCCAGCTCAAATTTGGAGATCTTAAAGATGGAAGTATCAGCTTTCCAGCAAACTTTACAGCTTGGCAATCCAACGGTTCAATAAAAAGATACGCGAAGAGCAAGATGTCCCGTAAACCATCCGGCAAGCATTTCCACCCGCGGCCAACAGACCAATGCCCGCGGTCAGAAGCACCGCGACCGCGGCGAGCCACCCATTTCCCGCGGTCGCACTTATCCCGACCGCGGCCAGCTAACTCCGACTTTGAAGGCCCATTTCTGAAGCCCGTATCATTTTTCCAGCCTCAATTCCGGAACCCTAGACACCTGAGAGTATTGGAGACTATAAATACATGTCATTTAGGTCGTTTTTAAGAAAGAGAAGAAAGGAGATGAAATACTTTACAGAAATTTTACTTTAAGCTTTGTTTTTAGGTTTTAGGGAGAGAGAGATTTGTCTCTTGAACCCTTGTTCTTTCTTTTACAATTTCGGTTTCTATTCTACTTTTTAATACTATGTTTTTGATTTCGTTCATCATGTCTGAATAGTTTTATTGTTGGGATTAAGGGATATTTGATGGGGATTTATATGTTCGATGAGGATTCCATGTGCTTTTGAGCCGAATCTTAGAACTTTTTCTTCTGAATTCGTTTTTACTGCATGAGAGTAGCGTCATGAACTACAATCTGATCCAGATGCTTGGTGACACGAAAGTGTTCATCCGGTGTCAGATCTAGTTTGGGAGAGCAAAACAAACATAGGAGTGGAAACCTACCTATGGGCGATTTGTGAATGCTGACGAGTCTTAAACATAATGCATCTCTTCTTTTCCAGGGCCAGAGTGGAAACCTACTGGTCAGGGTTGAGAGAGATAGTTGTCTATGATCACGACAGTGGCGTATTCATACGTCCGTGACTCCAGTTCGAAAAGTTTAAGCTAAGATCTTATCAAATTTACTCTCTAGCAATGTTTTGAATTGTTCTTACCCCTGAGAAAACTTCCCTGAAGCCCAGCACTTTCTTTCTTATAGATTCACACCGTTTTATTTTAAGCTTTAGTTCATTATATTCATTCCCTTTCAATCGATTTTTATTAAAGCAATTAGGTTAGCCGTTTTTTTCGTTTTTACCCGTTTTTGTTAAATTTAGTTATTAGGTCATTTTAATTCCTGTATCTTCTCTTTAAGATTCGTTTTTACATTTTAAACACACCACCAAAACCCCCACAAAACCGTTTGGTTCTAGACTTCCTTACTTTATATTTCTTTCGAAGGCTTTTGTAGGAAAGATCCTCCTTCCTTGTGGATTTGATCCCTAAGTACTACAATCGATCAGTTGTGCACTTGCGGCTATTGATTTCATTTAGGATAAAACTTGACAGCCCTCGACACGACAGTACATCAAGTTTTTGGCGCCGTTGCCGGGGAAGGCACGCGTTTTCTTTTCCACAAAACCCTAAGAAAGGTTGGTAAATCGACTCTAGAACACATTTTCTACTTATTTTCGTTTTTGGTTCTTCTTGTTTCAGGTTATGAAGCAATGAACCATATGAAACGAAAATACTACTATGAGGGAGGTTTTTACAACACTCCTCAAGCTACTCGATGCCGAGAAGCACAATACATTCGTGATTTCTCCTCAATGGATCAGAATTCAATTCCGAACCACCACACAAGAGGACTTCGCAGCCACAACAAATCAATCCGCGAAGGTTTAGAGGAACAAGGATTCTACTGGGACCACGACCCTTATTCAACTTACAATGCCCACGGAGATATCCATGATCCTCTCTTTGATGAAGATATGTCGTCTGTCTCCCGAACCGAGATTGATGATATGCTTTAGGAGCTCAATGAATCTATGGATGAAGGGTATTGGGTATCTTGTGAAGTAGATGGAGAATCCTCCATCAAGTTCGTTATAAACAGGCCATCAAACAAAATTCCTTTGGATCATCACGTCATGGAAGCCAGTCATCAAGAAAAAGGAGAACCTATTTCTATCCCTAGTGATGATCTCGTCTCTACCGATTCATTCAAGTGTTTTGGAGACGATAAACAAGATCATAAGTCCCTTCCTCTTGATGAACCAAAGCCTTTTTCTCCTTCAGTTCCTCACCACCTTGACTATAAGACAGACCACGTGGAAGATAAGACACTAATGGTGACATCAAAACCACCATTGGAGGCGCTTTCTAAGACGAAGGATTTCGAGAAGTTTGATGCCCCATTCTCAATCAAGGAAGTGAAATTTCGTGATTCTCTTTGTGATACTGGACCTGCTGTGAATCTCATACCAAAGGCCATTGCAGAGAATATAGGTATTTCGATTTTTCATCCCTCTAAGATTTATATTCACTATGGAGATTTTTTTGGTGCAGCTCTACTTGGTTCCAAACCAGAATTGCCTTTTCAAGGGACATGTTATCTTGTTTCTACTGGTTCACATGCTATGGAGATGAGAAACAATGCAACAAAACCCTTGATACTTGGTACTTTGTTCCTAACATCTGTTGGAACACTCATCAACTACCTGCATCAACATATGAGTTTCCTGAAGATCGACAAGAAAACCTTACATCCGGCGATTCCTACAAGGAATACTCACTGTCTGACAATAGGCAGCGTAGAAGATCCAATATTTGACCCTGGAGGAACTACAAAGGATGTTGGATACGTTTTAGAAAGAAGAGCACCCAAAGAAAACGCCGGATTCACAAGCTTGACGAACAAAGTGAGAGAGACCTTATTCACCATATCATACAAGCATCTAAGACGTTCTCCTATCACAAGTGGTTTTGAAGACTCATGCCTCAAAGGAGCTCCAAGACTGATTTTTGATCCTGGAGGAGGCTACCATCTCGAACCTGAGGACAAAATTTCCAATTGGGAATGGCGTTATAAGGGATATACAAAGGAAAGCAAGGAGATGTCGAAAAAGACTCGTCTCAGGACAAGGTCTTCCTCATTGGACTAAGCCACGTCCAACACCAAAAGTCGAGCTAAACGACTTAAAACAAAAGCGCTTAATGGGAGCCAACCCATTTAGGTATTGTTTTCTTTAGGATTTTTCTTTCTTTTTCTATTGATCTTTTTCTTTTTCTTAGTTTCAGGTGTTTCTTATAAAATAAAAAAGCCAAAAAAATAAAAAAACCCAAAAAATACCAAAAAGAAGGATGGTCCCTGACTGTTCGGCCCGGCAGGAACCAATGAGAAGCAGGAAGAGGCCGCGAAATAACCCCCCGCGGTCGCAGATGTTCTGACCGCGGGAAACACCCCTTCGACCGCGGTCGCGTCTTCCTGACCGCGGCCAAGCACAGGTTTGCCGTGGTCGCGTGGCTCCTGACTGCGGCAAATGGTCGTTGAGATCAAACCCGACCCCAAACCACCCACTTCACCTCATTCCACCTCACCAATCCCCACTCCACCTCATTCATCACTTTCCACCACCTTCATCACCACCTATCACCTTCCCAAACCTCTTCGAATGAATCCGGTTCATCTCCACCAGCATCCCAGATCCCGGTAAGTTCTCTTTGGCCTTACCAATTCGATTATCTATGCATTTTTTTCTCATCCAATCTCGACTTGTTTCACACTGAGGACAGTGTGATTTAAGTATGGGGGAGGATTTCATCCCTTTCTAACCACTTTTCTTTCATGAGTCTTGCATTATCTACACTTTTTGCATTTTCCTTAAAGTTTTTCAAAATCGGTTTTCAAAACAAAATACGTTTTAAGGGAATGGTGAACATGAATCAATGATAGTTGACTGTGTGCTTTTAGAATGTTCCTAGTCACATGCTCATTCATGATTTAGGACTAGACTAGGTGGTAGCTAAGCACATTTGAAACGAAGTACCCAAGAGGAATTTGAATGATTTCGATTTCAATGAAGGGATACACTAGCTCTGTTTTATTTGGACTTAATCTGGATTTACTTTTCTCATTAAAACATTAGACCAGGGAAACGAATCATACTTTCAAGACGCCTTTATCCTTTTACCACTCTCAGTTGATCCTGAATGGCTAGTTCATCTTTAGCTAGTTCCCCACCTTAACCAATCCTCTTTCAAACCACATGCACTCTTGTTTTCTACTGTCTTATATGCAGATAAGTGCAAAAACGTTGGAGAGAAAGAGGAACGACGCAGTTTTCAGTCACCCAGGACAAAGACCTGCGATTTGCCGGAAAAGTTTCCGGAAGGATTCAACACAAGAGGAAGCTCAGTTTGCCTTAGAAAAATCTCAAATTTTGGTACAATCTCGTACAATCTCTCTCTTTAAAATGCATTTCCTTTCAAAAAAAAAAATCCGAAAATAAGAAAAGAAGGAAATAAAAGCCTTAGAGAGTGTAGAGAGGTCGAATTTTAAGTCCCAAGGCAACTGGAGTTCTATTTTATGGAGTTTTGGAGATCATTTTCTGATTCTCGTAAAGAATCTAAGTCTGGGGGAATAGCTGTTCACAACAAAGAAGGAAGGATTATGCAACAACATTTGGCAAGAAGAAGTGACTGAAAATTGCGGTCATCAACAGGTCCTTATCTCTCTTGCGGTTTTGCATATTATCTTGCATCTTCCAGATCTTCAGGTAACCCAAATCACTTTAACTCCACCACTTAAACAGCCCTTTAATGCCAAATGCCGTCTACCCTGGATGATGTCTTTAATGAGAACTCACTATTGAACTTAATGAATGTAGAAAGCTAGTTGACTGGAATCAAGATTTAGATTTTTTTTAAGTTTTGCATGACGGAAAAAGTGGACTAGTATCTTTTGTGCATTGGTGAGAATTTTCTAGACTAAGTTGTGGATTGATGCACGATCTTTGGTCCTAGTTTAGGAGTTCATGTCTCTGAGATTTGTGCATTCCCTATTTTTGTTTTCACTTAACCAGTTTAGGCTTTTGCTTTGTTTGAGGACAAACAAAGGTTTAAGTTTGGGGGAGTTGATAACACCGTATTTACTTTTATGGATCGTTTTGAAATACCTTTTCTATGTTTTTAATTGCTTTTAAGTACTTTTATTACGTTTTTCTAGTATTTGTAGTTCCAAGACTCTTTTCAGGTAACTTAGGGAAAAGCTTAACAAAATTGATAGAAAATCAGATTTCAGCTCAGAGTCAAACCGTCAGAAGTTCACCCTTGATTGAAGGCCTTCTCACAGTCTGATCCAGCTCAAATTTGGAGATCTTAAAGATGGAAGTATCAGCTTTCCAGCACACTTTACAGCTTGGCAATCCAACGGTTCAATCAAAAGATACGCGAAGAGCAAGATGTCCCGTAAACCAGCCGGCAAGCATTTCCACCCGCAGCCAACATACCAATCCCCGCGGTCAGAAGCACCACGACTGCGGCCAGCCACCCATTTCCCGCGGTCGCACTCATCCCAACCGCGGCCAGCTAACTCCGACTTTGAAGGCCCATTTCTGAAGCCCGTATCATTTTCCCAGCCTCAATTCCGGAACCCTAGACACCAGAGAGTATTGGAGACTATAAATACATGTCATTTAGGTCATTTTTAAGAAAGAGAAGAAGAGAGACGAAATACTTTACAGAAATTTTACTTTAAGCTTTGTTTTTAGGTTTTTAGGCAGAGAGAGATTTGTCTCTTGAACCCTTGTTCTTTCTTTTTCAATTTTGGTTTCTATTCTACTTTTTAATACTATGTTTTTGATTTCGTTCATCATGTCTGAGTAGTTTTATTGTTGGGATTAAGGGATTTTCGATGGGGATTTATATGTTCGATGAAGATTCCATGTGCTTTTGAGCCGAATCTTAGAACTTTTTCTTCTGAATTCGTTTTTACTGCATGAGAGTAGCGTCATGAACTACAATCTGATCCAGATGCTTGGTGACACGAAAGTGTTCATCCGGTGTCAGATTTAGTTTGGGAGAGCAAAACAAACATAGGAGTGGAAACCTACCTATGGGCGATTTGTGAATGCTGACGAGTCTTAAACATAATGCATCTCTTCTTTTCCAGGGCCAGAGTGGAAACCTACTGGTCAGGGTTGAGAGAGATAGTTGTCTATGATCACGACAGTGGCGTATTCATACGTCCGTGACTCCAGTTCGAAAAGTTTAAGCTAATATCTTATCAAATTTACTCTCTAGCAATGTTTTGAATTGTTCTTACCCCTGAGAAAACTTCCCTGAAGCCCAGCACTTTCTTTCTTATAGATTCACACCGTTTTATTTTAAGCTTTAGTTCATTATTTTCATTCGCTTTCAATCGATTTTTATTAAAGCAATTAGGTTAGCCGTTTTTCTCGTTTTTACTCGTTTTTGTTAAGTTTAGTTATTAGGTCATTTTAATTCCCGTATCTTCTCTTTAAGATTCGTTTTTACATTTTAAACACACCACCAAAACCCCTACAAAACCGTTTGGTTCTAGACTTCCTTACTTCATATTTCTTTCGAAGGCTTTTGCAGGAAAGATCCTCCTTCCCTGTGGATTCGATCACTAAGTACTACAATCGATCAGCTGTGCACTTGCGACTATTAATTTCATTTAGGGTAAAACTTGACAACCCTCGACACGACAGGACATCAGTATGTACAAGAATCTAACTTATAATCAATGTTTAATGTATTTAATACTCATTATTTGTTTCTAAATTTTATTTCAAAATTTGGAAACAAATTAAATATACTTATACGAATCTATACATCCAAAGATACGTATAGCTGCTAACTTAAAACAATGACCATCCAAATCAGTAAATGAATAATTTATTATACCTTATATCTTTTAACAGTATTAATTACTTAACTTAAATATAGTTATCCTTTTAAGTTTGGCATTTTGTAACTAAATTGATTCTTTCTCTATCTTTACGGTCTATATTTGTGGATTTAAATATATGAATTTAAATTTAGAATATTTGTTTTCCTATTCAAGAGGGATCACATTTAGTTTGAATTTTCGAATAAACAACCATTCATTCATATAAATAAAGTTTTCCGCTTCCTAACATTTTTTGTATTCACTTTTTTCTCTATTACACGTGTGTTCAATTTCTTATGCAATGCATAGTTAAAAAAAAATAGTTATGGATACGAAAATGATCAAAACAGAATTATAAAAACAGAAGACAACATCTACCAGCCAAACAAAATCCACAAAGCCTATTTCTGGTGCATTTGATATGATATTTAGAGATTTAAGCAATTCAAACGATTTGCTACAGAGTTCATCTCGCATTACATCGGACAGATCTACTTCAAGTGAGTTTTTATTTATCATTTGCTGCATTCAAAATTTGTAGACTTCAATTTATGATTTAACCGTGTTGTCTTATTTGTTTATATACGTAGATGAAATTCTTAAAGATGTCAGTAACTCTGGTTGTTTCTTTATATAGTCAAACACACTTAAAACACAACAATGTATGTGAACTATGTTTTATTTACCTAATCGTTTTATGAATTATCTTATATGTTATATGTTATAATATTCTTTGTCTTCATGTAGCATTACCAAGTTTATTAAAAGAAAACAGGCCACCTACAAAGAGACCTTTGCAATGCTCATCATCTTCTGAAGAAACGGGTTACCTAGATCTCAACTACTATTTTTCATTGCTTTCTTTTATATATAGTAAGCTTTTATGTTTTATACATTCACTGTTAACATATATAATATTTTCAGGCTTAGGTTTGGTAATATCATATCTGAAACTCAATTTTCATGGACTAAAATTGCAAAATGTAATACAAAAGTTCCTTATCTAAGCCTAGCAAGCAACGATATTCATGGTACTGGTGTTATGCAATCATCAAGTGATACTAATAGGACTGAAATCACTACCTCTAATATTACGTCTGCGACGCGGCCATCTGTTGTTAGCAAGGCTCGAAAAAATTCTAATTCACGGAGGCTAGATTCTGGTATTCCTAAATCTGTACCTTTACAGACAAGTAAGAATAATGCCATTTATTAATAGTAGAATGAATTGATAACATTTAATCTATAAAAAGTTTTAACTCATTGTTAATTTTGTAATTTTATTATCAGATGTAATCCTTTCATCAAATGATAAATGGGTCTGAATTCATTACCTCGAATACTTCGTATGCGACGCCACCATCAATAGTTAGTAAGTCTCGAACAAATCTTGCTTCACAGCCGCTTCATTCCGGTCTTTCTAAACCAATACATTTACATCCAAGTAAGATTACTGATTTTTATTAATATCTAAAAGATGTCTATAATTTAATATATAACATTTGTTTTGATACAATAATTATTTGTTATATGTCTTCCCCAAAGATTTCAAACAAGAAGACAGCAAGCTCAGACACAGTTGATGGAATAGAGAAGTCATGTATCTTTACCTTAGTCAATAATACAGAATTAGCCCTTAGTTTTAGTTTTTATTATCATTGTATACATATTAATGAAATCTTAACTCTGAATTTAAGTCATTATGTGGTGGAACTCTTCTGTTGAAAAAAAATCATTGATAGAGAAAGACATAATCAACTATCTAAATCTTTGTTCGAGAGACAGCGAAAGGCCAGACATAACAGGAAACATTTAATGAAAGGGATTAATATTCAGTCACTATCTTCTACATGTGCATAAGATAATATATTTACATCTCCAATGTTTTATTATATACATCTCATAATTGGAACTTTGCTAAATATCTTTTTTATTTTGTATTTATTCATACAAGCAGATAGTTCTTCTCATGGAACTGATACTATAGCAGGTGATTCTGATCATGAACGTAAACCTCACATATTGGAAAATGGTAAAGTCTTTTACATTACACTTCTATCGCTACTTATTTAGGTTATATTCTTATCAGGACTAAATGGCTAATTATTTCGAATGTTATATTACCTCAGGATATTATGATGATGGTGATCCGATGTATGAATGCTCTCACTGCAAAGCAAGGATGTGGTTTAATGAACGAATTGAAAAAAAGAAGAGTACAACGTATAAATTTACTATATGCTGTTTTCAGGGGAATGTTAAGCTACCCTTACTTAACCAACCTCCTCAATTTTTGATATATCTCTTCTCCAGTGATGATGAAATTTGTCGCCATTTTCGTGAGAATATCAGAGCTTACAACATGATGTTTTCTTTTACCTCTATTGGTGGAAAGGTAAATTACGATGTAAACAAGGGTCGTAGTCCACCCGTTTTCCAACTACATGGTGAAAATTATCATTTAATTGGTTCTTTGATTCCTCAACGAAATGAGAAACCAAAGTTCTTTCAGCTGTATATCCATGATACCGCTAATGAGATAACCAACAGAGAGAAATCAATCAGGTATACACTGTACACATTATTTTAATATCTATTACCATTAGTGTTTACTATTTATAAATCTATTTATCATACATTACGTTTAATTGGCTTTCTTACTATTCTAGCAAGAATGTCTTAAGCTCGACCAAGTTAAGGCCGACATTAATTGATTGTCTCATGAAGATATTAAACTTTTGTAATCCAATGGTGAAAGCTTTCCGTTCCTACAAAGACATATACAATATTCAACAACCAGGAGACAACGTCAAGTTAGATCTCATTGCCAACAGTAATAAAGATGCTAGAACACATAAAATGCCAACTTCCACAGAAGTTGCAGCATTTATTCCAGGGGATTTTCAAGAAGGAATGAATATAAGTGATATTGTATTAGAAACTACACACGGAAACCTAAGAAGAATTAGTGAACTCTATGTGGGTTATAGCTCTTCAGTACCCATTATTATTTCCTTATGGTGAGGATGGATTCACCATTGGCATCAAATATGGTTTTGATGACGGCAACAAACGGAAACGAAAACTATAAGCATGCGAGAATTCTATGCGAGAATTTTATTTACACTCTAAGTTAAATTGTTATGGTAATCCTGCTTTTTTTGTTTTTATATTAACATGTATGATGCGGACATCAGTACCTGGAGTCGTGGAGAGGACAAGTGCAACAGACATGCGAGTCTAGCCAAGGGTAAAGGAGAGACAATCTCCCTTGTTGGGCAAGTCAATGACGAAGGGGAGACAACTGTCATTGATTTGCCTTCTCTAGACTCCTATCCCACCACTAAGAAGCCATCAAACCTCTCAGCTCACGTCCCAGCTGAACCAGACCAGAAAACATCACCCGACTTGACCCAATGCCGAGAAGACCTCTCACGTCAATTCTGATGAGTTAAACCACTCCAGCTTCAAGATTCATCAACCAACACCTACAAGAAGACATTTTGTCGTGGAAGAATTCCCCTGGAACGAGTTCATTTAGAAGTTGCCCGAGACCCTCCATTTAGAGCCTACCGAGAGCCGAGTCATGAGTTCAAGCTTTATTTCTCCTTTTCAAGTGTTGCTGCGAATTCTCAAGTCCCTGGAGATCATATTAGACGTACATGGAAGAGAAAAGAAAGCTCAGAATCTATTTGGAGCGTTCACACTAAAGAAAAGCCCCCTAGACCAAGACTTGCCTTAAATGGAACCATACACACTTGTGTTCACACCAGGCGACTTCTACACTTAAAAACTCGTGGTCCCACTTTCAAGAGACGTCCTCCAAGGCTTCTAGAAGACATATATTGGCCAGAACAAGTTTTCCATTTGTGCCTTATACATTAAAATGTCAAACGGCTCTTTTTTCTCATTATTAGCAAATCTTTGTTTCCTTTTCTTTTTTTTGTGAACGTTGAGCAGACTCTTTATCAGATATTCGTCTCTTTCTTTGTTGGACACACATCTTTATTCTAATAAACTTCAGTTTTTGTTTCAAAGCTTTGTGCCTTTGATTCTGTTCTTGTTTTATCGATTTCTCTTAAGTATTGTGTGCGGAACTCCCCTTGCTTAAGAATCGATTGATCCTGTTCTTTCTAGTGCGTGGTTATCCCCAGGAAAGTCAGTATCAACCCTTGTTTGTCTCAGCAAAACCTCACCTGAGCCAAGCTTCCGTCATTCACCATCGATCCACCATTCCGCATCAGCCTTTTTTAGCCTTGAGGCCTTTGGTTTAAAGACTTGATTTCGAGTCTTACATCAATGTATGTATACTATTGAATTCCAGAAAATAGGTCTTCCACATGCACATATCCTACTTTGAATGGCAAAAAGAAGCAAATTATCTACTGCCGACGCTATTGATAAAGTTATATCTGCTGAGATTCATGACAAAGATACAGATCCTTCTTTGTATGAAGTAGTGAAGCAAAACATGATACATGGACCTTGCGGAGTGATTAACAAACGTAGTCAATGTATGGTCAATGTGAAGTGTTCTAAGCAGTTTCCAAAGAAATATTGTGAAAGAATACCGATTGACAACAAAGGATTCCACATTATATGAGAAGGAAGACTGACACATTTGTTGACAAGAATGGAATAAAAATTGACAACAGTTTTGTTGTGCCTTATAATAGAGAGCTATTGTTGCGATATAGAGCTCACATCAATGTGGAATGGTGTACTCAGGCAAGGTCAATCAAATACCTTTTCAAATATATCAACAAAAGACCTGATCGTGTTCTAGCTACTATTGAAAATGATGTAAAACAAGGTGCACAATCTGTAGCATGCGCAAATGTAGATGAAAACGGCGAGGATACTACAGATGAAATTAAGGAGTTCTTCGATTGCAGGTAATTTATAATTGGTTAGAGATTGTAGGCATGTTTTATAAGTTGCATAAGTTTTGATTACAAACTAAATGTCTACTGATTTACTTTTATGTAGATATGTTTCTGCATGCAAAGCTACATGGTGTTTGCTAGCATTTCTAATACATTTTAGGACAACTCCAGTAGAGAAACTCTATTTTCATCTTGAAAACGAGCAATCAGTACTGTTTGATGATGTTGATCCAGAGCTCAATGTTTTTAGCATTTTTTGAAGCTTGCAATAAGTATTTAGAAGCTGAAAACCTAACATATGCTGAGTTTCCTACAATGTTTGTTTACGATCGTAAAAATATTGAATGGAAACCAATGCTACAGAAAAATAGGTTAGCAGTTGGTAGAATGACCTATGTACCTCTGAAATGTGGCCAATTGTACTACATTCGTGTTCTACTCGACCGACACAAATGTCCTAAGGGATTTGATGATTTGAAGACAGTTGATGGTGTTTTACATCCTACATACAAAGATGCGTGTTAAGCATTGGAGTTACTAGATGATGATAGAGAATATATAGATGGGGTTAATGAAGCAAGCATTTGGGGTTATTGTGACTTCCTTTGAAAACTGTTCTGCATTATGTTATTGACTGATAGTTTAATTAATCCATTTGGAGTGTGGGAAGAAACATGGAATTAACTATCTGATGATATTATTTACAGAAGAAGAATAATTGAAAACAATCCAGGCATTTCCATTACTCTATAATACTCTCTCTATCTTTAAAACTTATGTTTATCAGAATACTTTGTGTGAATATAAAGTATTGTATATTAATAAATAATTTGTATTCATCTTGCAGAATTGGACTTCTCTGATGAACAGCTCAAGAATTACACATTGGATGCAACTGAGACTATACTGCGAAGCAATGGTGGTTCTCTTTAAAATTATGATGGAATGCGTTTACCAGACGGTGATTACAATACATCTGGTATCAATAGTTTAATATACGATGAAAGAAACTATGATAGAGAAAAAATGAAAGTTATCCAAGAAAGAATTCTTCCTGGTTTAACTGAAGAGCAGATGAATGTTTACATGGAGATCATGGATGCTGTCACAGAAGATAAAGGAAGACTTCTTTTCTTATATGGGTTCGGTGGGACTGGAAAAACTCATTTATGGAAACTACTATCTGCTGCTATTCGTGCTAGAGATGAAATTGTTTTGAATAGCGTCTTTATTACCTGGTGGTCGAACCGCACATTCACGTTTCAGTATACCAATAAACCGAGATGATGACACTACTTGCAACATTCAACCTGGAACAAATTTAGGGAATTTGGTTGCAGAGTCATCTCGTATCATATGGGACGAGACACCTATGATGAGTAGATACTTTTTTGAAAGTTTGAATCGTACTATGCGTGACATCATTAAGCGTCATAAGGATAAACCATTTAGAGGAAAAGTTATTGTGTTTGGTGGTGATTTTAGACAAATTTTGCCTGTTATCAATGGTGGAGGAAGGGAAGATATTGTTATGGCTTGTATCAATTCGTCATATTTATGGAATGATTGTAAAGTTCTCAAGCTTACAAAAAATATAAAGCTTTTGGCTAATCTTGATGAAAGCGTAGCAGAGGAAATCAAATCTTTTTCAGAATGGATTCTTAAAGTTGGCGATGGTAAGATTAATCTACCAAATACAGGAGAAGTTATGATTGACATTCCTGATGAACTTCTAATAAAAGAATGTGATTATCCCATTAAGGGGGTGTTATTGGATAATAGATTTTTAAAAATTTTTAAAGTTTAAGATTCTATTGTTATTGGTTTGTGAATTATTAAATTCTTATTAAAATCTTGTGTTATTGGTATAATGATTTTGTAATTCTTGTGTTATTGGTGTGTTAATTTTATAATTCCTTTAACAATCTTGTGTTATTCAAAAAGTTAGAGTTTCTACTTTTTTTTTATTTCTTGTAAACTCTACTGTTATTCAAATAGTGATTCTTTATATTTTTATATCACCATCGTAAAAAAGAATCCAAATTCAAAAGACATGTTTAACAAATACCACAAAAGCCATATTAATGGGGTGTTATTGGAGAGTTGATTTATAAAGATTTTTAGAGTTTAAGATTCTATAGTTATTAGTTTGTGGATTTTTACATTCTTAATAGATTCCTCTGTTATTCATTTAGAGATTATAAAAATTAATTGTTATTGATATGATGATTTTTATAATCTAATCAAAATCCATTGTTATTCAAAAAGTCTGCATTTTCATGATTCTATGATTCTGTTATAATCTAGTGTTATTGGCTTAATGATTCTTTATAATTTAATTCATAATTCTCAAAATACTACCTATATCCCTTGGATTTTCAAAATCTGTCATATTAAAAATTTCTTAATAGATTGTTTAAATCCATAGAACTCTCTCTAAATTTTACAAATCCAACAAAACTCTTAAAAATTTGACAAATCTCATAATTTTTAAAATCAACTAAAATCTTCATAAATCTAACTCCCAATAACCCCCCCTAAAAAAACAATCTCAGCAACATAAAAAAGTTCCAGAAATTGGTCTATATAACTCCATCTTTTTCCATCATATAACATGCAATTTATCCATCAAAGGACCTGCATAATATACATTTCAATTCTATCAGCTACAGGCACATATTTCTCAAAGAAAACAAGAAATTAATGTACCTCATCATCATCGTTGACTTCCAGTTGCTATTGCATCTTGCCACATATTAGAAGCTATTGTATCTCTCCAATTATTAGCATACTCTCGTTGCTGGGATTCAATAGCACTTAGATTTCCACTTTCTTCAAAATCAACTTGTACATTGCTTATATTGTCTGCTTCTTCAGAAAAAGCATCTGACCGGCAATACTTACGTAGAAAGTTATGTAATCCAGCACAAGCTAAAACCAATTCTGCTTGTGTCTGAAAGGCAAAGGGAGGTGCATACTTGAAAATCAAAAACCGAGATTTAAAAATACCAAAGATTCTCTCGATTACATTTCTCAAAGATGCATGCCGCAGATTGAACAACTCATTCTGGTTTTGGGGATCACGACTTTGACCTTTGAATTCTTGAAGATGATATCGTGTACTTCGGAACGGAGCTAAAAACTTTGGACGATTGGCAAACCCACAGTCCACTAAATAGAATTTTCCTGGAATTCAATTAGCAAACTCACTTATTTATGTATACAAATTTTTTTACTATTTTCTATATACTTAAGTTTTGTACATACCTTCTGGAACGTGTAACCTGCTAGTGCTTCTTGTCAATGCATTGCTTAAAATTTTTGAATCATGAGCTGAACCTTCCCATCAACTAAGAACATACATGAATTCTAGATCGAAGTTACAAGCAGCAAGAACATTTTGTGATATAGAACCCTTGCGATTTCTATAGCTAGCAACACCACATTTTGGTATGGTTGCAAAAATATGTGTGCCATCAATAGCTCCGATGCAATCCTAAATCAAAAATTTAGTTTATAAAAACAATCGGATAACAACCTATTTCAAAAGTTATAAAAAAAAAATCATAACTTTGTGTACCTTGAAATATGGATAAAATCTTGTGTTTTTACTTATCTTTGCATCTGTTGTAACTCCAGGCTTCACCATCAAATCTGGTGCTATAGTATTTATCTTTGCAAACTTTGATCTCTTGAATGTGTCTTTAGTGTAACCATATCTGGAACATTGACCCACCGTGAGCAGAAATGTGGCCACCATTTCTTCAACGCATATATGACGAGTATCATTTAGGCCTGCCTTAAACCTCATAAGATCACATAGCTTCATAAACGAGCACGGATACATACGATACACCAATCGAAAGTGACCAGGATCCTCTTTCAGAACATTTTAAATGTAAGCATAACCAACGTCAGAGATCGGTCGACGAATGGGGCGTTCAATATTCTTCGCATAAGCTTTTGCTATATTAGTCAACATTAGTAGCATAATGTCCAAATCTGATTCATCGTCTTGCATTTCGTTTCCTTCCTCTGTCAAATATGTATGTTCCTGTTCTTGAATAGTGCTTTCCATGGTAATACACCTACAAAAAAATATATAGTTAAAAAATGAACGAAGTTGTATTAGGAAGTCAAATTAAAAATTTGTTATAAGCCACAAACACATAAAGAAGTAAACAAATGTATGAATATTATAACTTCAACGATGCAACAAACCAAAAAAGGTTGGTATCATCAGTCAATCCATAACGTAGCTATAAAATAATCAAGAAGAAGCAACCAAAACAATAATAATAATAATAAAAAGACAAATCACTCAGAGCTAATATTGCTTTGGATCCAGCCAAAGCGTTCTTCTGGTGACATATCCGTAAACACGTCTTTCATTCGCAATGAGTAGATAAGGGTAACTGCTTTGAATTTCATGCTCTGGGTCAAATTAGGAACTTCTTTCATGGCATCCCAGACATTGTTTTTCTGTTTCTCAACTTCTCTTTTCTCAGCTTCCAATCTCAACTTTTCCTCTCTTTGTTCAGCTTCTTTTTGTTGTCTTTCTTCCCTTTGTTGTATGACGCTAAGTATCTTGTTGCTCACAGCTATCATAGAATCACTGTTCAGCTCATCGGAATTCCTAAATGATTCCATTCTAGATCTCTTCCTCGGGATAAGTTTCTCTGCACGAGCTCTCAAATTTGTTGTTGAAAATGGTGAAGCATCATATTCCAGTGGTGATCGCTTTTGAGATGATAATGGAGAGCCATCATCATTGCTCTCATCAAAGTTCAAGTTTTCTTTAACTTGATCGCTTTTGGGATGACAATGCAAATCGCTGTTTAGTTTTCTTAAATGTGGACAGGAGAAAGTTCTATAAGACCACACCAGACCAAGCTCCAAATCAAAAAGACAAAGACAAGGAGAAGGTGATGGAGGACAAGAAGGAACTAAAAGCACTTGCATCTAGGTAATTTGGGAACATCAAGATAGTAGTGCCACCAGACATCAGCAAGGAAAAGGAGAAAAATCTTGAAGGAATTGTTGAGAAGACAAAATATGTCCTCAAGGATGCAAAAATCCTCAAGAAAGGAAAAGAGATTGTGATTTAAGATGAAGGAAATCCAAAATTCAGGCTAAGAAGGACCACAAGGACTCTTAATTCAAAGAGTCCTGCCTCTTCTTCTCAATCCTAATCCTGCCAAGAATCTAGCTAAAAGACTTTAAACAAAAGCGCTTAATGGGAAGCAACCCATTTGGTATGATTTTCTTTTCTTTTTATTTCTTCTTTATTTGATTTCTTTTCTTTTTATGCATTTCAGGCTTTCAAAAACCCAGAAAAACCAAAAACATTCAAAAAACCAGAAAATACAAAAAGATAGGATGAGAAAGCAGGAAAACGGGAGAAAACGGGAACCCCCATAAGCATTTGCCGCGGCCGCGATCAATCCAGCCGCAGCCGACCCGTCTTTTACCGCGGCCCGCGTGTTTCAGCCGCAGCCCGACTCGATTCTACTGCGGGCGCGCGCACCTGGCCCGCGGCCAGCTATGTTTCGATCACCAGCGTGTTTTCCCTGTTTCCCGTAACCCAGAACTTCAATTTCCCGTTTTATTACGGGATTTAACCGGGAAGTTCCCAAAACATACTTTCCGTGTTAAACACGCCAGGTAAGTCTTCTAAACATTTAAAAATAAAATTTTTCCTAGGAAAAACACCTTTTTAAAAAAGAAAAAGAGGATTTACAAGATCAAAAAGGTCTTTTCTCTTCATCTTCCACAACAAGCTTGGAGATCTAGAGAAAAAGACAGATTTCAAACTTGACAAATCCTTTCCAAATTTTCGAACATATCTCACTCTTTTTCAAAGAAGATTTCAAATCTAGCATCACATAACACTTTCATCAAGGTATGAGCTCAAATTTCTCTCTTTTTCTTAAGAACTCTGATTTAGGGTTTTCTTAGAATGAGTAAAATTCACCTTAAGATGATTGGAAACTGTCTTTGGACTTAAGGCTAGACTACTGGGTAGTTTAATTGCATAATTAAACACTTAGACCATAGAGATTTGAAATTTTCGAAAATCTGAGATTTGAACTTTGAGAAAATCAAAATTTGGAGATCTGTTTGGTTCAGCTTTGCAAATCTGGATTGTTTGGTTCTTGTTGATAGAAAACTAGATTAGATTACATGTGAGTGAGCATAAAACAACATCCTGATTTAGAAATCTCATGTGTTGAACATCAGTATATCGAACTTGACCAGAAGTTCTCAGATTTTGTAATGTTTGATGCATTTACAGCTTGTTTGTCATGATAATGTGTTTATGATTTTTCTGTAAACACCTTGTTCATAAAAACCGATACCAAAGCAGCTTGATTTATCCTTTGTCTCGAGAATCTCGTTTTTGCAGGTCATGGATCTCTCTCAGGTTTGACTGATTCTAACTAAGAAGAGCCCTCATGCGAAAAAGCCCCATTCGCAGGAGACATATGATGCACTGAACGAGACACAACTGAGTGAAGATGAGCCTCTATCTACCTTCATTACCGCGCAAAGAAGGATATTTTCAGGAAAGATTGAGCAGACCTCCACTCAGCTATCTTTCCCAAGAAGAGTCAAGCCTTCCTCTAAGCCGAAAGTGAAGTTTGTTGATAAAGCCATAGACCCAGACATCGATTACTTGGCACAACTTGAGAAGCTAAAGATCAAGCCAACTCCAGCAATTGACTACTCCACTCTTGAGATGCTTGGAATCAGAGAAGATGTGAGATGGTATCTTGATAGGCTTGGAATGAGATCATTCATGGAGCAGAACTTTCAGACCTACGAGAACCAAACCAAGGAGTTCCTTGCATCAGCAACTTTGAGCTACAAGAAGAGAGCTACTCCTAGAGCTCTTGATGGCACACTCTCCTTCTCTATTGGAGGTCATCCTTACTCTCTTACCATCTTAGAGATATGTGATGCTTTGAAGTTGCCTTATTGTGATGAGATTGCATTGGAGAAGGATCCAGATGAGGATCTTTGGAAGCTGATGGGTTATGGAGTTTATGACAAAGGAAGGTCTAAGGCATCATTACTCTCTCATCCTCCTGTTCGCTATGTTCATAAGCTACTAGCACACACTGTGTTTTCACGAGCCAATCAAGTGAATGTCCTTAAGCCAGAGTTGGTGACACTACAGCTACCATTCGCAGATCACCCCAGGTTTCCTTGCTTTGCTTGCATCATTGCAAGGAACCTAGTGAAAGTTAAGCATGAGATGCCATCTGATTGTCAGGACTACTCACCAGTTTTTGGGAGCATCATCACTTCGCTTATGATAGCAGCAGGAGTTGATTTTTTCAGCTGAGACACCTCTTAGAGAGGATTGGTTTGATTTTTCTCAGTTCTCTAGAGACAGGACTATCACCAGGGCCAAGATGGACCCAATTGGATTTGCTTACAAGTTCTCTACCAGTTCCACCGAGTACAGGGTACTACTACCATCAGATTCAATGCCCCGTCTCCGAGATGGTTCAGACCCAGGATGGAAACCAGAGACCAGCGACTTCCTACCATCTTTGCCACTCTTACCTCTGACCGTTATGTAATTTCTGGCTGCAAAAGCCAAGAGAGAGGTAGCTGCAAACAGCAGGAGACTACAGCCTGCACCATCCACATTCGGAGCCAGTTCTTCTCATTTCAGAGCATCCACTAGGAGTGATGCAGACATTGCAGCTTTGAAGAAGAAGCTTGACCAGCAAGAGAAGATCAACAGGCGTATGAAGAGACTACTTAAGAGCCGCCGGTCTGATGACTCCTCATCCACAGAGACAGATGACAGCCATGAAACATAGGCGCCTATCCATCACCACATCATGCCCACGGTTCTATCACCATTTTCTTTTCTTTTATTTAGACTCTTTTGCTTTTATTTCACCATCTTCTCACCTACTTTTTCACACTGGGGACAGTGTGATTTAAGTCTGGGGGAGAATGTCTATCCATACTAATCTATTTTTCTTTGTTTCTTATCTTTTTCTGCAGTTTTTAAAATTTTCTATGCTTATTAGAAGACTTTGAGTATTTTTCAGGAATGTTTGACACAAAACTATGATGAGTAAGACCCGTGTGCTTCTAGACTTTTCATGCTAGTATCTTTTGTGGTTAGTACTAGACTAGGCGGTAGCTAGAGTACTTGCACTACGAACTCCCACCAGAGGATTTCTATTCATGGAGACTTGTCCTGACAGGATAGACTAGCTCATTTTATTTGAACATAATCTTGACATCTAATTTTCTCATCATTGGTTTTAGCAGGCATCATAATACACATCTAGGACATCTTTACATCATTATTACCACTCTTTATTGTCCTAGATGGCCAGTTCATCTTTAGCTGGTACCACACCCTTTACCCAAACCTTTATGTTTAAACCTCATGCATTCTCTCTTTAGTCTATATCGACAGATATGTGCAAAAACGCCGGAGAGGGAGGAACAACATAGTTTTCAGTCACTCAAGAGAAGGACTGAAGAGATCTGGGAAAGTGGAGTATCAAGAATCCATCAAAGCTCAATGGTGCCTCAAAAAGCTTGAACTTAAAGGTAAATTTCATGCTTCTTAAGACTCTATGTCAAAAGGCGGTTTCCCCTTTCGAAAAAAAAATCAAAAAAGAGAAAAAAAATGAAAGGAAAGGAAACTAAAAGCCTAAAGAGTCTAGGACGGCCGAAATTATTTGAAGCAAAGGCTACAAGTATTCATTTGTGAGCATTGGTTTTAAAACCTAAACCAAAATCTAAGTCTGGGGGAGTTATGAGGAGAACCTGAAGAAAGAAGATCAAGAAATCTTAAAGAAAGAAGAATGTGACTGGAAACTGTGGATATCAACAGCTCCACCCTCTTTTGCTGTTTTGCATAATGTCTTGTCTCTCCAGAAAATGTATCCCTAAACACTAAAAGCCAAATCTTCAAAACAGCCATTTTGAATACCTAGCTTGATTGCTTTACCAAAGTCTTTTTGATGAGAACCACTGGAACTTATAAATGAATGTTAAGAGCTAGTTGACTGGAGGATAGGTTTAAGTGTGTAGACTTTCGCATGACGGATCAACGGACTAGTTATGCTTGTGCTTTGGTGAGAATTTTCTAGACTATCCTTGATTTGAGCATAATGACTAACTCTAGTTTAGAAGCATGGTCTCTGAGATTTTGTTAGTTCCTGCGATTTTCAAACCTCTTTTCCAAGTTCAAATCTTTGGTTTTGTTTGAGGACAAACAAAGGTTTAAGTCTGGGGGAGTTGATAACACCTGATTTTGACCACTTTTATGGATCACTTTCAATATCTTATGCAGGTGTTTTTACTCGGTTTTCAAGGTTTTATAAGTGTTTTCCATGTTTTGGAGTTTTAAAAAGCTTTTTCAGGAAACTTGGAACTTTGGAGTGCATTTTGGAGCAAAAGTACATTTTTGGATAAATTCAGGCCGTCAGAAGTTTGGCAACCAAAGAAGACTTTCTCACCGTCTGATCATCCCAAAATTTGGAGACATTATAGAAGAGACAACCAGATTTCCAAAACACTTAGAATCAAAGCAATCCAACGGTTAGATCTCACGATATCATCAATGCACTGAAGGCCAATCAACACAAGTCCAGTCAAGCACAAGTGCTTTCACCCGCGGCCAGCCTTCTTCCCACCGCGGCTCAGGACGTTTCACCCCTGGTGGACCTATGTCCAAACCTCAGGAGCCCAACTAAGGCCCAAGACACTTCCTGCACCAATTTTACAAGCCTTAGACGCCCAAGACTTGGAGAAACACTATAAATACTCATTTTTAGGTTTTTTTGTAAGAGAGCCTCTTTCTTATCTTTGAGAGAGAACTCATTGATAGTTTTAGGTTTTATTTTTATGCATCTGTAGAAGTTTTTCATCGCCATACTTTCTTCAATAAGAGAAGTTTTTCTGCAACTTTGTTTCTTTTATTTTCCTTCTTCTTAGTTCTAAACCGATGATGATGTCTACCTCAGCCATGTCTGAGTAGTCACCTAGTAGGGTGAAAGGGTAATCTAAAGGGACCTCATGTTCGAATGACATCTAGGTTTTTAGGAAAAAGATTTCGATTTTTAACATGATTCTCCCATTCATCCAATTCTCAAAGCGGTAATTCTGGATTGATCACCCATAATCTGATCCTAGGTTTAATCCGAGCCACGAGACTGTTGTATCTGGGTTGCCTGAACTGGATCTTATGGACGTCCCCATCGTAGGAGACGAAAGCTATCTACGGAGGATACGTAAGCAGAGATGGATTCCGATCTACAAAGCATGATCTTGTTCTGGCATGAGAGCGAGAGCTAATTGCCATGAACAAGTGATTAGATGATTAGGGTGACGAGAGTTGGCTAATCTTACATGTTTCTATCCTAGTTTCAGAGTCATAGAAAATCCTTGCCTAAATTCCTTGTGTTTTAGAGCATGAACTCTATAGATGAACCTTGAACCCAGCGCTTTTTACTTACTGTTTTTAAACTGATTTTTACTTAAAGCTCTTTTTAATTCTCTGCATAATTAGATTTAGTGACAAACCAAAACCCCTTTTTATTAGATTAGGTTTACGATTGTTTTTAGCATCAGTTAGAAGTCATCAACACACAGATCTCTGTGGATTCGATCCCTAAGTACTACTGCATTTGATGTGCACTTGCAGCTTGTCTAGGGTAAAACTTGTGTTGCCCACTGCACTCACACCACTCCTATATATATTGGACATAGCAGTTGTCTAAAAACATAGATACCACATCATACCCTTTCACCATAGAACTCTATCACCGAGTTTTTGATTTGCATTCATGGAGATCGGACTGGAAGATCAAAATATTGGGTTTAGAAAAATGGGAAACTCTTGGTCCAAAAGGAATAGAAGGTTGATGTGAGTGCAGTGGGCAACACAAGCTTTACCCTAGACAAGATGCAAGTGCACAGCAAACACAGTAGTACTTAGGGATCGAATCCATAGAGATCTGTGTGTTGAGGACTCCTAACTGATGCTAAAAACAATTGTAAACCTAATATAATAAAAAGGGGTTTTGGTTTGTCACTAAATCTAATTATGCAGAGAATTAAAAAGCTGGAAATAAAATCGGTTGAAAACTATATGAAAAACGGCGCTGGGTTCAAGGTTCATCTTTAGGGTTCATGTTCTAAAACACAAGGAATTTAGGCAAGGATTTTCTATGACTCTGAGACTAGGATAGACACATATAAGATTAGCCAACTCTCGTCACCCTAATCATCTAATCACTTGTTCATGGCAATTAACTCTCGCTCTCATGCCAGAACAAGATCATGCTTTGTAGATCGGAATCCATCTCTGCTTACGTATCCTCCGTAGGTAGCTTTCGTCTCCTACGACGGCGACGTCCATAAAATCCAGTTCAGGCAACCCAGATACAACACTCTCATGGCTCAGATTAAACCTAGGATCGGATTCTGGGTGATCAATCCAGAATTATCGCTTTGAGATTTGGATGAATGGGAGAATCATGTTAAAAATCGAAATCTTTTTCCTAAAAACCTAGATGTCATTCGAACATGGGGTTCCTTTGGATTACCCTTTCACCCAACTAGGTGACTACTCAGATATGGCTGAGGTAGATATCATCATCGGTTTAGAAGTAAAAAGAAGAAAAGTAAAAGAAACAAAGTTGCAGAAAAAATTTTCTTATTGAAGACAGAGTAGAGATGGAGAGCTTCTACAAATGCATAAAAATAAAACCTAAAACTACAAATGAGTTCTCTCTCAAAGAGAAGAAAGAGGCTCCCTTACAAAAGACCTAAAAATGAGTATTTATAGTGTTTCTCTAAGTCTTGGGCGTCTAGGGCTTGTAAAATGGGTGCAGGAAGTGTCTTGGGTCTTAGTTGGGCTCCTGAGGTTCGGACATAGGTCCACCGGGGGTGAAATCTCCTGAGCCGCGGTGGGAAGAAGGCTGGCCGCAGGTGAAAGCACTTGTGCTTGACTGGACTTGTGTTGATTGGCCTTCAGTGCATTGATGATATCTTGAGATCTAACTGTTGGATTGCTTTGATTCTAAGTTTGTTGGAAATCTGGTTGTCTCTTCTATAATGTCTCCAAATTTGGTGATGATCAGACGGTGAGAAAGTCTTCTTTGGTTGCCAAACTTCTGACGACCTGAATTTATCCAAAAATGTACTTTTGCTCCAAAATGCACTCCGAAGTCCTAAGTTTCCTGAAAATTATTTTAAAACTCCAAAACATGGAAAAAAATTATAAAACCTTTAAAACTGAGTAAAAACACCTGCATAAGATATTGAAAGTGATCCATAAAAGTGGTCAAAATCAGGTGTTATCAACTCCCCCAGACTTAAACCTTTGTTTGTCCTCAAACAAAACCAAAGATGTTAACCTGGAAAATAGGTTTGAAAATCGCAGGAACTAACAAAATCTCAGAGACCATGCTTCTAAACTATAGTTAGTCACTATGCTCAAATCAAGGATAGTCTAGAAAATTTTCACCAAAGCACAAGCATAACTAGTCTGTTGATCCGTCATGCGAAAGTATACACACTTAAACCTATCCTCCAGTCAACTAGCTCTTAACATTCATTTATAGGTTCCAGTGGTTCTCATTAAAAATAGTTTAGCAAGGAAATCAAGGCTAGGTATTCAGAATGGCTGTTTAGAAGGTGAGGTTTTTAGTGTTTAAGGTTACCTTTTTTCTGGAGAGACAAGACATTATGCAAAACAGCAAGAGAGGGTGGAGCTGTTGATATCCACAGTTTCCAGTCACATTCTTCTTGCTTTAAGATTCTTGATCTCCTTTCTTCAGGTTCTCCTTATAACTCTCCTAGACTTAGATTTTTGTCCAGGTTTTTAAAACCAATGCTCACAAATGAATACTTGTAGTCCTTGCTCCAGATAATTTCGGCCAACCTAGAATCTTTTAGGCTTCTTGTTTTTCTTTTCCTTTCATTTTTTTGATTTTTTTTTTATGAAAGGGAAAAATGCCTTTGGATGTAGAGTCTTAGGAAGCACGAAATTTACCTTTAAATTCAAGCTTTTTGAGGTACCATTAAGCTTTGATAGATTCTTGATGCTGCACTTTCCCAAATTTCTTCAGTATTCTTCTTTAGTGACTAAAAACCATGTTGCTCATCTCTCTCCGGTGTTTTTACACATATCTGTCAAAAGAGCTAAAGAGAGAATGCATGAAGTTTGGAATGATGGTTTTGGGTAAAGGGTGTGGTACCAGCTAAAGATGAACTGGCCATCTAGGACAACAAAGAGTGGTAATAATGATGTAAAGATGTCCTATATGTGTGTCATGATGCTTGCTAAAACCAATGATGAGAAAATTAGATGTCAAGATTATGTTCAAGTGAAATGAGCTAGTCTATCCTGTCAGGAAAAGTCTCCATGAATAGAAATCCTCTGGTGGGAGTTTGTAGTGCAAGTACTCTAGCTACCGCCTAGTCTAGTACTAACCACAAAAGAAACTAGCATGAAAAGTCTAGAAGCACATGGGTCTTACTCATCATAGTTTTGTGTCAAACATTCCTGAAAAATACTCAATGTCTTTTAATAAGCATAGAAAAATTTAAAAATTGCAGAAAAAGATAAGAAACAAAGAAAAATAGATTAGTACGGATAGACATCCTTCCCCAAACTTAAATCACATTATCCCCAGTGTGAAAAGTTGGTGAGAAGATGGTGAAATAAAAGCAAAATAGTCTAAAATAAAAGAAAAAGAAAATGGTGATAGAACCATGGGTATGATGTGGTGATGGATAGGCACCTATGTCTCATAGCTGTCATCTGTCACTGTAGATGAGGAGTCATCATCAAACCGGCGGTTCTTCAGTAGTCTGTTCATGCGTCTGTCGATCTTCTCTTGTTGATCAAGCTTCTTCTTCAAAGCTTCAAATTCTGCATCACTCCTAGTGGATGCTCTGATATGAGAAGAACTGGCTCTGGATGAAGATGGTGCAGGATGAAGTCTCCTGCTGTTTGCAGCTACCTCTCTCTCTTGGCTTTTGCAGCCAGAAATTGCTTCATGGTCAGAGGTAAGAGTGGCAAAGATGGTAGGAAGTCGCTAGTCTCTGGTTTCCATCCTGGGTCTGAACCATCTTAGAGACGGGCCATTGAATCCGATGGTAGAAGGACCCTGTACTCGGTGGAACTGGTGGAAAACTTGTAAGCAAATCCAATTGGGTCCATCTTGGCCCTGGTGATAGTCCTGTCTCTAGAGAACTGGGTAAGATCAAACCAATCCTCTCTAAAAAGTGTCTCAGCTGAAAAATCAACTCCTGCTGCTATCATAAGCGAAGTAATGATGCTCCCAAAAGCTGGTGTAAGCATCTCATGCTTAACCTTCACTAGGTTCCTTGCAATGATACAAGCAAAGAAAGGAAACATGGAGTGATCTGCGAATGGTAGTTGTAGTGTCACCAACTCTGGCTTAAGGACACTCGCTTGATTGGCTCGCAAAAACACAGTGTGTGCTAGTAGCTTATGAATATAGCGAACAGCAGGATGAGAGAGTAATGATGCCTTGGACTTTCCTTTGTCATAAACTCCATAACCCATCAGTTTCCAAAGATCCTCATCTGGATCCTTATCCAATGCAATCTCAGCACAATAAGGCAACTTCAAAACATCACATATGATGTAAGAACCAGGAGGTTCTCATGGATTACGAGGTGGTGGAGAGAAAAAGCAGGCGATCGCCCTCTCTTTGGCTCGGTAAATGATCGAGGAATGGAGATCTGACACGCAGGCGGTCGCCCTCTCGTGTGGGATCAAGAATTGGTGTGATGGCAGAGTAAATACACGACACAGAGGGATGGTGAGTCTGTGATACGGTGCAGGAGCTCACGCTTGCTTGAATCTCACAAGAAAGCAATGAACAAGATGAGAAGCCGCTTCTCAATAACTTAGAAGAAAGTTCGTTCTTTTATTGATAATGGGAAAAAGGTTGCCGGACTACAAAGCTGCGTGTGGGACTTTATAAACAGTCTGTCAGCTTGAACCTTCTAGGGTTCGACTCGAAACAAAAATGGAAAGACTCAAAACAACAGGACGTTTAAAGTAAAAATACAAGAAATGAACCTAGACGCCTAAAACATAAACTCATCGTTTCATTAAATATGGAAAGTTTGCAACAGACTCTTGAAACTAAACTATTGATACCGTTTTGACGTGATACTTAGTTGTTGTGGGGGCTGAGTTCACCTGCAAGGACAATATAATAATTGAAAAGCTTACCTTGGTGTGAAGGGTCCCGGTTTGCCGCTTGTGTGGCTGTGGAGGCCGAGCTTGAGGCTGTGGCATCTCTGGCTTGGAACCTTCTTGTAAAGTCTTCTAAGTGCTCCTCTAATACGGCTAAGTCCTTGTCTCTAAGTCCCCAAGCATTTTGATGCTCCGTCCTAGTTTCTTGGTCTTCTTGGCCTTTCTCGGGTCAGGATGGTGTGTTGTGAAGCATCTCCAAATCTGCTCGTTGGTGGGACAAGATTCCACGTTCGTTAGCTTCAGAATATGGACTTGGACGAGAGATCTTACCTTTGTTGGAGGTTTCCAAGTCGTCTGGTGGCTCTAGCCCGGGTGTCATTGAATTATCGGCTAAATCTTGTATGAGCTCGGCAATCTCATTATCCGCTCGGGCAAACTTGTTTCCGTCTCGAGCGTTGGATTCAGCTGGTGATTTTGGTCGAGTGATACCGAGTTCAGTACGACAAATTCCTTCGTCAAATTGGGCTTGCCGAGGTGGATCATAATTTTTGGCTAAAACCTCTCGCGTCTCGGCCAAAGTTTCTCGCGTATCGGCTATTTTTAAGTCATCCCTTAGTTCTTCAAGTTTTAAACCTGAAAATGAAATTCTGCTCGGACTGTTAGCATTTAAATCAAAAATTGGTCGAGAGATAACCATTTTGGCCTGAGAGACTCGGTCATCTGATGGGTCATTCCTGGATCCCAAGTATTCAGCCCCGGTTTGGCCGCAAAGCTCGTTTAAGCCGTATATGACATTCAGGTCAGGCAACAACGGGTTGTCTGGTTCTAGTGAATTGATGAAGATGTGTGAGGCTCTCTTGTATCTATTTCTGAGTTATTTAATCTTGGAGCGTGTCATGGCCCCGTCTTGGACTGATGGCATTAGATCCGGTAAGGTCTTAGGGTCGATGTCCACATCATTCCCTCCCTCTTCTAAAGGTTTTGACCCCAAAACTTCTTCACCTGTGATAACACCGTATTTTGACCACTTTTATAGATCGTTTTGAAATACTTTTTCTATGTTTTTAATTGTTTTTAAGTACTTTTATTACGTTTTTCTAGTATTTGTAGTTCCAAGACTATTTTCAGGTAACTTAGGGAAAAACTTAACAAAATGGATAGAAAACCAGATTTCAGCTCAGAGTCAAACCGTCAGAAGTTCACCCCCGATTCAAGGCCTTCTCACCGTCTGATCCAGCTCAAATTTGGAGATCTTAAAGATGGAAGTATCAGCTTTCCAGCACACTTTACAGCTTGGCAATCCAACGGTTCAATCAAAAGATACGCGAAGAGCAAGATGTCCCATAAACCAGCCGGCTAGCGTTTCCACCCGCGGCCAACAGAGCATTTCCTGCGGTCAGAAGCACTGCGACCACGGCCAGCCACCCATTTCCCGCGGTCACACTCATCCCGACCGCAGCCAGCTAACTCCGAGCCCGAAGGCCCATTTCTGAAGCCCAAAATGATTCTTTCATTTGAAGAAACTCTAAGTGACGCCCAGAGATGTCTTAAGCACTATATATACATGTCTTAGGAACCCTAATTCGTATCATGTCCTCATATGTTCTTATTGTTTTAGAATACTTTTTAAGTTTTAGGTTTTAGGGAGAGAGAGATTTGTCTCTTGAACCCTTGTTCTTTCTTTTTCAATTTCGGTTTCTATTCTACTTTTTAATACTATGTTTTTGATTTCGTTCATCATGTCTGAGTAGTTTTATTGTTGGGACTAAGGGATTTTCGATGGGGATTTATATGTTCGATGAGGATTCCATGAGCTTTTGAGCCGAATCTTAGAACTTTTTCTTCTGAATTCGTTTTTACTGCATGCGAGTAGCGTCATGAACTACAATCTGATCCAGATGCTTGGTGACACGAAAGTGTTCATCCGGTGTCAGATCTAGTTTGGGAGAGCAAAACAAACATAGGAGTGGAAACCTACCTATGGACGATTTGTGAATGCTGACGAGTCTTAAACATAATGCATCTCTTCTTTTCCAGGGCCAGAGTGGAAACCTACTGGTCAGGGTTGAGAGAGATAGTTGTCTATGATCACGACAGTGGCGTATTCATACGTCCGTGACTCCAGTTCGAAAAGTTTAAGCTAAGATCTTATCAAATTTACTCTCTAGCAATGTTTTGAATCATTCGTACCCCTGAGAAAACTTCCCTAAACCCCAGCGCCTCTTTTCTTATAGATTCACACCGTTTTATTTCAAGCTTTAGTTCACTATTTTCATTCCCTTTTAATCGATTTTTATTAAAGCAATTAGGTTTAGCCGTTTTTCTCGTCTTTACCCGTTTTCATTAAGTTTAGTTATTAGGTCATTTTAATTCCCGTATTTTCTCTTTAAAATTCGTTTTTACATTTGAAACACACCACCAAAACCCCCACAAAACCGTTTGGTACTAGACTTCCTTACTTTATATTTCTTTTGAAGGGTTTTGCAGGAAAGATCCTCCTTCCCTGTGGATTTGATCCCTAAGTACTACAATCGATCAGCTGTGCACTTGCGGCTATTGATTTCATTTAGGGTAAAACTTGACAACCCTCAACACGACACTCACCATCAAGTTTTTGGCGCCGTTTCCGGGGAAGGCACGCGTTTTGTTTTCCACAAAACCCCAAGAAAGGTTGGTAAATCGACTCTAGAACCCCTTTTTCTGTATATTTCCATTTTTCGGTTATTTTGTTTCCATTTCAGAAGATATGGATCCTATAAATCGAAATACACACTATGAGGAAGGTTTCTATAACACTCCTCAAGCCACCAGACGCAGAAAGAAGCAGTACTTACGCGATCTTGATAACTAAGAGTTTTCACTCTTTAAAGAGGTTATCAATACCCATGTCCTTGTAGTACAAGGGGTTATCAAACCAAACTTGTGATGGAGGCACTAATCTATGTTACTTGTAGTCTTAAGTCAAGAGGGAAATGGTAAAGGTTTTAGCTAAACTAATTAACAAGTGAATGAGCATAAAAATGAAACAAAAGATGAGATTTAAACTAAGCAAAGATGCAAATGACAAGCAAATGGTTCGGATGATGGTAATATATGATAAAGGCAGAAGCTTTAGACAGGATACTTGACTCGGGTGCTTCCAAGCTAAACTAATGGGTTAATGAATCATTTTATCAAGCGATTTCATTTAACTTTGAACTCAAGGCATGTTAATCTTCTCATGAAAGTATTAAACATCTAAACTGATCCTCTTTCATACCAAAATCCCTTTTGAGAAGCATGAATCAGTCAGCAATAAGATTCAGTCCAAAAATGTCATTTAAGAGAACAAACTATCACTCTCGCGATGAAAGACTCTTAAACCTTTAACCGAGTGGTTCAGACATTTCTACAAACACTTTTGATGCGAGATATGTCTCAGATCTGAACCTCAAGTGATGTGCTTGGATCCAGCTTAGAGATCTCGTCGGTTAAAGAATGAAACATGCAAGACTAGACACCTAAACCAACTAATCTATCTTGAAAGCACCCTAATCTACCTATCTAAAGCCGCTTAAACGACTACTCACTGATCATAACGAGCTCACTAAGTCCTTTGCAAGACGTGTAGCTAGTCATGATAAGGAGTTTAATACTGGATGATAAAAGAAAATAAAGAAAGAACAAGATTCAGATGCAAAAACGAGATATCGGATTAGATTAATCAGGTTTCACAAAAGAGGCAAGATCTTAAAGCTAAAAGATGATAAGAGATAAGATGATTAGGTTTTTGGTCCTAAAATGTATTTATAGTAAAGGAAAAGTGTCGCAGGTCAGCCCGGAACAAACCGGGTACTGAGCCGCCTTCTTGGGTTGATGGGTGAGTGCCACGGTGTGTCAGAGAGTGAAGCCGAGGCCTTGATGTCGAGGAGTGCACGTGAGCCAAGATCCAATTGGAGATCTCGTGAAGAACACGTCAAGAACATGCATGAACCCTAGTCTTTGATCCATCTTCACGTGTGCGTTCTTGAGCCGTCTTGTTCTTGATTCTGGGGTTGTGACAAGGAACCTCGCCATAAAATGTCGCGGGGCTTGGTAGTCGAGGGGTTCGGGAGAACAGAGTCCGGCATGCACGCCGAGGCCATTACACCGAGGTGCACGTTCAACACTTAGTCATTTCTAGCTTCATTTCTTACGTGTGCATGCCTTGATCCCAACGTGCCGAGGCGTCAGCACGAGGTCTAGTCCAAAATACTCCCAAGATATGATCCTTGACTTGAGCAATGTCGAGGTGATGATGCCGAGGCCTGAGAAAATACTTAGCGCGTATCGCGACTCATTTAGGCTCGTGTCGACCATCTCGCCTTCCGGAAGCAGTAACTTTCAACACACGACTCCAATTGCTTTGAGACCAGTTCCATAGTCGAGATGACTCGATAAGCTCGAACTTTGATGAAGAAACCGTCGGAGCTTGAAAAATGGAAGGCTTCCTGGATTTCACATCTTTGCACCGCATTGGAATCACCTAAAAATAAGCTTTTGGACCGATGTGAACTCCGGAGACTTTATCTTTCAAACCACTGTTCCGAATAGAGCGATTCCAACTGTTCTGAGAAGGACTTTCACAGATCTAAAACTTTTATGAAGATCGGGCAGGCTAGTTCGCGATCTTTGAAGACCGGAAAGGCTCCGTCTTTCGTGATCTTTGAAGTCCGCTGTTCGTTTCTCTAGTACGCGCAGTACTGGTGCATCTTCCAGAAGCCGTATCTTTCTCCTCACTGGTCAGAATTAGATGATTCGAACTGTTCCGGGATCTTTGATTGATTATCTCCAACTTTGATGAAGACCCCGTCAACTGATTCGGACCGGAAGGTTCCCCGGATTGCTGATCTTTGAAACGCGCGGGCAAGGACAGGTTTTAGCCGAGAAAAGCTTCCCGCGGTAAGGAAAATGACCGAGGGCTATGTACCGCGGTAAGCTTTTTAGCCGTAAAATTCCTCTCGCCTCGGCCAAAAACTTAACCCGAGGTAATTTGCACCCGATACTCGACCTTGGCCGATTTTGGTCGATCGGTAAGGGTTTTGGTCGATAATGAGCGTTCGGTAAGCTTTTTGACCGAGGTTTCTGTCCAGCCGGTACGAGTTTTGGCCGAGAAATTCCTCCAAGCGATTTACACCATTTTTGACCCTTTTCTTCACCGTTTTCTTTTCTGCTCCTCTTCTTAAGCTCCAAATGGCTTCCAAAGCACCTGATAAAGACTTCAAAACATGCAAAACTCTTTGGGACCTAATGCAAGCCCTAAATCCTATTTTGATGCCTAAAGACTCAATTTTCATGGGAAAACACATGATGAGGACTCTAAAATGCAACCTAGATGATGTGAAATATAGACCTATCAACTCCCCCACACTTTTCCTTTGCTTGTCCTCAAGCGAAAAGAACAAATGAGAGAAAGAGGTTGTAGTGCAAATGGAGCCCATATTCCTTTTTAGAGAGAAGTGATCACAATAAGAACTCGGATTCATGCTCAAATATGCAATGCAAAGCTATACTCAGATATTTACCAACTAAAGCACAGAATCTCCACAAGTCTCATCAAATTCAACTCTTTCACATTCATTAAGTTCGTAACCGGTGAATCAAATGATGCAATGTTCAAACAAGCTGGCTTGGCTAGGGTAAGGTCATGAGATAAAAATGATCTCATCAATATTCAAGCGGGTGCAATGCAGCAAAGGGATCTCTCTATGAACGACCAAACTTCGGCAGAATGCTAAAGGTAAAAAGCAACCTATGCATACAAGGGCAAAGACTCATCTCACCCCACACTCCACTCAAAGCTTCCTCACTTGCTTACCCTCTCAAATTCCTCACTCTTCTCAATCGTTTTGTTTTCACTAGGGGACTCACTTTTTGTTTTCATTCTCGGGTCTTGGAGTTCACTTGCTCACACGGCTCTTATCTTTCACAGCTTCTAGCCTCTTTCTTTTTAGAACACTTGAGCCTTTTTGGCTTCTTTTCATTTCAGAGACTAATTTTTTCTTTTAAAAACATCAATTTTTTTCTTTTAAAAACAGCTTCTAGCCTCTTTCTTTTTAGAGGCTCATCTTTTCAAATCCAAGACTCAATTCTTTTTCTTTCATCCCCCTAGCTATTTCCACTTTCTCTTTTCCACTCAACTCACCTTTTTCCACTCACCAACAAATCTTTTTCCCCACACTTATTCCTTGCCAATACTCTCAGTTCCTTGATGTTGGAACATAGCAATCAATGAGACATGCCCTTGTTGCTCTAAACCTAACACTTTCTGCTAAGTTCAATCCAAGGTGGCCTTACAATTCACACACAAACATTGGCTCGAAAGAAAGATGGGTTCAAGGTGAGGGAACTGATCCATGATGTGGATTCAGCTACTTGAGCTAAGGAGGGTGGTAAAAACAACGATTCTAGCTCAAGTATGTATATCGGTATCCACAAGCCTATTCTAGCAATGCATCAAAAGATATTTTCAATTCAAGTTCAGGGTTATTACTTAGTTAGAGTTGAATGTAATTCAAACTTGCTTCTCAGATTCAAATCGTTTCAAGCTTTACAAGCACACAATGAGTTTCACAAGCATATTTAGTTCAAGTTCTCAAGTGATTTACTCTCTAGGAAAAAATCTATCATTGCTCCTTGCACTGATGCAATCCTACATGATGAAACTAGACTCGATCTTAAAATGCAAAATGCAACTAGGATGATGCATTTTTTTTCTGAAATTTTTCAGGTTTATCATATGCACTAAGCTAAATGAGACTGAAGAATGCAAAAGTCAAATAAGAACAAAGAAAACAAGATCAGAAAACAGAAAGCTCGTCCCCCACACTTAAATGACACAGTCCCTTGTGTTATAAAAGCGTGTGAGAGAAGTAAAAAGACAAACTAAGCGGATGCAATATGATATATACAAGATGCATATTTACAAGGTTTGAAGTCGATACCTCAGTCTGAGATGTCTGATCCCAAGTAGTGCGAGGGATTTGACGTTGAGCAGGAGGGTGTGGACTGACGTGGTGGGCTGCTCTCCGAGGGTTCAGGTAAGAAAGTCTTGGCAGGATCGATCCAGTCCTCTTTGCCTGGTGGAAACTCCGGGTTCCTCGCGTTTGAGCTTTCCCCAACCTCTTCCTGTGTAATCGGTGCGGGTGAGGTCGCCGAATTCTTATCCGGTGAAGATGGTCTGGTGAGTTGCTTGACTTTCTTTTTCAGGTGCCTTACACAGTCCACCAACGCATGAATGGTCTTGTATTGCCACTTACACCACTTTTGGAGGGTGTTCACTCACGAATACAGCTTCTTGGTGTGGTATTCAGGCTCACCCCACACGTATGGATCAAAGTGATATCGGCCTGCTCCAATCCTTCTCTCAGGGTGTCTCTGCTCTTCATTCTCACATCCGGCTGGGCCATTCTCGTTCTGAGGCTTGCTAGGTGCGGCCTTGATGCACTTGCGCATTAGTGGGTCGAGAGATGGGTTGTACAACTGATCTTTGAGGACATAGAAGGAGACGTTACACTGCTTATCAAGCATGGTGAGGCCTCGGTTAGGCAGTAGAACCTGTGTGCCGTCTCTGTGCATCAGTGTGAAGTTGTAAACCCATCTGTCTCCTGACTTGCCTCCGAAGAATCCAATTTTACTTAGGTATTGCTCATCAATGAGATTCAGCCTTGATGGTGAATCAGGGAATATGAACCCTTGAGCTCTCAAAATCTTAGTGACAATCCAACCATTCTGAAGCCTTCTTGCTCCTTTCTTCTTTCGGTCGCACCATACATTGTGCCTATAAGTAAGCATTTGAATCGCAAAGAACGCGCCTAAAGAGGGTACATGCATTGGCGAACTCCTTCTTGTTCTTCATTTGAGTGATGAGCGGCTTTAGTCCAAGTCCTAACAGTTCAAGCTCGGCCGTATGAATAACACCAGGGTTATAGGTCGAGAAGAATGTAGAGGCTAGAACTCGGTTGGTGTATCTGATCGCAGGGTTTCTGATGCAACTCGTCTTGCTCTTGCCTCCCAAGTAATCCAAAAGCGATTGTTTCCCACAAGGCAGCCAACTCTTCTTTTGGGTACACAAACTTGTCAAGCGAGCTTCCGTTCCTTTCAAAACAAAATATCTCATCAAGCTCCTTGAAACTGACCTTGTAGTGCACGTTTTCCATGTCAAACTCAATGTGACCGAACCCTTTGTCATGTAAGCGCTTGGGATCTCTCTTGGGGTAGATGACAACCTCCAAAGTGGCAAGAAACTGTTGTGTGATCCCCTCATAAGCAACATCGCTCATCTCAAAGAACTCGGCCAAACCCATGTTTTGAAAGATGAGGGTAACATCTTCTAGTATCACAAGCCTTCTCAACAGCTCCATATCAGAAACCGACCTTGAGCCACTCTTATAGAGTTAAAGTGGTCCAAGTACTCCTCAGTAGTTGGGAAATGCTCTTCCTCGGGCTCGGGCTTCGGTTCCTTCTTGGCCTTCTTGCCACTTTCTTCTTTGTGAGGGACTAGAGCTCTGAGCTTGTCGTCATCAGATCCAACGGCTGCCTGCTTCCCATTCTTTCTTGATTCAAGAGCCGGCGCACGGAGTGAGCTCGGCGTTCCTTGCTCGTTTAGCGGCTGGCTCACCATCGGGTCTTGTTGAGGGTTTCTTGCTTGTTCCTCCATTGCGTGCCACGGCCACGGCTTTTCCTTTTGTACCTCTCCTCTGGACCTCGCTTTTGTTCATCTCATGAGCAGGAACAGTTCGTTCGCCGGTCATCTGCAAAGGAGATTCTCAAGGAAACCGTTAGAATCAAGTATGTCGATAAGTACAAGATAGCAAAACAAAGCTTTTCTTCTAACAAGACCGGTTTTATAGCTTCCTCAAACATCAAAGAGAGTATCAACAAGCTAGAACAACTGGAGAGAGACAAGATATCTAGACAGTTCAGCTCAATATCTCAGTTCACATTTAAAGCTGATTCCAAGCGCATTTTCTCAAGAATTTTAAAAACTCAAGAACAAGTGATTTTCAGAGCAAAGACCAGTTTTTCATGTGTTGTCTATCGTGATGGAATTTTTAAAATTGTTTCCAAAGGCTGATACGTTCTAAAAGAATTGATTCCACATTTTACAAACATTAAAGCTCGCAAATAATGAAGGAAAAAGATGAGTTCTTTGAGATGCAAATACCTTTGGGAATCCAAGGTTCAAGCTTAGTGAGATGCTTATGCAGAATAGACAACACCCTAACGAGTCTAGAGCACTTGGAATCACGTGAAATGAATGAGAAATGAGAGAGTTGTGTTCGCGAAGTGCAGAGAAAAGAGTGAAGAAGGCAAACTCTGCATTTTGGCTCGGTATGGAGGCTGGTATGGGCTGGAGCGCGCTTTCCAGCTGGCATTTGGACTGTTGTGGGACTGGTCCCCCCTTCTGCTCTAGCTCCAACTGTTGACCGTGCCAAAAATATCAAATTCGAATTACCGCACAAAACCTTCAAATGGACGCGGTATGGGAATGACGTGGGCCGTACGGTCTAGAGTGATTTTTCTTGTGTTAACATGAGCGGCCTCGGCTTGTTCCACCACGAGGGCACCAAGCCGAGTGGTTTGAGTTTATGTTAACGAGTAAATCTCCGTGGCCTTCAAGTCTTTTCCTTAGACCGCGCAAAGCCTCTTCTTCGATCTAAGTGTTCCAAGTGTTCTTGTTTTTGATCGTTCTTGAAACCGGGCACCTCGGCACGCTCCACCACGAGGGTATCATGCTGAGGTCACCTATTTTAACAAAGAACACTTGGTGCTTGGGGGTTTAAACGGGCTGGCCTTGGTGTAAACTGGTCGCGGCCTTGGATCGAGGTTTTTAACTGTTTTAAGTAAACATCGCTCCTCGGTATAATTATACCGAGGTGTTTACACCGTGAGCCTCCCCCACACATAGTCATTTCACTACTTCACTTCACATACACGGCCATGATGGAAATAAGTCGAGGAGTTTAGCTGAGGTTCTCAAGCTTTCACTCGGTAAAAGGTGACCGCGGTATGAATATACCGAGGGTCGATACCGAGGCTATGAATACTCTCTGACTTAAGTCATCAGGCCGTGTCTTTTCCAAGCCTTTCTCTCTTCCAGCCTTAAGGCTCACTGTCTAACTCCTGAAACACTTAACAAACCCTTCAAAAAGCTTCAAATAAAAAGAAAAGAAGATGAAAAACAAAATATGTACAAGGATAAGCTTGGGGTGTCTCCCAAGAGAACTTTGTTTAACGTCACTAAGTTTGACTTTTCATACCCTTTTTCAGGCTGTTTCTGGTTCAAGAAGAGGAACTGAGGTAGCTCCCTCTCTTGTTTCTGATGCCAAGTAATGCTTTACCCTCTGACCGTTTACCACAAAGCCTTGTCCATCTTTTCCTTTTAGAACCACGGCTCCATAGGGCCTTACTTCAAGAATCGTGAACGGACCGGACCACCTAGACCTCAGCTTCCCAGGGAATAGCTTAAGTCTCGAGTTAAACAACAGAACTTGGTCCCCTTCTTTGAACTCTCTCTTGTGTATCTTCTTGTCATGGAGCGCCTTGGTCCTTTCCTTATAGATTTTAGAGCTCTCAAAAGCGTCTAAACGGATCTCCTCAAGCTCATGAAGCTGTAAAACCCTCTTCTCTTGTGCGGTCTTGATGTCAAAGTTCAGAAGCTTAACTGTCCAAAGAGCTTTGTACTCCAACTCAACCGGCAAATGACAGCTTTTCTCATAGAGCAAGTTAAACGGTGAGGTTCCAATGGGGATTTTGTACGCGGTTCTATAGGCCCACAAAGCATCATCAAGTTTCTTGCTCCAATCCTTCCTAGATGAGCTCACGGTTCTTTCCAAAATGGCCTTTATCTGCCGGTTAGAGACCTCCACTTGGCCGCTGGTTTGCGGATGATAAGGGGTGGCCACCTTGTGTTTTACTCCATGCTTCTTCAAAAGATTCTCAAGAGTTTTGTTGATGAAATGGCTTCCCCCATCACTGATAACTACTCTTGGAACTCCAAACCGTGGGAAAATGATACTCTTGAAGAGTTTTACCACCACTTTTGAATCGTTGGTCGGAGATGCGACCGCTTCAACCCATTTACTCACATAGTCCACCGCGACAAGGATATACTGGTTCCCGTATGAGCTTACAAAGGGGCCCATGAAGTCAATGCCCCAACAGTCGAAGACCTCTACTTCAAAGATTGGGTTTTGAGGCATTTCATTCCTCTTGGATATGTTACCGTGCCTTTGACAAGCTTCACACCTCGAGACTACATCTTGAGCGTCCTTGAACATAGTCGGCCACCAAAAACCACTTTGTAAAACTTTGGCAACCGTCTTGAATGCCTCTAAGTGACCACCATACGATGAACCGTGGCATTCTTGTAGCACCGGATGGATCTCTTCTTCGGCCAAGCATCGCCTATAGAGATGGTCCTTGTTGAGCACGTAAAGATATGGCTCATCCCAATGATATTTCATCATATCTCTAAAGAACTTCTTCCTCTGGTAAAGTGTCAAGATCAGGTGGCTCTAAACCGCATGACAAGTAGTTCACTAGATCCGCGAACCATGGGAGGCTTCTTTCCTTGATCGTGTTGGCCTCCTCCACTTCTAAGTAAGACCTGACTAGCATGAGATGTTCCTCGGGTAAAGCATCATCTATGGGGACCTGTTCTTCAATCCTCAGCCTAGAGAGGTGATCTGCGGCTCCGTTCTCAATGCCCTTCTTATCAAGTATCTCCATGTCAAATTCTTGGAGCAACAAAACCCATCTTAGAAGCCTCGGCTTAGCGTCCTTCTTGGACATTAGATACCTCAAGACCGCGTGATCTGTATAGACTGTGACCTTTGATCCCACAAGATAACTCCTGAATTTATCAAATGCAAACACAATGGCAAGCATTTCCTTCTCGGTGGTCGCATACTTTTCTTGAGCCGAGTCCAAGGTGCGGCTTGCGTAATAGATCACATGAAGCTTCTTATCTTTCTTCTGCCCAAAGACAGCTCCCACGGCATAGTCAGATGCATCAGTCATCACTTCGAATGGTAAAGACCAATCGGGAGCTTGTACTATCGGTGCACTGATCAAAGCTTCCTTGATTCTCTTAAACGCTTCCTCACATTCTTCATCAAAGACAAACTCAACTTCTTTGCACAATAGCCTAGTCAAGGGTCTAGCTATCTTGGAGAAATCTTTAATAAATCGCCTATAGAACCCTGCGTGGCCAAGGAAGCTTCTTATCCCTTTTACCGAGTTCGGAGCTTGTAGGTTCACCATCACCTCGATCTTAGCCTTGTCTACCTCAATGCCCTTCTCTGATACCTTGTGTCCCAAGAAAATGCCTTCTTGGACCATGAAATAACACTTCTCCCAGTTCAAGACAAGCCTATGCTCCTCACATCGCTTTAGAACCTGAGATAGATTAGCAAGACATTCGGAGAAAGAGGAGCCGTATACGGAGAAATCATCCATAAACACCTCAACTTTCTCTTCAATTAGATCAGAGAAAATGTGCATCATACATCTTTGAAAAGTGGCCGGTGCATTACACAAACCGAAAGGCATTCTCCTATAAGCATAAGTGCCATAAGGGCAAGTGAATGTCGTTTTCTCTTGATCTCGGGGCTCTATGGGTATTTGAAAGAACCCCGAGTACCCATCAAGAAAACAAAAATAAGGATGATTAGCTAACCGTTCAAGCATTTGATCAATGAATGGTAAAGGAAAATGATCTTTTCTTGATGCAGAATTCAACTTCCTATAGTCAATGCACATGCGATGGCCGGTTATAGTTCTTTGGGCTATGAGTTCATCCTTATCGTTTTTCACCACCGTGATCCCACCTTTCTTGGGGACAACGTGTACAGGGGATACCCACCGTGAGTCAGATATTGGGTAGATTATCCCTGCCTCAAGGAGTTTTAGTATCTCCTTCTTAACCACCTCTTTAAGGTTCGGGTTAAGGCGACGTTGGTGCTCAATAGAGGACATGGCTTGGTCCTCTAGGTGGATCCTGTGGGTGCATATGTCAGGAGAGATCCCTCTAATATCAGCCAAAGAATACCCTATGGCTCTCCTGAACTTTCTTATTACACTAAGCAATGCACGTTCTTCATGTTCAAGCAAGCTATCGTTTATGATCACAGGAAAGGTGGAGTTTAGACTCAAGAAAGCATACCTGAGCCCTGTTGGTAGAGGCTTGAGCTCAACAGGGGTTGCATCAGCCTCATTCCAATCGGCATCAAAGCTGCATTGGCTCGGAACAGCTTCCTCGGCCTTTTCTTTTTTCTCGCGCGGTTTACCACCGGCCTCGGCACAAGCTGTCACGGCCATGATATCCCGAGGTGTCTCCTCTATACCCTTGGACCTCTCGCTGTCTAAAATGTCTAGGCCGCTCATGTGGAGCTCCAAAAGACGCTTGTACACCTCGCTTTCCTCGTTCAAGTACCCGTGCTTGCTTTGTTCCCGTGTCAAGACCACTTGTAACGGGTCTTCTGCGTTTAAGTCTTCAAGGAGCTCGTCAGCTAGCTCCTCCATAACTTCCACATAGAAAACCTGACCTCCAATGGTAGGTTTCTTCATCATTTCTTTCATGTTGAACTTCATAGCCTCGGAACCGATGTGTAGTTCAATCATGCCCCCTCTCACATCGATTATGGCTCCCGCGGTTGCTAAGAACGGTCGGCCCAAGATGATGGGGTCTAGTGGTTCCTCGTCCATCACAAGAACTATGAAGTACGTGGGGACATCTATCTCACCGATTCTCAAAGGTAAATCTTCAAGCAAACCCACCGGTAATCGAACCGATCTATCAGCTAATACAAGAGAGATCTTGGCCGGCTTGTAACTTTTGTATCCCAGTCTCTTGGCCACAGTGTAAGGCATTAAGCTCACAGAAGCTCCTAGATCACATAAGCAGTTTGAGAACTTCAAATGACCTAAGGCACACGGTAAAGTAAAACTGCCCGGATCGGATAGCTTTCTTGGTATAGATCTTCTTTGTATTATAGCGCTGCACTCATGGCTCAGTATTACCATACCCTGGAGCTCCTTTGTCTTGTTGAGGATCGCATCTTTTAGAAACTTTCCAAGCTGTGGTATAGCTAAGAAAGCGTCTATGATGGGTAAGGTAAGTTGCGTGTTCTCCAAGTGTTTCTCAAAGACCGCCTTGGCCTTGTCTAGGATTTTCTTTTTGAAACGCCCTGGGAATGGTATCTTGGGTTGGTAAGGTGGTGGTGGAATGTAGGGCTTTTCTAGCTCAGTTGTCTTTTCCACCTCTTTCCCTTTGTCTTTAACCGGTTCCATCTTCAAAACTTCATCATCATGCGCATCATTTGAGGCTGCCTCCCCCTCTAATTTCTCATTGGCCTCAATGAGCTTTATCTTAGGCGTTGGAGCTTGTAATGCTTTACCACTCCTCAATGTGATGGCGTTCACATATTCCTTGGGGTTTGGCTCCGGTTTACCGGGTAAAGCCGAGCCTCTTGATGATGTAGAGGCTTGGTTTTGCTTAAGCTCTCTGATATCTTGCTGCATTGTTGTGTGCTGGCTCTCAACTCTCTGCTGACCCTGTAACAGTTGCTGTAGGATCCCACAGACATCGGTTCCCATCTGATTCTGACCCGTTCCCTGAATCTGTTGCTGATTACCCATCGGCTGCGGATTGAACCCTGGTGGAAACTTGTGTTGCTGCGGTTGGCTGTTGAAGTTGTTACACTGAGCCGCTTGATTCTGCTGAGTGTAGTCGTGCTGTTGCCCACTGAACTGTTGCTTGGGCTGGAAAATATTCGGAAATGGAGCTTTTTGAGCATAGCTTTGTTGTTGTTGTTGAGCAGGGTACACTTGGTCTTGAGGGTTAGCTACATTTGGGTTTCTGTAAGAGAGGTTGGGGTTATTGGTGTAGTTGTTAAACCGCTGATACCTCTGCTGATTCCCTATGTAGTTACGCTCCTCTTGAGTTAGACCATCTTCATTAACATTGTCAAAACTTGGCCCTTGCTCATCAAACTCGCCTACAAAGTGTATTGGCTTTTGAGTCGCCATTAAAACCTTGTCAAGCTTGCTCTGAAGTTCTCTTATATCCTTCTTCATGCGCTGTTCATCACTAGATCCCTCTGAACGGGTTGCTCTATCAAAGTCCTCACCATACGTGTCATTGGACATGGCGAGGTTTTCCACTAGTTCCATTGCCGCATTGATCTCTTTCCCTAGAAAATTTCCATTTGAAGCTGTATCGAGTTGGTTTCTGATCTTGGGGAGTGCACCTCGGTATAAAGTACTGAAGAGGGATGCCTCTGAGAAGCCGTGTTGTGGGCTTTGGTTAGTATAGCTCCTAAACCGTTCCCAAGCTTCACTAAAGCTCTCGTTGTTGTGTTGCGTGAAACTTGAGATCTGATTCCTGAGCTTAGCCGTGCGTGATGTGGAAAAGAACTTTGATGAGAACGCCAGTTTACATTGCTCCCATGTTTGTATATGTATAGAACCCCTCAGGAGGTTCTTTTCCCACTGGTGAGCTTTATCACCGAGGCTGAATGGGAACAGGCGTAGCTTCAAGCTATCTTCTGAGACGCCATTGATCTTGGTTAAGTCGCAGACCCGATCAAACTGATCTAGATGCTCAAGAGGGTCTTCTCCGGCTAGACCGTGAAACTTTGAATTCTGCACCATATTGAGCAGGGAAGCTTTAACTTCAAAGTTGTTATTTTGAACCGGTGGTGCTTGAATTCCGGGTCTATATTGGTGCGCATTAGCTCGGTCATTTTCTCCAACAAAGACCGGAGGAGGTTGTCTCTGAGCTGGTGGCGGTGGCGGATGAAAATGATGGGCTTGTTGCTCATTTCTATTCGCTTGTTGTTGGTTTTGCTGAGCAAGCCGTTCGTTTCTTTGAGCCTGTTGCTGGTTAACATAGGCTTGTTGTTCATTTCTTCCTGCCTACGCCTGATTAGCCTGAGCCTGTTGCTCGGCTTCTTGAGCCTGTTGCTCGATCATTTGCTGTTCTGCCATTCCAAGTCTTTCAAAGTGCCGTTCTCTCTCGCGAGCTCGCCTCTCAATCCTGTTGATGTTATTGTCGTATGGTAAAGGCGGTTCTGTGCTGCGAGACCTGGTTTTCATGCACCTGAAATCAAAACAAGTACTTCCAAAAGAGTCAGTAAAACAATAGAAAGTAAAGTCTTGATCTTAAGAACAAATAAGAGACTAATGCTCCCACAAGTTGGCAACGGCGCCAATTGATAACTAAGCGTTTTCACTCTTTAAAGAGGTTATCAATACCCCTGTCCTTGTAGTACAAGGGGTTATCAAACCAAACTTGTGATGGAGACACTAATCTATGTTACTTGTAATCTTAAGTCAAGATGGAAATGGTAAAGGTTTTAGCTAAACTAATTAACAAGTGAATGAGCATAAAAATGAAACAAAAGATGAGATTCAAACTAAGCAAAGATGCAAATGACAAGCAAATGGTTCGGATGATGGTAATATATGATAAAGGCAGAAGCTTTAGACAGGATACTTGACTCGGGTGCTTCCAAGCTAAACTAATGGGTTAATGAATCATTTTATCAAGCGATTTCATTTAACTTTGAACTCAAGGCATGTTAATCTTCTCATGAAAGTATTAAACATCTAAACTTATCCTCTTTCATACCAAAATCCCTTTTGAGAAGCATGAATCAGTCAGCAATAAGATTCAGTCCAAAAATGTCATTTAAGAGAACAAACTATCACTCTCGCGATGAAAGACTCTTAAACCTTTAACCGAGTGGTTCAGACATTTCTACAAACACTTTTGATGCGAGATATGTCTCAGATCTGAACCTCAAGTGATGTGCTTGGATCCAGCTTAGAGATCTCATCGGTTAAAGAATGAAACATGCAAGACTAGAGACCTAAACCCACTAATCTATCTTGAAAGCACCCTAATCTACCTATCTAAAGCCGCTTAAACGACAACTCACTGATCATAACAAGCTCACTAAGTCCTTTGCAAGACGTGTAGCTAGTCATGATAAGGAGTTTAATACTGGATGATAACAGAAAATAAAGAAAGAACAAGATTCAGATGCAAAAACGAGATATCGGATTAGATTAATCAGGTTTCACAAAAGAGGCAAGTTCTTAAAGCTAAAAGATGATAAGAGATAAGATGATTAGGTTTTTGGTCCTAAAATGTATTTATAGTAAAGGGAAAGTGTCGCGGGTCAGTCCGCAACAAACCGGGTAGTGAGCCGCCTTCTTGGGTTGATGGGTGAGTGCCACGGTGTGTCATAGAGTAAAGCCGAGGCCTTGATGTCAAGGAGTGCACTTGAGCCAAGATCCAAATGGAGATCTCATGAAGAACACGTCAAGAACATGCATGAACCCTAGTCTTTGATCCATCTTCACGTGTGCGTTCTTGAGCCGTTTTGTTCTTGATTCTGGGGTTGTGACAAGGAACCTCGCCATAAAATGTCGCGGGGCTTGGTAGTCGAGGGGTTCGGGAGAACAGAGTCTGGCATGCACGCCGAGGCCATTACACCGAGGTGCACGTTCAACACTTAGTCATTTCTAGCTTCATTTCTTACGTGTGCATGCCTTGATCCCAACGTGCCTAGGCGTCAGCACGAGATCTAGTCCAAAATACTCCCAAGATATGAGCCTTGACTTGAGCAATGTCGAGGTGATGATGCCGAGGCCTGAGAAAATACTTAGCGTGTATCGCGACTCATTTAGGCTCGTGTCGACCATTTCGCCTTCCGGAAGCAGTAACTTTCAACACACGACTCCAATTGCTTTGAGACCAGTTTCATAGTCGAGATGACTCGATAAGCTCGAACTTTTATGAAGAAACCGTCGGAGCTTGGGAAGTGGAAGGCTTCCTGGATTTCACATCTTTGCACCGCATTGGAATCACCGGAAAATAAGCTTTTGGACCGATGTGTACTCCGGAGACTTTATCTTTCAAACCACTGTTCCGAATAGAGCGATTCCAACTGTTCTGAGAATGTTTTTCACAGATCTCAAACTTTGATGAAGACCTGGCAGGCTAGTTCGGACCTGAAAGGCTCCGTCCTTCGTGATCTTTGAAGTCCGCTGTTCGTTTCTCGAGTACATGCAGTACTGGTGCATCTTCCGGAAGCCGTATCTTTCTCCTCACTGGTCCGAATTGGATAACTCCAACTGTTCCGGGATCTTTGCTTGATTATCTCCAACTTTGATGAAGACCCCGCCAACTGATTCGGACTGGAAGGTTCTCCGGATTGCTGATCTTTGAAACGCACGGGCAAGGACAGGTTTTAGCCGAGAAAAGCTTCCCGCGGTAAGGAAAATGACTGAGGGCTATGTACCGCGGTAAGATTTTTAGCCGTAAAATTCCTCTCCCCTCGGCCAAAAACTTAACCCGAGGTAATTTGCACCCGATACTCGACCTTGGCCGATTTTGGTCGATCGGTAAGGATTTTGGCAGATAATGAGCGTTCGGTAAGCTTTTTGACCGAGGTTTCTATCCAGCCAGTACGAGTTTTGGCCGAGAAATTCCTCCAAGCGATTTTCACCATTTTTGACCCTTTTCTTCACCGTTTTCTTTTCTGCTCCTCTTCTTAAGCTCCAAATGGCTTCCAAAGCACCTGATAAAGACTTCAAAACATGCAAAACTCTTTAGGACCGAATGCAAGCCCTAAATCCTATTTTGGTGCCTAAAGACTCAATTTTCATGGGAAAACACATGATGAGGACTTTAAAATGCAACCTAGATGATGTAAAATATAGACCTATCAGATCTCTACGAAGAAATTCGAACCGAAGACTACAGAACGTTCCAGAACGAGCCCTACGTACCTCCAATGGCTAACCCTAGACATCCTGCTCGTCGTCTGCCTCACCAAGATGAAAACGTCCAACTCATTCACCGATTGAGTTGACTAGAGATGGTGGTCATGCACTTAATCGCCGCTCAAGCAACATCAAGAGCCGCCCTTCGCGAGAAAATTGACAACATGTCAACTCACTTTAACAAAAAGCTTGAAGATCTTTCTGCTCAAGTCAAAACCATCGAGACTCAAGCAAAAAAGGATGCTGAAACCATCAAGGAGAGAATGGAAGCAGTTGAAGGACGAGTTGGAGAGAACGAAGTTAGCATTCGCAAGGCTAGTGGAAACATCCACACCTTAGAGGTCAAGCTTGATGAAGCCGAAGAAACTATTAACGACCATAACAACCAAACCTACTACTACGTGGAAGAGATTTGGGATGGAGTACACAAGGTTCAAGACAAGGCAGAGGAAATCGACTCAACCATGGACAAAGTAGTCTATGCTCTTGATGAAGTCGAAGAGAAAGTCGAAAAGCTTATGCAAGGACGTGAAACGAATGGTTCGACGCTTCCCATTAAAGATCTTAACATAAAAGAAGAGGAAACAGAGTTAGAAGATCCAGAAATCAATTTAGATAGCAAAGGAGAAGATGAAACAGAGGAAACAACTCAGAGTCTTTTTCCCGCGGTCGGAACTCTCGCGACCGCGGCCAACAACCCTCCAGCCGCGGTCGTGAGCCTCCTACCCGCGGCAAAACACCCCCGACCCGCGGTCGTGCAGCCTCAACCCACGGCAAATGGTCGGTCAGGTACGTTTCCACCCGCGGCAAATGGACGGTCAAAACCCCTCTTCATGAGCAAACAGTGTATGCTATCAGCTCCAAAACATCTCAAGAAGAAAATGAGGTACTTCCTTGCAACATAGTTTTAGCATATGAGGATGAATATGAAGGGCAGTACCTCGAAGATGAAGACTATCGTCTGTTCATAGAAGGAGGCAATCCAGACAAAATGGTGGAATTAGGAGCACCAATCTCCAGAGAAAGGCTCATTGAATTCAACAAGTTTGTGAAATCGATCCCTCTTTACACAGGTTTCGATGATATATGGCATCTTGGTTGTTTGCAAGTTTTCTTTAGGTACAGCAAGGAGACAAAGGAGGATATCCGAACCTATTTTGGGAGGGCCAGACGTCTGACTTTTCCCAGAACATCACATGATGCTGCAATCTATTCAGTCCACCTTCAAAGACCGGAAGACTGCTGCCACTACACTAACAAAATCAGCAAAGAAAAGCTCGACGAATTCAATGATGTGGTTCGAAATTTGCCTGAAGGAATCACCTTTGCCAGAGCTTGCAAGGACTTCATGATAGGCCACTACTTCTGTGAGAGCAAGGAATCAATCCCTGAGATAGAAGACTTGTTCAACCATGCAAGAAGAGGTAAACATGTTCGAATACTTCACAAAATCAAGACTACAGGTCAGTTTCTTATCTCTTGTTCTATTAGAGGAGAAATGTTTAAAAACGTGCTTTGTGATTCTGGAGCTTGTCTTAACATGATGTCCAAGGCAATTGCTTTGAGACTTGGTATTAAACACCTGCGCAGGACTAGAGCAAAGATTAGTCTAGCTGATGATTCCAATGCAACACCTCAAGGAATAGCTAATGAAATTCCTTTGAGAATAGGAGATTGCATAGTGCATGTCGACTTCTACACTGTCGAGACGAGAGATGCAACATATCCAGTGATTCTCGGATGGTCTTTTCTAGCAACTTCCGGAGCTATAATGGACTGACCAAAGATGTCTTCACAGAAGCTGTCCCATACAACAGCAAAGCAGGAAAACGTTTTGCAACAGAAGAGTTTGAAGAAGAACTTTGGAGTGACGAAGAACCTGCTAGGCAAAGCAAGGGGGAAAACGGCTAATTAGTACCTGAACTGCAAGTTCTGGTACCGTTTAGTTCCCGAGAAATTTTGGTGTGCGAAATAATACTTCAACTCATACATATTGGCAACTCGGTACCTGCACTCGTCTTTTTTGGCCGATCAGTACTTTGACTTTGTTTCCGTTAGTCAACCCCGTCTATTTTTAAACGGGATGTGTCGAGTGCCACTGTGGCATCCACGTCACTATACCGTTTGGGCAAATGACAAAACGTCGTCGTGTAGGAATTCTCGAGAATTAAAAAATTATAAGGTAAAACGACGTTGTTTAATGATTAGGAGAACAAAAAAAAAAAACAAGACGCCGTCGTTTTATAATAGATCACCAAAACAAAGCGTAGTCTTCTTCTTCCTCTGAGGCTCGACCTGAAATTGGGGAAAAACAAAACAACAACAGCTAGGGTTTCGGTGGTCAAACAAATCAGTAAGGAATGGCTACATCATCGAATTCAAACAATTCCTCACGAATTTCAGGTAAGTTGGGAGTTGTCAATACACGCTTGTATTCTTCGGATAGCGATTTCCTCCGATTTCCTCTTGTTTATGTAGTTCTTCATGTTCATATTAGAAATTTGAATTTGTATTACAAATCTGCAGGGTTTAGTGTTGGTATGTCTTGTGGTGTTCCCGAAGGACTTACAGGTATGCCCATTACTTGTAGGTGTGGAGAAGTTTCTGTGATAAGAAGAACTTCAGGAACACCTAAAAATCCCGGAAGACTTTTCTATTGTTGTCCAAAACGGTCGCAGAAGGTAAATTCAGTTCACAGATTATCATTCTTATTAGCGTTATTTGAATGAGGAGTAAAGAAAAACTTTCATTTTTGAGCATGAATTCATGATGTCGTTTTATCTGGTGCAAGGACAATTATCATTTGTTCAAATGGACAGATGAGGCTATGGTAGAAGAAATGTTTCAGGTGAAAGATATGATGCAGAAGTTAGAAGTCAAAACAAGATCTTGTGAAGCAAGGGTCAATTGCTTTGACAAAGAAATGAAAACCATGAAGACCATAGCTCGTGCGTATGAGAAAGAGGTCGAAGCAATGAAAACTGAGCTATGGTTTATAAAGACTATGATTGTGTGTGGAGCTGTTGTGATCGGTGGTTACTTTTTTTTAGGGCTTAGTTAATTCTATAAATCTTGATGTTTTGTTGTAATTTGTTGGATTAAAACTTCTATTAATGTTGGATATTGTAAGATTGAGTTGGATTCCAAAATATTTTGAATTGCATAATTAAGACTGACAAATTTAAAATGATCATCCAAAGTTCAACACAGCTGGAACATTCAAACCAAAATAACTACAATTCGACTAAAGTCATGGTTTTAAACCAAAACAACAAAAACACCAAAACATCAAAACACCAAATAGTCATGGTTTTACAGCAAAACATCAAAGCAAATAACTACTACAAGGAGACTAAACACCAAAAAAGTATTCTCCTTTACTCTTGATTCAAGTTCTACCTGCAAAAAATAGCAAAATAATGATTCAAACTCATCCAAATTTTTGCTCATCTAACGTCATCACAAAGATTACTCAAAAAAGAAGAATACCTGATCAATCATCCAAGACTTGAGAAGGTTGAGTTTGAGATGGACCTTCTCCACTATCGAGTGTCATAACCTCAGGGTTTGATGTTGCACTTTTCTTGGACTTCTTTGGCTTCCTCGGCTTGAAAGGGACTCCCGCATTTGGGCATTTGCTTGAGTTATGTCCTGGCATGCTGCAACGGTAACAATGGATTGTGCGGCCATGGTTTGATACCTTTTTACCTTTTGTTGGAGACTCGGTAATTGATTTCAGCCTCTTTGCAGGTTTTCTTTTCCTACCCTTAGTAATCTCTCTTGGAGGTGCTTTAATTGTTGGTTCACCACTGTCTTTCCAGAACTTCATCCCATTGACAGGCTCGATTGAATCAGTGTATTGATCCTGCCACTTGGTAGTTAAATACCAATCCGAAATCAAATCCTCTTTCTTGAAAGTCTTCTTGTCGAAGACAACCCGAAGAGCATGACGACATGGAATTCCAGTTAGATCCCATCTCCTGCATATACATGTCTTCTCTTTCATATTGACAGTGTAATTTTGACCCGCCTCTCTCACTTCAAAAACACGATCACGACCAGAGAGTGATCTGCAGTTCTTCACTTCTTTATCCTCTTCTGCGAGAACCAGTCCAACCTTTAGACTATGTCTTCCCTGATGCTTTCGAGTTTTTCTCCTTCTCAGCTCTATTCTCAACATAGCTTGTCGCCTCATGGTTTCCAAACTCTGAACAACCGGCATTGCTCGTGCCTTTTCAATGGCATTGTTGTAAGACTCTGAAAAGTTGTTGAGTGCATCTTCACAGCAAGCAGTGGTCGTGAAAAAAGCTCGGCTACAGTTTTCTGGGTTTCTCTTCTTGAACTCTTGATACACACCGTCATCGTATTCCTGCATCTTCCTTAAATTAGCTTCATAATCAGCCACATAAAAACTCTCCACAACTCGCCAAAACAATGTTTTCATCCGAGGCTTCTTGCACACCTTCCTCAAATTCCCATATATATGTCTTGCACACATTCGATGGTCAATTTCTGGTTGGGAAGGGATTGCCT
>NW_006256829.1:19662179-19732900 GCF_000478725.1 Eutrema salsugineum | reverse complement strand
TTTCATCATCTCTTTCATCATCTCTTTCATCATCTCTTTCATCATCTCTTTCATCATCTCTTTCATCATCTCTTTCATAATCTCTTTCCTCATCTCTTTCATAATCTCTTTCCTCATCTCTTTCTTCATGTCTTCCATCGCCATTCTCTGCAGTGTCCACATCACTTTCCATATATAGCTCAACAGCGTTGGTCCACTTAGCCGCAGCACACATCTTTTGAAAATTCTCAATTCCTTCACACAAAATCTTTAGATCACTCAACTTTTCAAATGGCAATTTATACCACATTCTTCGCTGATACAGACTTATAGGTAGGTTTTGAAAAACTGTCTCAGGCGGTGTTATAACCTCTTGGATAGAACCACCATCGTAATAGACTGTCCCATCTTCTAACTTCTCAAATTTTCCCCCATGATATATGTTAAACATACAATCACTAGCACCCCTGAAAAAAAAAAGAAATAAAGTAATGCCTTCACCACGATTTTAATATTGCTCAGCATTAAACAAATGAAAACTAATAAAGAAATCAAAAGCAATAAACACTAAACAAGTAAAATCGAAATCTTAATTCTCTTGATTTACCTCATTTTTTACGAAATTTGGGCTCCCCCTAAGCACTCAACTTCGAATTCTGTTTTGATTTTTACACAGCTTCTATTTTGGCCAATGCTTCTTGCAGAATTGAAAGTGAAACCCTAATCCCCAATTTCAGGTTTTCCCTCGATGAAGAAGAAGACTATCCCGATTATCTGTTTTCAAAGAAAACGACAGCGTCTTGTTTATTTTTTTTGTTCTTCAAATCATAAAACGACGGCGTCTTGTTCTTTTCTTATTTGTTCTCCTAATCAATAAACAACGTCGTTTTACCTTATAATTTTTTTAATTCTCGATAATTCCTACACGACGACGTTTTGTCATTTGCCCAAACGGTATAGTGACGTGGATGCCACAGTGGCACTCGACACATCCCGTTTAAAAATAGACGGGGTTGACTAACGGAAACAAGGTCAAAGTACTGATCGGCCAAAAAAGACGAGTGAAGGTACCGATTTGCCAATATGTACGAGTTGAAGTATTATTTCGCACACCAAAATTTCTCGGGAACTAAACGGTACCAGAACTTGCAGTTCAGGTACTAATTAGCCGTTTTCCCCAAAGCAAGGAGATGTCGAAAAAGACTTGTCTCAGGACAAGGTCTTCTTCATTGGACTAAGCCACGTCCAACACCAATAGTCGAGCTAAACGACTTAAAACAGAAGCGCTTAATGGGAGGCAACCCATTTAGGTATTGTTTTCTTTAGGATTTTTCTTTCTTTTTCTATTGATCTTTTTATTTTTCTTAGTTTCAGGTGTTTCTTATAAAAAAAAACAAAAAACAAAAAAACCCAAAAAGACCAAAAAGAAGGATGGTCCCTGACTGCTCGGCCCAGCAGGAACCAAGGAGAAGCAGGAAGAGGCCGCGAGATAAGCCCCCGCGGTCGCAGGTGTTATGACCGCGGGAAACACCCCTTCGACCGCGGTCCCGTCTTTCTGACCGCGGCCGAGCACTGGTTTGCCGCGGTCGCGTGGCTCCTGACCGCGGCAAATGGTCGTTGAGATCAAACCCGACCCCAAGCCACCCACTTCACCTCATTCTACCTCACCAATCCCCACTCCACCTCATTCATCACTTTCCACCACCTTCATCACCACCTATCACCTTCCCAAACCTCTTCGAATGAATCCGGTTCATCTCCACCAGCATACCGGATCCAGGTAAGTTCTCTTTGGACTTACCAATTCGATTATCTATGCATTTTTCTCATCCAATCTCGACTTGTTTCACACTAAGGACAGTGTGATTTAAGTCTGGGGGAGGATTTCATCCCTTTCTAACTACTTTTTTTTCATGAGTCTTGCATTATCTACACTTTTTGCATTTTCCTTAAAGTTTTTCAAAATTGGTTTTCAAAACAAAATACGTTTTAAAGGAAATGGTGAACATGAATCAATGATAGTTGACTGTGTGCTTTTAGACTGTTCCTAGTGACATGCTCATTCATGATTTAGGACTAGACTAGGCGGTAGCTAAGAACATTTGAAACAAAGTACCCCAGAGGAATTTTAATGATTTCGATTTAGATGAAGGAATACACTAGCTCTGTTTTATTTGGAATTAATTTAGACTTAACTTTCTCATTGAAGCATTAGACCAGGGAAACGAATCATACATTCAGGACTCCTTTATCCTTTTATCACTCTCAGTTGATCCTGAATGGCTAGTTCATCTTTAGCTAGTTCCCCACCCTTAACCAATCCTCTTTCAAACCACATGCACTCTTGTTTTCTACTGTCTTATATGCAGATAAGTGCAAAAACGTTGGAGAGAAAGAGGAACGACGCAGTTTTCAGTCACCAATGACAGAGACCTGCGATTTGCCGGAAAAGTTCCCGGAAGGATTCAACACAAGAGGAAGCTCAGTTTGCCTTAGAAGAATCTCAAATTTTGGTACAATCTCGTCCTCTAGTCTCTTTCTTTAAAAGGCATTTCCTTTTCAAAAAAAAAAAATAAAAAAATAAAAAAATAAAAATAAAAATAAAAAAATCCGAAAATAAGAAAAGAAAGGAAATAAAAGCCTTAGAGAGTCTAGAGAGGTCGAGTTTTAAGTCCCAAGGCAAATGGAGTTCGATTTTATGGAGTTTTGGAGATCATTTTCTGATTCTCGGAAATAATCTAAGTCTTGGGGAATAGTTGTTCACAACAAAAGAGGAAGGACTATGCAACAGATCCTTATCTCTCTTGCGGTTTTGCATCTTATCTTGCATCCTCCAGATTCATCAGGTAACCCGAAACACTTTAACTCCACCACTTAAACAGCCCTTTTAATGCCAAACGCCGTCTACCCTGGATGATGTCTTTAGTGAGAACTCACTATTGAACTTAATGAATGTAGAGAGCTAGTTGATTGGAATCAAGATTTAGATTGTTTAAGTTTTGCATGACGGAAAAAGTGGACTAGTATCTCTTGTGCATTGGTGAGAATTTTCTAGACTAAGTTGTGGATTGATGCACTATATTTGGTCCTAGTTTAGGAGTTCATATTCAATGATTGAATCGATATGGCATCTTTATCTCGCTGCATATCTGGCCTTCTTGGATTGAAGAGTCAGCTGAATCTTCAACACATTCCTTTGCCATCATACAAGGTAATGATTCCTGCCAATCTGTTTCTTCATCTGAAACTTGGTTTTTCTTCTTCCTGAGTTGCTTTTTTAGGTGCTGGAGGTTGAAGTTGGGACAGAAGATGTATTATTTTCCTCTCAAAACCCGGAGGTGCTTCTGAGCGACCAACTCCCGCGGTCAGAGGCGTCGCGACCGCGGGAAAAGTGCCTTTGGCCGCGGTCATGATGCTCGGACCCGCGGCTCCGGATATGACTTGCTCATAGTCCGTTTTTTCCTTCTTGTACTTGACACGAACTTCTCCAGCTTCTTTATTGGGTACACCAGCATCATATGAACTCATACCAGGGCATTGTAGGGCATCTTCATCAGGATTTTTGGGAGATTTCTTAGAAAATCTCTCAACTTGCTCAATGTTGGGCATCTGTTCCATTCTTGCCTCGATCTCCCGTGCTTTGAGCTCGAGTTTGTTCAGCCTGTGCTCAATCTCTTGCAACTCTTCATCTGTCTTCTCTCTATACCAGGAGGCGGATTCTCTGACTTCTTTAATCTCCTGTTTTGATTCGACAATATCACTTGAGTTCTGTATGATGTCATACCCTTGTCTTGTCTGCTCTGTTGCGACTTGGTTGATCATTCCAGCTAGTGTTTGTGCGTCCTTGTGGGTTTGCTCTTCTGAACTCGAACATGATTGGCCATATCATCGAATTTTCTGTTGAACTCTTCAGAGATTGAATCAATTTTCTTGAGCAGGGTGTTTTCGGTGAGAATCTGCTGATCAAGGAACTGGTTTATCATCCCTTCGAGGTGTCCCAAACGTCTGCTGATCCTCAAGTTGTCCTCTTGCTGACTAGGGTTCTGCAGTGGAGGATTATAGGCGTGTGGCTCGAAGTAGGTTGGAGGAGGACCATAAGGATCTTCTCGGCGTTGAACAGTCTCTCTGCGCCGGTGGTAAGGGTGGTTTGGCTGGTTGTATCGATCCATGTGGCTAAGATTTCGGGCTTGGTGTTCTTCTCTGCGTCTGGTGGCTTGAGGAGTATTATAGAAACCTTCCTCATAGTGTATATTTTGATTTATAAGATCCATATCTTCTGAAATGGAAACAAAATAACCGAAAAATGGAAAATTGCAGAAAAGGGGGTTCTAGAGTCGATTTACCAACCTTTCTCGAGGTTTTGCGGAAAAGAAACGTGTGCCTTTCCCGGCAACGGCGCTAAAAACTTGATGTGGTGTCGAGGGTTGTCAAGTTTTACCCTAAATGAAATCAATAGCCGCAAGTGCACAGCAGATCGATTGTAGTACTTAGGGATCGAATCCACAGGGAAGAAGGATCTTTTCCTGCAAAAGCCTTTGAAAGAAATATAAAGTAAGGAAGTCTAGAACCAAACGGTTTTGGGGGGGTTTTGGTGGTATGTTTAAAATGTAAAAACAAAATCTAAAAAGAAACTACGGGAATGAAATGGCCTAATAACTAAACTTAACGAAAATGGATAAAAATAAGAAAAACGGATATTCTAATTGCTTAAATGAAAATTAACTAAAAAGGAATGAGAATATTGAACTGAAGCTTGAAATAAAAACGGTATGAATCTATAAGGAAGGAGGCGTTGGGCTTCAGGGAAGTTTTCTCAGGGGTACGAACGATTCAAAACATTGCTAGAGAGTAAAATTGATAAGATCTTAGCTTAAACTTTTCGAACTGGAGTCACGGACGTATGAATATGCCACTCTCGTGATCATAGACAACTATCTCTCTCAACCCTGACCAGTAGGTTTCCACTTTGGCCTTGGAAGAGAAGAGATGCATTATGTTTAAGACTCGTCAGCATTCACAAATCGCCCATAGGTAGGTTTCCACTCCTATGTTTGTTTTGCTCTCCCAAACTAGATCTGACACCGGATGAACACTTTCGTGTCACCAAGCATCTGGATCAGATTGTAGTTCATGACGCTACTCTCATGCAGTAAAAACGAATTCAGAAGAAAAAGTTCTAAGATTCGGCTCAAAAACTCATGGAATCCTCATCGAACATATAAATCCCCATCGAAAATCCCTTAATCCCAACAATAAAACTACTCAGACATAATGATCGAAATCAAAAACATAGTATTAATAAGTAGAATAGAAACCGAAATTGAAAAAGAAAGAACAAGGGTTCAAGAGAACAAATCTCTCTCACCCTAAAAGCTAAAGCAAAAACAATAAAAGTATGAAGTAAAATAGACATCTCTGGACGTCACTTAGGGTGTCTCCAATTGAGGGAATCATTGTGGGCTTCAGAAATGGGCCTTCGGGCTCGGAGACGGCTGGCCGCGGTCGGGAGGGCTGTGACCGCGGGGAATGGATGGTTCGCCGCAGTCGGGATGCTTCTGACCGCGGGAAATGGCCTGTTGGCCGCGGGTGGAATTGCTTGCCGGCTGGTTTACGGGACATCTTGCTCTTCGTATATCTTTTTATTGAACCGTTGGATTTCCAAGCTGTAAAGTGTGCTGGAAAGCTGATACTTCCATCTTTAAGGTCTCCAAATTTGAGCTGGATCAGACGGTGAGAAGGCCTTCAATCATGGGTGAACTTCTGACGGTTTGACTCTAAGCTGAAATCTGGTTTTCTATCCATTTTGTTAAGCTTTTCCCTAAGTTACCTGAAAAGAGTCTTGGAACTACAAATACTAGAAAAACGTGATAAAGTACTTAAAAGCAATTAAAAACATAGAAAAAGTATTTCAAAACGATCCATAAAAGTGGTCAAAATACGGTGTTATCATGAAAGTTGATGAGTCTTGTTATGCTATTGCATCTTCTCCCTTCCAGGATCAGAGTGGAAACCTACTGATCAGGGTTGCGAGAGATAATTGTTTAGTGCTGCAAAAGTAGGCTATTCATACTTCCGTGCCTCGAGTTCTAGAACATATGTAGTTAATTACCTTTATCACTTGTTTAAAATCGACATAGCCTAGTCCATGAACCCCTGCGAATTCCCCTTGAGCCCCAACGTTTGTTTTTAATTGCTTACAACCTTCGATTTTGTTTGCTTTTCAATCGCTATTTACTTGCCTTCATTCGCTTTTGTTTAATCGCTTATTACTTGCTTTACTTGCTTTCTTTTTGCATTGCTTTTTACTTGTTTTCTAGTGTAGATTTCGTGACAACCAAAACCCAAAACAAAAACCCAAATTGTTTAGTTCTAGTCTGATTTAAGCATTGTCGTGAATTCGTACTGAAACAACTAAGTCTCTATGGATCTGTGCATCTGTGCACTTGCAGACATTTAGGCGTTATAAATTTACACATCTGTGCACTTGCAGACATTTAGGCGTTATAAATTTAAAACCTGAAGGTTAGTAAAACGGAAACAACAACCCCGCTTTTGCTCGCATCAAGTTTTTGGCGCCGTTGTCGGGGACTTTGATTTGTTTCGTTGCGAATCCCAGCCTAAATCCATTAGAACACTCGTTTACTTTTACTTTTTCTTTTGAATTTTTCAGGTTTCTCTACGATGAGAGACCGGGAACACGTTCCCGGGACTCTTGGTGATCCACCAAATCGTGTGGATGGTGATCCAAGCGATGATGACCTGACTGATGATGAGTTTGAAGAACCGATCTATGATGACAATGAGCTGATCGGATCTACAAAACATGAAGATGATGATGAACTGATTGGAAGTTTCGATTCACTCGAGAAATTCTTGGGAGATCGAAGAGCTATTCAACCAGCCTTACCAAAGGATGGCAAAACCAAAATTAAGGTACCCCATATCCATTTGGTTCAACAAAATCAATTCTATGGTTATTCATTCAAAAACCCGATAGACCATATTGAGACGTTCGAAGAATTATGTGCAACCATTATAGCAAATGGGGATTACCACAAGTGTAGTCTTTTCCCATTCTCTTTGAGAGACAATGCCAGCAAATGGCTAAAATCTTTGGCACCTGCTTCACTAAAAACGTGGGCAGCGTGTAGAACTGCTTTCCTAAATCATTTTTACACTAGAAATCGTTCAAATCTCTTAAGAAACAAGATAAGAACTTATAAACAAAAAGAAGATGAAGATCTTTTAGATACTTGGGAAAGATTTAGGGAATACCAAAGAGATTGTCCACACCATGGATATACCGAGGTGATGTGTCTCCATCACATAATGAGTCATCTTGGATTGCAACAACCAAAAAAGGCACACAATACGTGTAACTTTGATGGTTGGGACAACCCAATGGATTCTTCTGATCAAGGGATGGTGAACATTGCAGAAGTCTATCAAATTCAAGATTTTCCCTTCTTTCTGATCACCGCGGGTCCATTCATCCGGACCGCGGCAAACCAAGCTTTCACCGCGGTCGTGATGCTGCTGACCGCGGCCAAGAACTGTTTCACCGCAGTCACGAGCCTTCTGACCGCGGGAAACCGTCTTCCGAACTTGCCTTCAAACCACCTTCCGAACCAATCTTGGCTATTCAATCTAATCATGTTTCATATCCTAGTTTTCCCTCTCTTGAAGCTGAAAACCTAAAAAAAAGAATTCTACAGCTTGAAAAATCTAGGTCTCAAGAGATTAGTGATCGTAGATCTGAACTAAAAACGATGCAAGAGGATTTCAATGAAAAATTTTCCACCCTCCTTAGCCTGATGATCAAAACTAATTCTAAAAACTTTGCAACTTTTAAAACCGCATCAAAGATCTTACAAGCAGGTTTCTGGTGGCCTACTTTGTTCAAAGATACTCAAGCTTATATATCGCGATGCGATAAATGCCAAAGGATGGGCAATATAAGCAAAAGGAATGAGATGCCTCAAAATTTTATTCTCGAAGTCGAAATTTTCGATGTCTGGGGAATAGATTTTATGGGACCCTTTCCGACCTCTTTTGGAAACCAATACATCTTAGTAGTAGTAGACTACGTCTCTAAGTGGGTAGAAGCAGTCGCCAGTCCCACCAATGATGCGAAAGTTGTCATGAAGCTGTTTAAATCTGTTATATTCCCGCGTTTTGGAGTTCCTAGAATTGTGATAAGCGACGGAGGATCGCATTTCATCAACAGAGTTTTCGAAAACCTTCTTAGAAAGAATGGAGTTACACATAAAGTTGCTTCCCCATACCATCCCCAAACTAGCGGTCAAGTGGAAATCTCAAACAGAGAAATCAAGTCGATTTTGCAGAAAACTACTGCAGTTCATCGCAAAGATTGGTCTACCAAGCTTGACGATGCATTATGGGCATATCGAACAGCATTTAAGTCACCATTTGGAACAACACCATTCAACCTAGTATACGGAAAAGCATGTCACCTTCCAGTAGAACTCGAGTATAAGGCGCAGTGGGCTATAAAGGAGATGAACATGAATCTGAAAACAGCTGGAGAAAGAAGACTACTTCAACTTCACGAGTTAGAAGAAATCCGACACAATGCTTACGAAAACTCGAAGATCTACAAGGAGAAGACTAAAGCATATCATGATAAAAAGATTATTCATAGAACTTTTGCTCCTAACGATAAGGTACTTCTTTTCAATTCTCGTCTTAAGCTTTTTCCAGGAAAATTAAGTTCAAGATGGTCAGGACCCTTCACGATAAAGGAAGTAAAGCCATACAGAGCCATTGTCCTGTGGGACAGAACCAGAAACTCATTTACAGTAAATGGACAGCGTGTAAAACCATATCTGGCTGAAGAAACAGAAGACGAAAGAGAAGGGATGTTTTTGATTGATCCATCATCGGCCAATGATGAGATCAAGGAGTGTCACGACCGCGGTTAAGTCTAATCGAGCAACAATGTCAAGCTAATGACTTGAAACAAGCGCTTAGTGGGAGGCAACCCACTTGGTATTTTATTTATTTCCCTTTGACCTTTATTTTCAATTTCCATTGCTTTGCTTATGTTTCATTTAATTTCAGGTTTTCAATAAGGAAGAAGAAATACAAAAGACGAGCAGCACTCTCCAACACGATAAGTTCACTTTAACATTTCAACTTTTCTATATTCTTTACCATTATTTCCGAGATTTATCACACCAAGGACAGTGTGAAATAAGTCTCGGGGAGGATGTTCATCCGTTACTAATGAAATTTGAACTGTTTTGAGTTTGTTTTTAACACATAAAATTTTTCAAAAAGTTTTTCTAAATGTTTTTCATAAAATTTTTCAAAAATCGTTTTCAAAATGTTTTTCAAAAAGTTTTCAAACCAGGAACACAATAAACATTACTATGATGAATTTCGACCAGTGTGCTTCTACGCTATTTCCTCGTTTTTTGCACTTTTTGTGATTTAGGACTAGACTAGGCGGTAGCTAAGTACTTGCATTACGAAATCCCACCAAAGAACTTCTATTCATGGAGATTCTTTCTGACAGGATATACTAGCTCATTTTATCTGGACTTAATTTTGACTTAATTTTCTCATTAAAGCGTTACATCAGGGAAACGAATCATACATTTTGGACCCCTTTATCCCACTCTTTGTTGATCCTGAATGGCTAGTTCATCTTTAGCTAGTTTCCCACCAAACCTAACCTCTTTCAAACCACATGCCTTCTTGTTTTTCATTATCCTATATGCAGATATGTGCATAAACGTCAGAGAGAAAGAGGATCAACGCAGTTTTTAGTCACTGAAGACGAAGACTTGCGATTTCATTGGAATGATTCAACAAAAGGAGAAAACTCAGTTTGTCTTGGAAAAACATCAAAATCTTGGTACAATTTCGTCCTTTAGACTTGATCTCTATAAAAGGTTGTTTCCTCTTTTCAAAAAAAAAAAAAAAACGAAAAAAAAAAAATAGAAGGGAAAGGAAATTTAAAACTTTAGAGAGTCTAGGAGTATCAAATTTTATACTTGAGGCAAGCTTGATCTGACTTTATGGAGTTTTGGAGATTATCTTTATGATTCCCGGAAGAGATCTAAGTATGGGGGAATAGATGTTTACAACAAAGGAGGAAGATTATGCAACAACATTTGGCAAAGGAGAAGTGACTGAAAATCTGAGGTCATCAACAAGTCCTTCTCTCTCTTGCGGTTTTGCATAATATCTTGCATCCTCCATATTCTTCAGGTAACCCTAAACACCTAAGCTCCACCACTTAAATAGCCTTTAATGCCAAACGCCGTCTACCCTGAATAATTTCTTTGATGAGAATTCACTACTATACTTAATGAATGTAGAGAGCTAGTTGACTGGAAGTTAGATCTAAGTGTGTAGATTTTCGCATGACGGATTAACGGACTAGTTCGCTTGTATTTTGGTGAGAATTTTCTAGACTAGATCCAAATAGATGTTTCACGATAAGTTATGGTTTAGAAGGACGATCACTGAGATATTGTTTATTTCCTACGATTTTTCAAAAATTTCTTTCCTGACTTAAGTTTGTTTGAGGACAAACAAAAAGGTAAGTCTGGGGGAGTTGATAATACCGTATTAGGACCACTTTTATGGATCATAATTGTATCTTATGCAGGTGTTTTAAATCTGTTTTCAATGATTTTTAAAGTGTTTTCAATGTTTTAGAGTTTCAAAAGACTTTACAGGAAACTTGGGCAAAAGATATGAAATTTGGAACAAATGAGCAATTTTGGATAAATGCAGACCGTCAGAAGTATGACAAGCGATGAAGACCTTCTCACCGCCCGATCACCCCCAAAATTTGAGACAACATAGAGGATCTAACTAGATTTGTAATGCACTTGGTTTGGAGACAATCCAACGGTTAGATCTTCAGATACTCCCAATGCAAGAATAACAGAAAATGCAATTCCGGAAGAGCGCCATGTGCCGGGACCGCGGCCAACACCCATTTTCTCGCGGGTAGAGCCACCGCGACCGCGGACATTGGTTGTTCACTTTCCCGACGACTTAATTAAAGCCCAGATCAATTCCTTTCGTTATTTTCGAAGTCCTAAGTGTCCAGGACAACTCCAAAAGCTATAAATACCCTCTTTAGGTCATTCTAAAGAGGAGAGACCGAAACTTAGACAACTTAGAGAGAGAGAGAGAGTTCATGTGGAACCCTAGAGGCCGCCACCGTCGATCTCGAAGAAGGAGCCGCCGCTGGAGAGCATCATCGCGCCTCCACCTGCAACTCTGTTCTTCGTTTTTCTTTCTTCTTTTCTTTTGTTTCCTGCACTCTCAATTTCGTTTATGATGCTTTGTTACAATATGTTTGAGTAGTTACCCAGTTGGGTTTAAAGGGATTGTTCAAAGGGATTTTCATGTGTCTTTGCTTATGAATCGATAGATTTAGGATTATTATTCTTCTAGATGTTCTTCGTTTGCCTTTAATCTTACTGCGTGATTCTTTGCTGGCCACTTAGAAGCCGATCTGATATGATATGTTGCGAAAGTTTTCATTGATTGTCTGAACTAGGGTGAAATGAGCAATTCTTCTATAGGAGTGGAAACCTATCTGTAGTTGAGTTGTGAATGTTTATGAGTCTTTTTCTGCTATTGCATATTCTCCCTTCTAGGATCAGAGTGGAAACCTACTGATCAGGGTTGCGAGAGATAGTTGTTTAGTGCTGCAAAAGTAGGCTATTCATACTTCCGTGCCTCGAGTTCTAGAACATACGTAGTTAATTACCTTCATCACTTGTTTAAAATTAACATAGCCTAGTCCATGAACCCCTGCGAATTCCCCTTGAGCCCCAACGTTTGTTTTTAATCGCTTACAACCTTCGATTTTGTTTGCTTTTCAATCGCTATTTACCTGCCTTCATTCGCTTTTGTTTAATCGCTTATTACTTGCTTTACTTGCTTTCTTTTTCAATTGCTTTTTACTTGTTTTCTAGTTTAGATTTCGTGACAACCAAAACCCAAAACCAAAACCCAAATTGTTTAGTTCTAGTCTGATTTAAGCATTGTCGTGATTTCGTACTGAAACAACTAAGTCTCTGTGGTTCGATACCCTAAGTACTACAGCGCACATCTGTGCACTTGCAGACATTTAGGGGTTATAATTTAAAACCTGAAGCTTAGTTAAACGAAAACAACAACCCCGCTTTTGCTCGCATCATCAAGCCATTGCAATTTGTATGGCCTCGGGTGCTTGATCTTTTCCAGCCCTAATCTGTCTACCATGACCTTGCTTGCCACGTTAGTACATGAACCTCCATCAATAACAAGATTACATACCTTGTTGTTAATGGTGCATCGTGTATGAAACAAGGTCTCGTTGGATCCGATCCTCGGGCTGAACTTGCACACTTAGGACTCTTCTAGTCACTAAGAGATATTCACCAGTATCAGGATATTCCACATCCTCTTCATTGTCCTCTGGTTCTTCGTCGGCTCGTCTTGAGATTCATATCCTCCACTTGGGGTGATGATCATTACCCTTTGATTTGGACAGTCTTGTGCGTAGTGTCCTCGTCCCTGACACTTGAAACAGGTTATATCGCGTATTCTAGCTAGACTAGTGTTTTGAAACTTACCTGATTCCGGTCGATTGGTCTTTGGTGCCTCGGTGGGTTTTGATTTGAGACGTGAATCAACTTCCACGGCCTTGCCCTTGTCAATGGTTCGACTAGAGCTAGCTTGCCACGGCTGGCTCCCGCGGTTGCGGTTTGTTAGCGAGGCTTTACACTTGATTTGTTGTTCCACCTGAACTGAAAGATGCAATAATTCGTGGAGGCCACTATACTTGACTCTCTCCACTTTGCGGGCTATTCTTTCTTGGAGACCGTCCACAAACTAAGCCATCAAGGCCTCTTCGGTCTCTTCAAGCTCTAGGTAGTTGATCAGTTTCTCAAACTCCTCGAAGTACTCTTCCACGCTCCTTGTTCCCTGAGTTAGCTTACGAAATCGCTTCTGTAATTCACAGTGATCGTGTTCTGGAACATACCTGAGTCATAAGAGGTACTTCATGTCGTGCCAAGTTTGTATTGGCCCAACGGTGCGATCCCACCATGCTAAAGGATTATTGGTGAGTTGAGCCGCGGCTAAGGCCACTTTCTTGTTCTCACTATAGCCATAGCAATCAAAGATGTATTCTAACCGCCGTTCCCAGTCCAACTAAGCCTCGGGATTGGATTTCCCTGCAAAAGTTGGAGGCGTTAGTTTTATATCATGATTAACTTCTCTCGGCTCTCGTTCTCGCGGCCTGTTGCGTAGCAACGGATCTTGTCTTCTCGGTTGTCGCCTACGCATGGGGTCAGGTGGAAGATCCTCCTCCAGTTCAGGCATACTGTCTGAATCAGAATCAGGTGGAATCTCCTCGACCTGATTACGCATGTTCCTCCGAGCTTGAGGCATTACATGATTCAGTGCCCGGTGAGCTGGTGGCTCGAGTCTTGCGACACGTTCACGCGTATCCCTCAATACTTCTCTCATGGTGGCTAACATGGCCATGAGCTCGTTGTGTTGTTGTCCATTGGTATGAGTAGGTGCAGCGTTCTCGGAGTTATCTCCCATGGTTTCTTGTAATCTCACAAAAACAACAACTCGTGAAAATACCAAATGTAGAATGAAACTTAAACGCAAGAGATAACTAAGATTCGAACGGAAATATATATTTTTTTTGTTAATTCTGTATTTTAATGTAAACTAGATGCAACGTTACGAAATGGTATGAAATAAGAGGACTTAAACAAATTTTTTTTTTAAAGATTTTCTTTAGGCGACAAGAGACAAACTAGAAACTAATACCCTAGCTATTTTTTTTTTTGCTTTTCTTAATAGGTGACTAACTGACCTAAGAACCTGTGAATGCGGAAGCAAGAAATATTTAAAAGGGATAAGTGTAAGAAAACCGAAAGCAGAACTTTCAGCTCTGATACCAGATGATGTAAGAACCAGGGGGTTCTCAAGGATTACGAGGTGGTGGAGAGACAAAGCAGCAGGAATGGAGATCTGACATGCAGGCGGTCGCCCTTGATGAGCGATTGTAAACGCGGGGTTTGTAGGTTTTTCGTTTTACTAAGCTTCAGGTTTTAAATTTATAACCCCTAAATGTCTGCAAGTGCACAGATGTGCGCTGTAGTACTTAGGGTATCGATCCACAGAGACTTAGCTGTTTCAGTACGAATTTGCGGCAATGCCTAAATCAGATTAGAACTAAAAAGGTTTTGGTTTTGGTTTTGGATTTTGGTTGTCGCTAAATCTAAACTAGAAAGCAAGTAAAAACTAAAGAGCAATTGAAAACGAAAACAGGTAAAGCAAATAAAAATCGGTTATGAATAAAAGCAAATAACAAGCGAATAAAAGCAGAATGGAAATCTAAGGTTGTAAGCAATGAAAGAAAAACGTTGGGCATCAAGGGGTAATTCGCAGGGGTTCATGTACTAAGCTATGTCGATTTTAGACAAGTGATAAAGGTAATCATCTGCGTATGTTCTAGAACTCGAGGCACGGAAGTATGAATAGCCTACTTTCGCAGCACTAAACAACTATCTCTCGCAACCCTAATCAGTAGGTTTCCACTCTGATTCTGGAAGGGAGAAGATGCAATAGCAGAACAGGACTCATCAATATTCACAACTCAACTACAGGTAGGTTTCCACTCCTATAGAAGAATTTCTCGTTTCACCCTAGTTCAGACAATCAATGAAAGCTTTCGCAACATATCATATCAGATTGGCTTCTAAGTGGCCAGCAAAGAATCACGCAGTAAGATTAAAGGCAAACGAAGAACATCTAGAAGATTATAAATCCTAAATCTATCGAATCATAAGAAAAGACACATGAAATTCCCTTTGAAAAATCCCTTTATACCCAACTGGGTAACTACTCAAACATATTGTAACAAAGCATCATAAACGAAATTGAAAGTGCAGGAAACTAAAGAAAAGAAGGAAGAGGAACGAAGAACGGAAGCGACGACGGAGGCGCGATGTCTTCCTCCAGCGGCGGCTCCTCCTCCAAGGGCGGCGGCCTCCTAGGGTTTCTCACACGAAAATCTCTATCTCTCTCTCTAAGTTTGTCTCTCCTTCGATTCTCCTCTTTAGAATGACCTAAAGAGGGTATTTATAGCTTCTGGGGTGGTCCTGGACACTTAGGGCTTCAAAAATAACGAAAGTAATTGATCTGGCCTTTAATTAAGTCGTCGGAAAAGTGAACGACCAATGTCCGCGGTTGCAGTGGCTCTACCTACGGGAAAATTGGTGTTGGCCGCGGTCCCGACACATGCTCTCTTCCGGAACTGCATTTTCTGTCATTCTTGCATCGGGAGTATCTGAAGATCTAACCGTTGGATTGTCTCCAAACCAAGTGCATTAGAAATCTGGTTGGATCTTCTATGTTGTCGCATATTTTACGGGTGATCAGACGGTGAGAAGGTCTTCATCGCTTGTCATACTTCTGACGGTCTGCATTTATCCAAAATTGCTCATTTGTTCCAAATTGCATATCTTTTGCCCAAGTTTCCTGTAAAGTCTTTTGAAACTCTAAAACATTGAAAACACTTTAAAAACATTGAAAACAGAGTTAAAACACCTGCATAAGATACAATTATGATCCATAAAAGTGGTCAAAATACGGTGTTATCAACTCCCCCAGACTTACCTTTTTGTTTGATTTCAAACAAATTTAAGTCAGGAAAGATATTTTTGAAAATTGCAGGAACTAAACAATATCTCAGTGACCGTCTTTCTAAACCATAACTTATCGTGAAACATCTATTTGGATCTAGTCTAGAAAATTCTCACCAAAATACAAGCAAACTAGTCCGTTAATCCGTCATGCGAAAATCTACACACTTAGATCTAACTTCCACTCAACTAGCTCTCTACATTCATTAAGTATATTAGTGAATTCTCATCAAAGGCATTATTCAGGGTAGACGGTTGTGGGCGGTTGTAGGCTGGTCATGACTTCGATTTTGGCTTTGTCAACTTCAAACCATTTCCGGAAATTCTGTGCCCAAGCACGATTCCGTCTCGTACCATGAAGTGACATTTTTACCAATTTAATACTAAGTGCTTATCTTCACATCTTTGCAGAACTTTACCGAGGTTGCCTAAGCACTTTTCAAAAGAAGATCCATAGACGGAGAAATCGTCCATGAATACTTCCATGAAATCTTCAATAAAGTCTGTGAAGATCGACATCATGCACCGCCGGAAGGTAGCATGTGCATTATATAATCCAAAAGGCATACGTCGGTAAGCAAACGTGCCATATGGACAAGTGAATGTCGTTTTTTCTTGATCCTCCGGTCGAATAGGAATTTGGAAAAATCCGGAGTATCCATCAAGGAAGCAATAGTAGGGGTGATTAGCTAATCTTTCTAGCATTTGATCTATGAAGGGAAGTGGGAAATGATCTTTCCTAGTTACTGCGTTCAGTTTCCGGTAATCGATGCACATACGATGTCCATTTACTGTTCTTGTAGCGATCATTTCACCTTTATCATTTTTAATGACAGTGACTCCTCCTTTCTTTGGAACAACATGAACTGGGCTAACCCAAGTGCTTGAACCTTCTAGGGTTCGACTCGAAACAAAAATGGAAAGACTCAAAACAACAGGACTTTTAAAGTAAAACTACAAGAAATGAACCTAGACGCCTAAACCATAAACTCATCGTTTCATTAAACTCAAATATGGAAAGTTTGCAACAGACTCTTGAAACTAAACTATTGATGCCGTTTTGACGTGATACTTAGTCGTTGTGGGGGCTGAGTTCACCTGCAAGGACAACATAATAATTGAAAAGCTTACCTTGGTGTGAAGGGTCCCGGTTGGCTGCTTGTGTGGCTGTGGAGGCCGAGCTTGAGGCTGTGGCGTCTCTGGCTTGGAACCTTCTTGTAAAGTCTTCTAAGTGCTCCTCTAATACGACTAAGTCCTTGTCTCTAAGTCCCCAAGCTTTTTGATGCTCCGTCCTAGTTTCTAGGTCTTCTTGGCCTTTCTCGGGTCCGGATGGTGTGTTGTGAAGCATCTCCAAATCTGCTCGTTGGTGGGACAAGATTCCACATTTGTTAGCTTCAGAATATGGACTTGGACGAGAGATCTTACCTTTGTTGGAGGTTTCCAAGTCGTCTGGTGGCTCTAGCTCGGGTGTCTTTGAATTATCGGCTAAATCTTGTATGGGCTCGGCAATCTCATTATCCGCTCGGGCAAACTTGTTTCCGTCTCGAGCGTTGGATTCAGCTGGCAATTTTGGTCGAGTGATACCGAGTTCAGTACGACAAATTCCTTCGTCAAATTGGGCTTGCCGAGGTGGATCATAATTATCGGCTAAAACCTCTCGCGTCTCGGCCAAAGTTTCTCGCGTATCGGCTATTTTTAAGTCATCCCTTAGTTCTTCAAGTTTTAAACCTGAAAATGAAATTCTGCTCGGACTGTTAGCATTTAAATCAAAAATTGGTCGAGAGATAACCATTTTGGCTTGAGAGACTCGGTCGTCTGATGGGTCATTCCTGGATCCCAAGTATTCGGCCCCGGTTTGGCCGCAAAGCTCGTTTAAGCCATATATGACATTCAGGTCAGGCAACAACGGGTCGTCTGGTTCTAGTGAATTGATGAAGATGTGTAAGGCTCTCTTGTATCTATTTCTGAGTTGTTTAATCTTGGAGCGTGTCATGGCCTCGTCTTGGACTGATGGCATTAGCTCGGATAAGGACTTAGGGTCGATGTCCACATCAACATATCTCTAAGATGGTAAGAGAGTAAGGATGACCTCCAATAGAGAAGGAGATTGTGGCATCTAGAGCTCTAGGAGTAGCTCTCTTCTTGTAACTCAAAGTCGCTGATGCAAGGAACTCCTTGGTGTGGTTCTCATAGGTCTGAAAGTTCTGCTCCATGAATGATCTCATTCCAAGCCTATCAAGATACCATATCACATCTTCTCTGATTCCAAGCATCTCAAGAGTTGAGTAATCAATAGCTATAGTTGGCTTGATCTTCAGCTTCTCAAGCTGCGGCAAGTAATTGATGTCCGGGTCAATGGCTTTACCAACAAACTTCACTTTCGGCCTAGAGGAAGACTTAACTCTTCGAGGGAAAGATAGATGAGTGGAGGTTCGCTCAATCTCTTCTGAAAAGATTCTTCTTTGCGCGGAAATGAAGGTGGATAGAGGTTCATCTTTACTCAATTGTGTCTCTTTCAATGCATCACATGTCTCTTGCGAATGAGGCTTTTTCACATGAGGGCTCGTCTTGGTTCGAATCAGTCGAACTTGAGAGAGATCCATGACCTGCAAAAACGAGATTCTCGAGACAAAGGATAAATCAAGCTGTTTTGGTATCAATTTTTATGAACAAGGTGTTTATAGAGATATCACAAACACATTATCATGACAAATCAGCTGTAAATGTATCAAACATTACAAAATCTGAGAATTTCTGGTCAAGTGTGATAAACTGATGTTCAACACATGAGATTTCTAAATCAGGATGTTGTTTATGCTTACTCACATGTAATCTAATCTAATTTCTATCAACAAGAACCAAACAATCCAGATTTGCAAAGCTGAACCAAACAGATCTCCAAATTTCGATTTGCTCAAAGTCTCAAATCTCATATTTTCAAAAATTTCAGATCTCCATGGTCTAAGTGTTTAATCATGCAATTAAACTACCCAGTAGTCTAGTCTTAAGTTCAAAGACAATCTCCAATCATCCTAAGGTGAATTTCTACTCATTCTAAGAAAACCCTAAATCTGAGTTCTTAAGAAAAAGTGAGAAATTTGATCTCATACCTTGATGAAAGTGTTATGTGATGATAGATTTGAAATCTCCTTGGAAAAAGAGTGAGGTATGTTCGAAAATTTGGAAATGATTTGTCAAGTTTGAAATCTGTCTTTTTCTCAAGATCTCCAAGCTTGTTGGGGAAGATGAAGAGAAAGACTTTTTTGATCTTTTAAATCCTCTTTTCCTTTTTAAAAAAGTGTTTTTCCTAAGAAAAATTTATTTTTAAAAGTTCAGAAGATTTACATGGCGTGTTTAACACGGAAATTATGCTTCGGGAACTTCCCGGTTAAATCCCGGAATAAAACGAGAAATTGAAGTTCCGGTTTACGAGAAACGGGAAAAACTCGCCTGGGAACCAAACAGGGGTCGGCCACGGGTGGAACGCGCGGCTGCGACAGCGAAGGTCTTGGCCGCGGGCGAGGAACATGGACCACGGCTGGATTAATCGCGGCCGCGGTGAACTGTGCTCCGAGAACTCCCTGTTTCTCCCGTTTTCGTGTTTTCTCATCCTATCTTTTTGTATTTTCTGGTTTTTTGAATGTTTTTGGTTTTTCTGGGTTTTCTGAAAGCCTGAAATGCATAAAAAGAAAAGAAAATCAAATAGAAAAGAAATAGAAAGAAATGAAAATCATACCAAATCGGTTGTCTTCCATTAAGCGCTTTTGTTTAAAGTTTTTTAGCTAGACTCTTGGCGGGATTAGGATTGAGAAGAAGAGACAGGATCCCTTGAATTAAGAGTCCTTGGAATCTTTCTTAGCCTGAACTTGGGATTTCCTTCATCTTGAATCAGAATCTCCTTTCATTTCTTAAAGATTTTTGCATCTTTGAGGACATGTTTTGTCTTCTCAACAATCCTTTCAAGATTTTTCTCCTTCTCCTTGCTGATATATGGTGGCACCACTATCCTGATCTTCTCAAGTTGCCTAGATGCAAATGCTTTTAGTTCCGTTTTGTACTCCAACGCCTTCTCCTTGTTCTTGTCTTTTTGATTTGGAGCTGGGTCTGGTGTGGTCATATAGAACTTTTTCCTGGTCACATTTAAGAAAACTAAACAGCAATTTGCATGGTCAATAACAGCACCTACAGTGGATAAGAATGGGCGACCAAATATCAAAGGTCTGTCTTTGTCTTTGTCCATCTCCAAAAATTGAAAATCGGCTGGGATTTTTTTGTTTCCAATGATCAGTGGCAAGTCCTGGATCATTCCTGCTGTTCACTTCTGAGATGAATCACTAAAGAGTATCCTCACTGGAGATGGGACAAACGTACTTATACCAAGTTTCTCAGCAACAGATTTTGACATGACATTCACATTAGCACCAGAATCACATAAACAATCTGAAAATTCAATTCCAAAGATCGAACAAGTGAATGAGAAACGCCCTGGATCCTTAGACTTTTTGAGTCTTTGGTCAGGCAAGCATTTGGGTACCTTAACCGGAATGACTTGGCTTCTCTCATGGGTACCTCAATCTTTCCTTAGAGTCTGCGACAGGTTCTTCTCCAAAACTGCTGTCATAGCATTGCAGAACTTCTTTGGGTTATCTTCTACTCTTCCTGGTAAAACTCCTGGTCGTCTCTTCATTGAATCTGCAGTTTGACATATTTGATGTTCCAACTTCTTGACATGGGTCGCAAGAGATTCAAACTTCCCATTCAAGTCATTGTAAATACAATCGATCTGCACCCCCATTTCCCTGAATGACTTCTCATTGTCTTGAGTAGTCTGCATCATCGTTTGTTCAAGCGATTTTACCTGGTTGCTTAGTTGGGAAAGGGTTGCTTCTAAAGAGCTTGTTGAGGATTGAATGGTGGTCTTTGTTGGAAGTTTCCTCCTTCATAGTTTCCACCTTGAAACTTGTTTTGAAAACTCCTTTGCTGCTGCATATAGGGCTGATTCTCGGCTCCTTGATTTCTGTATGAGAGATTGTTGAAGTTGGCACCAGAGTTCCTGAAGTTGTTGTTGAAAGCTGGACTAAATCGATTATTGTATGCGTGAGCTCCCATAAAATTGATTTCTTCCTCTTGGTACATGCCATCTTCTTCATATCTTCAATCTTCCTCATTTCCTACAGCAGTATCACAAGCATGTATATTCTTATTTTGAGACTTAAGAAGTTGACTTACCATGCGTTTTAGCTCAGCAATCTCCCTTGATTCATCACTAGTAAAAGTCTTCTTTGATCTGTCATACTCAGCGTTGTTGTTGCTGTTAGCTACAGCTAGATTTTCGATGAGTGCTCTCCCTTGTGGTATTGTTTTTGAACTGAAATCTCCATTGCTGGCAGTGTCAAAAGAAAGTTGATACTTCTGCTGAAGTCCTCTGTAAAAGGTGCTTAGCAGGTTTGCTCCAAAGAAACCATGATGAGTGCAATCTCTCTCATACTCCTTGAATCTCTCCCAGGCTTCATATAATGATTCTATTAAGCCTTGTTGGAAGCTTTGTATCTTGTTTCTCAGCTGATTTGATCTTGACTTAGTGTAGAAGTGGTTCAAGAAAGCTGACTTGCATTCTTCCCATGAAGTAATAGAACCAGATGGCATAGATTTTAATTATCTAAAGGCTTTATCACTTAGAGAGAAAGGAAAAAGCTTACACTTCACATAGTCCACAGTTTCTGGAGTTGTTATCACCATTCCAGAGATTTCTTCAAAAAGATCAATATGGTCCATTGGATGCTCAGTAGAGATCCCATGGAATTGGTTCTGCTTCACCAAAGAGACAATCTGAGGTTTTATCTCATGCTTTTCTCTTGGAACAGGAATTTGAATAGCTGATCGATTTTGAAAGTGTTGGTGAGGTGCATCAAAATCGGCAATGAGTCTATTCCGAGGCTGTCTTCTCGCAGGATTGGCAAGCCGTATTGGTCGATTGGTCTTGTCTCCTTTGATAATTAGTGGCTTGAGCAGGATTTAGAGGACTCGGTTTCCCTCTTCATCGAGTTGTGGTTGTCCATCTTCTTCATGGGCAGCATCTAGGTCATCACCATGAATTGAATCACGGTCATCATCTCCAATGTGATCCTCCTGATCACGGTTTAAAAGATCTTCCCGATGGGCATTAGGATTGGCCATCTTGAGCGTTCTTTGTCTAAGTTTTCTTAGTGCTCTTTCGTGTTTGTAAATCTTGTCTAAGGGCAATACGATTTCGTCAGGATCTCTCCTAGTTTTCGTGAGCAAAGAAAGCAAATATAAAAAGAGGAGTTAGAAAATCTCCAGTAGAACTCGAAAATCTTGAGGTTTAGGATTGAAATTAGATTAAGAAGTCAAGTCAACAGCGACAGATCCCCGGCAACGGCGCCAAAAACTTGATGTGAGTGCAGTGGGCAACACAAGTTTTACCATAGACAAGCTGCAAGTGCACATCAAACGCAGTAGTACTTCGGGATCGAATCCACAGAGATCTGTGTGTTGAGGACTCCTAACTGATGCTAAAAACAATCGTAAACCTAATCTAATAAAAGAAGGGTTTTGGTTTGTCACCTAATCTACTTATGTAGAGAATTAAAAAGAGCTTTAAGTAAAAATCGGTTGAAAAACAGTAAGTAAAAAACTCTGGGTTCAAGGTTCATCTTTCGGGTTCATGTTATAAAACACAAGGAATTTAGGCAAGGATTTTCTATGAATCTGAAACTAGGATAAAAACATGTAAGATTAGCCAACTCTCGTCACCCTAATCATCTAATCTCTTGTTCATGGCAATTAACTCTCACTCTCATGCCAAAACAAGGTCATGCTTTGTAGATCAGGATCCATATCTGCTTGCGTATCCTCCGTAGGTAGCTTTCGTCTCCTACGACGGCGACGTCCATAAGATCTAGTTCAGGCAACCCAGATACCACATTCTCGTGGCTCGGATTAAACCTAGGATCGGATTCCGGGTGATCAATCCAGAATTACTGCTTTGAGATTTGGATGAATGGGAAAATCATGTTAAAAATCAAAATCCTTTTTCCTAAAAACCTAGATGTCATTCGAATATGGGGTCCCTTTGGATTACCCTTTCACCCAACTAGGTGACTACTCTGACATGGCTGAGGTAGATATCATCATCGGTTTAGAACTAAAAAGAAGAAAAGTAAAAGAAACAAAGTTGCAGAAAAACTTCTCTTATTGAAGACAGAGTAGCGATGGAGAGCTTCTACAAATGCATAAAAATAAAACCTAAAACTACAAATGAGTTCTTTCTCAAAGAGAAGAAAGAGGCTCCCTTACAAAAGACTTAAAAATGAGTATTTATAGTGTTTCTCCAGGTCTTGGGCGTCTAGGGCTTGGAAAATGGTTGCATGAAGTGTCTTGGGCCTTAGTTGGGCTCCTGAGGTTCAGAAATAGGTCCACCGGAGGTGAAAGCTCCTGAGTCGCGGTGGGAAGAAGGCTGGCCGCAGGTGAAAGCACTTGTGCTTGACTGGACTTGTGTTGATTGGCTTTCAGTGCATTGATGATATATTGAGATCTAACCATTGGATTGCTTTTCTTCTAAGTGTGTTGGAAAGCTGGTTGTCTCTTCTATAATTTCTTCAAATTTGGGGATGATCAGACGGTGAGAAGGTCTTCATTGGTTGCCAAACTTCTGACGGCCTGAATTTATCCAAAAATGTACTTTTGCTCCAAAATGCACTCCAAAGTCCCAAGTTTCCTGAAAAGCCTTTTAAAACTCCAAAACATGGAAAAAACTTATAAAACCTTTAAAACTGAGTGAAAACACCTGCATAAGATACTGAAAGTGATCCATAAAAGTGGTCACAATCAGGTGTTATCAAAGGTTTAGAATTTGTTCTGGTGGATGAAGAAGTAAGTTATTGTTATTAACTTCATAGCGGTATTATTATTCATAAACATCTCAATATATGTAAACTCAAATTTTCAGGGATGCAAGATTTAAGCTTCGATGACTAATCTTGTGTTGGTTTCGTATTATGATCAAGCTTTACAAGAAGGACAGTGGAATAGTCTACATGATTTTGTTGTAAATGATTCATTTTGGTTTCAGAAAACAACTCCTCATAATGGAGAATTTTTCTACTTCAGAACACTACTGTCAAAAGGCTATATGACATCCCCACCGATACTCAATTTACGTCTTTCTCAGAGTTTGAGGATATTTTGGATGGTACTATTGATCATAAGTATCCTATTGGTATTTTTCTTACACAATTCTCAATGATTTTGAATTTAAAATCTTTTAAATATGTTTTTTATACTTAATGTGATATTAGATTTACTTGGTGCTGTTGTCCACGTTGGACGACTTACAAGGACTAAGGATTACAGACTAGATGGTGATTTTCGTAGATACTATAGTCGACTACGATTTACATTGAGAAATCTCAAGTAAGTATTTTTAATCGTTACCCATCTAATTGCTTGTTATTAAGATAACAATATATTTTGTTAATATATTGTAGGAATGTCGAAATTAGTTGTGTTGCTTATGGTAACTTGGCTGATGATTTCCAATCACAATGGTGGTCTGTGTGTGGTTCTAACTTAACATGTGTATTGACAGATTAGCGTATAGCTTACAACAATGGTTTGTTTCTAACTAAATTCTTAACATTTATTGGTGATAACAGTAGTTATTATGGTTAGATCAATACATTGTATACCTTAAATCTATGTTTTAGGGACATTGACAGTTTCGGTGCAAGAGAGATGTCAAGGTTTCTTTTTGATCCCCATATTGTTGAAGTTGACAATTTTAAAGAGAGGTAATTAATAAATAAATCTTTGATATTTTTCTAAATACCGGTAATAACATATATATATATATATATAGGTACATCAAATCCAATAAGACGGATAACAGTGACATTGAGATAGACGACTAAACTCATATATCATATTCACCTAATAGTTATGAATGGAGGTTCAACTATTCATGTCGTTTAGCTACGAAGGTGACCAAATGAAGTATTCAACATTTTCGTTCCATAAACTTATGTCAAATTCAGTATTTATTAATAGGAAATATTGATTCATTATTCTCTATAGATGTTTTCTCATTACAGAATATATATATTCGTCTGATGCTATATACATATGTATTATATAGGCAACAATGAAAATTCAAATAATATCAACCTTAATTATAGTTAACCAAAACCATATAAAGTTATTACACATTCAATTTATGCGACAGATATATATAATTGTACTTATAACCTAACTAACATCATATAAGCAGATAAAAATTTAAATGTATATGGTATGAACTTGAAAATTTTATAAAAAAATCTTAAATCTTAAATCTTAAATCTTAAATCCAAATATTAAATTTTAAAAAAAATTAAAAATAAAAACTAAATCCTAAACCCTAATTCCTAAACCCAAATATTAATTTTAATAATATATATTTGGATTTAGGGTTTAGGAATTAATGTTTATTTTTTATTATTAAAATAATTTTTGGGTTTAAGGATTAGGGTTTAAGATTTAGTTTTTATTTTTAATTTATTTTAAAATTAAATATTTGGATTTAGGGTTTAGTTTTTATATTTATTTTTTTTTTAAAATTTAATATATGGGTTTAGGGTTTAAAGTTTAGTTTTTTTTTTAATTTATATATTATAGTTTAATAATCAAAATAATCAAAAAATTAATTTTTAAATATTAAACTCTAATGTTAGCGGGGTTTAGAAGGGGTGAATAAATAGGCAAGAATTGTTCTAAATATTACACTTAGGAGCCAAACATTGACTCATTTTAGTTCGTTATTTGCATCTAAAAGATAAAATGATATGTCAAGTATTTCTTTTTTAAAACCATATATAACTTTTGGTTTTTCCAATTCTACTTTTTCTATGGGTGAATAAGCTTTTAAACGCTAATATATAAATGACTTTGGAGTTGTGATGTGTAACCAAACCTTAAAAGATGGTTGATTAAGGGTTCATTAATGTTTCTGTATCAAGAGATCTAGGTTTCGAGTCTCGCTAGTATGATTTATTATTAAATACAGGTTAATGAAGACAAGTTTATATGTGGTCTCCAACATGATGCAGAGAGATCCGTTTGGTATGTATGCAGGCGAAACAATTGTCCGTTATAGAATCGTCAATATAATAGTTCTCAAAATTTATAATAAAATAATAAATCAGTGTTAAAAAAGATACAGATATAAAAGGATTTTTACTGGTTTTTTTGCATATATAACGTAAATAAGTAAATGTAGTCTATATAGATTGCAAAACATTATTTTCTCTTGTTAAATATTACAAAAAGGGCCCAATAATTGACTCATTCCAGTTCTTGCGGTGCACATAAAAAATGGGGTTTTGCTAAAAATAACCTAAAACTTGACTCTGAATACAAAACTAGACCCCTGAAAAACTATTTGGCAAAAATAACCTAAAGGGGTAGTGAAAAGACCATTTAATCATGTATGACAAAGAAAAACGGATGTCCTAATTACCGTTTAAACCCTGACGAAATCTACTAAAGAGTGAAAGAAGTCTAAAAAGTCTACTAGTAGATGTTGATATGTGAATATCGACAAGGGACAAAACAGTACTTTAGATCAGAAACTCGGTTTTTTATTAGATCGAATCAAGCAAATACAACTGAGTTCGGTTATTTAGATGGACAATAACGAACTAAGACTTAATGCAACTAAGAGTCCAGCGTAATGAGTTCTCAGTCTCTAAGTCTTTCCGGGAATATCTTGTTCTCTCTGGTGTCGATTCGTCTCCCTTTATATATATCCTCTAAGTCGGTCTTCAAGCACGTCTTAGGCGATATGGGACCGAGAGGACTTTCCTTTTCTCTCGGTTCCTTTCCTTTTCTCATGTTCGTTTCCTTTTCCAAATAGGAAACTTTCCTATTTTTGATCGAACTCGGGGAGCTTCTCCGTTCCTTCGAGAAGCTTCTCGCCGACCTCGGCTTAATGGGCTGCGTTCGGCCCATGACTTCACTCAGCCCAGTCTTCCCGGTACATTCCTTCGTAAACCGGGCTTATATTACGCCGATCTCGGTTTGTATCGGAGAAAACCGGGGTGCGGTTTTCACCTCCAACAGTTAGCCCCCCCCCCTCAGTTCGATGAAAGGGAATGACTTTTTAGTCGAACTCATTTGATTCAAAGTGGGTCACAAACCGAGCTCGGTAACCGCAGTCGATTCGCATTCCCGGACGTTTTGCACCCTGTCTTCAATGAGGCGCGTGAATTCCGAGATTTTTGCGAAAATCGAGGAACCCGCGATTCCCACTGTTTATAAGTGAAAAACTTCTTCTCGCATTCATTATCCTCGTTCAAGCATATATAAGGTACGCTGCTCTCCCTTCTCTCTAGATTGTTTGTAGTTCTCTCTCGTTTTTTTAACTCTTGCCGCCGCGATTTCTTGAGTTTTCCGATCGATCTTCAAACTTTCCGATCGATTTTCAACCCTTTCTGATCGATCTTCAAGTTCTCCGATCAAGCTTTAACCTTTTTCCGATCGATCTTCAAGCTGTTCTTAACTTTTCCCAGATTTTCTTTCGACTCCATTTCTCCGAACTCAACATGTCTTCGAACTCTTCTTCAATCAATTCTTCCTCTAATCAGATCCTTCGGAGCCGAGCTCTTCTTCTTCACGTCCTCGTTCGTCTGACTCTTCTCGGGAAGAAAGCAATCCCCCCTAGTTAGTTCGTAAGAACTCTAAATCGGTGGATGCGAGCAGCAGCCGTGCCAGGGTTCGAGTTGAAGCTACCGAGCAACTGGCGACTGAAACTCGCGAGACGGAAGCTCGAACTGGGCCGAAGGAGGGCGAGGAACCTGAAGGAGAGAATCAGGGAGAGATCGCTACTGAGGCGGAAGCTGCCGAGGATAACCTCGATGCTGTGGTTCATGCTTCGCCACCACTTCCAAGGTGCAAAGTCGTTCGTCCCAGCAACGTGCCATCTTCTTCTGTCTCTCCGGGTGCTGTTCGTGCCGTGCTCGAAGGAAGCGGACTCTCGGACCGAGTCATCTTCATAATTCCAGAAGCTGGAGATCGGCCGTGGGACGTCTTCGAAGACCTCTTCTCGGTGAACATCCACAAATCAAAGGAGTGGTTCTTCGCTGCGAAAGCCAAGCCGAAGAAGAACATAGTTACTGGGCCTAAACCCAGTAAATTCAACGACTGGGAGTCTCTATATTTTTATCTCGAGATGAACGATCTCACCGTCAACAACTCTGACATCCCCACTCAATCGGAGTGGAAGATTCCGATTGGTAGATTTAGATGATCTCATACTTAGCTAAATTCCGATTTTGCATTCGAGTAACTTTCTTTCGTTATATCTTTTAAACCCTGACGAAATCTACTAAAGAGTGAAAGAAGTCTAAAAAGTCTACTAGTAGACTTCGTTCAAACGAAATGAAGTCTACTAAGTAATTTTTTTTTTGTCAACAGCTTGAACTTCCTAAAACGGTTCAATCAACCAATTCGGTGGATACGAATTCACATAAACAATTTTTTGAGGTTGGACACGAGCACATAAACAATCTTGCAAGATTATCTGCCTTCGAATTCGTGTGCGTGGGATATATTTTAGAAGGAAGAAGCTGAAATTGTCCTTCATTCTTCCAATCTCTTGCAAATGAAGAGCGAAAGCTGGCCATTCGTCGGGTTCAGACACCATCTTCACCATCTCCGAACAGTCTATTGCAAAAGCTACTTCCGTCTTATGGTTCAGGATCATGCAGTGCATTGCCCATATAAGGGCCTCCAATTCGGCATGTAGAGGCGTAAGGCGCCGTCGTACTTTCTGTGCTCCCATTATTGTTTCTGTATCTCCCTCCTTATAATAAAACCATCCAAGTCCCACAAAAGGATCCGTGTCCTTCCAAGAACCATCAAGATAACACCACCAACCCTCGTGGGGTATATGTGATGATAAACCCTGAACATTATAAATTTCCGCAGTGTGTGAAGCTTGTTCCTTCCTTTGGGCCTCCTCCCATAATGTCGCTTCTGTTTCTGCCATTGTTAATGTGACCCGTGGATCGATGTCTTTGTTCTCAAATAATTTTTTGTTCCGTGCTTTCCATATATACCATACAATCCAAGGGTAGTATGAATTTTGCACCCCTTGTGGAATCCTCAAAACAGATGGTCAAAATTTGCGAAAACCGATGATCCCGGGAATATCCCGGGGGGGGGGGGGGGGGATGGGATTTTGGATAGTGCCCATGTTTGTAAAGCCGGGGGGCATTCAAACAGAACATGATTAATTGATTCCTCCTCCGCACCACAGCGTGCACATTGTGTGTCGCATTGTATTCCCCGGGTGCGTAATCTAGCGGATACGGAGAGGCATCCCGAAAGAGCTTGCCAAATAAAATGTCTCAATTTTGGTGCACATTTTTATTTCCAAGTATGTGCTTGTAATGCCTTTATATCTGGGCCTGAGAAAACCACTAAGTCTCCCTCAGGGTATTCCTGTTCAACCTTGTACCCAGTTCTTACTGTTCAACGTCCAGATTTTGAGAAATGCCATCCCAATTGATCTGGCATATAGGATCTACTAATAGGGATTCCCCGAATGATCTCTATATCCCCTGGGTCGATGATTTTCGTCAGAATTCCCAAATTCCATGATTTTGTCATTGGATCAATCAGGTGATTGACCATGTGGTTTGGGTAAAAATTAATACCCTTACAAGTGGCTGGTCTCGGGCGAGAAGAAGGTATCCATGGATCATTCCAGACAGAAATGGAACATCTTGAACCAACTCTTTTGATTAGTCCTTTATTAACCAGAGATCTAGCCGAGAGAATACTTCGCCATCCATAAGACGGCGAGTAGGATCTAACTGGGTCTAAAAGACTCGTGTTCTGAAAATATCGTCCCTTAAAAACCCTGGCAAATAAGGATGTCGGTCTATCGATGAGCCTCCATAGTTGTTTTGCCAATAAAGCTGTGTTAAAATCCTCCACGTCACGAAAACCTATTCCGCCTTCACTTTTGGCTTTACACATTTTCTTCCACGCCATCCAATGCATACCTCGATTTTGTCCGTCGGAGCTCCACCAGTATTTTGCCGCTGCGGATGATAGTTTTTTTGTTGTGGCTTTAGGCAACCGAAAACAGGACATAACAAAATTTGGCATTGCTGATGCTACCGATTTTTGTTTTTTTTCAACTGCTGATGCTACCGATTTAATTAGGACTTCTTTACCCCCCTTTGACAACATAGGGGATGTCCAGCTGTTTACTCTGTCATTTTGTCGCTCTGCTACATAATTAAATACCTTGGTCTTGGCACCGTCTAAACTCTCTGGGATGCCGAGATAGGATCCCGTCCCTCCGTCTCGAGAAATTCCTATAATCTGTCTCATCTCATTTTTAGTTTGCTCTGTGACTGTGTGACCAAATTGGATAGAAGATTTATCAAAGTTAATTTGTTGTCCCGAAACCCTCTCGTATTGTTTCAGAATGGCCAATATCTTCTGGCATTCCTCTCTGTTGGCTTTACAGAAGAAGATGCTATCATCTGCAAAGAGCAAATGTGAGATCGAACGGCTTGCCCGTGCTACCTTTAACCCAATTAATAGCTTTTCCTCTTCAGCCTTCTTAATATTTGCTATTAAGACTTCCGTACATAGAATAAATAAATATGGGGATAAAGGATCCCCTTGGCGTAGACCACGTTTCGGGATTATTTGGCCCTTTGGTTGACCATTTAGAAGAACTCTATATTTCACTGTTGTAATACATCTCGTCATCCATATGATCCAACTTTCTGCAAAGCCGAAACGTCGCAAGAGATCCTCAATAAATGTCCACTCAACTTGATTATAGGCTTTACTCATATCCGTCTTAATTGCCATATAGGTACTTTTGCATGATTTATTGGTTCTTAGACCATGGAACATTTCCTGTGCTATTAGAATATTATCTGAGATCAACCGTCCTGCCACGAAGGCTGATTGTGTTTCCGATATTAGAGCCGGTAGTAATTTTTTCAAACGCTGACATAACACCTTAGATATGAGCTTATAAGCTACATTGCAGAGGCTAATAGGTCGCAGCTCTGTCATCCGTGTAGGCCTTTCTATTTTTGGGATTAAACAAATGTTTGTTTGATTTAAAACTTCCTCGAGACACCCCGTCTCCAAAAAATCATTGAAAAACCGTACGAGATCCGCCTTGATAATATTCCACGAGCGTTGGTAAAAAAGTGCTGTCATCCCATCAGGTCCTCGAGCTTTTTCTGGGTGCATCATGAAAAGTGCGTTTCTTATTTCCTCTTATGAGGCTATCGCCGTGAGCATAACATTATTAGTTTCTGAAATTAATGGTCTAATCTGACCCAATGCGTCATCAAATTACATTGGGGAAGTCGTGGTGAATAATTCCTCAAAATATTTTACAGCTACCTGGTCAATCTCTTTTTCGGATGTTACCCATGTTCCCACCTCATTGTGTAAACCAATAATCCGATTTTCGTGCTTTTCGTTGTTTAACTAGGGCATGGTAAAATTTGGTATTTTTATTTCCTGCCTGTGCCCATTGAGTCAGACTCTTCTGTTGCCAGTAAAGTTCTTCATCCCGATAAGCTGCCTGTAACTTTTTCGCTGCATCCTTTAGTTCCTCTTCCGATCGTGTATCATCATTTTGGATCTCTTCTAGTTTCTGTTTCAAATCCTTAATTTTGTCCTTCCCATTCTCTTTTTTGAACCACCAAGGTAAGGCAGAGTGGATTTCTGTTGTTTTTTTCCTTGGTTCTGGTTTAGTTGGCGCCGCACTCTTCCCCTTGTCCTCCTCCATGATGACCAACTGAGAATCAGCCTCACTTTTTTCCACCTCTACGGGTTCCACTGGTGATTTCACCTGTTCCACCAGCATCTGCATCTCAATATCTGGGTTCTCAAAAGATTCACCTTCTTCATGTCCCAAAGCACCCAAATTGTTGTCGATATCGAGATGGAGTTCACCCGATTCAACCCCTGAGTTCACCTGTTGCAGAAAATCTGATATAGCATCGCCAGAATCATGAAAGTCACTTTAAGCATTTGCCTTCATGTTTAATACCGAGCCATCCCCATTCTCCTCTATAAACCACCTGTCCTCCAGTTCTTGGTCCTCTTTTCCCCGAGCCGCAAAATCCAGCAGGTCATCATCCTCAAATGATAAACTCTTTCTCACTGCTTTGTCTTTTTGATGTGCTGTAGTGTGCATACCTGAGCCAACCTCCTGCGTTTGAGATGTGTGTGCCACAGCAATCTCCTGATTCTCTGAGGTGGAAGTTGTCATCTGACGCTGAGACAAACTTTCCGTTTCAACCGACGCGATCTCTTTCGCTTCCTCCGTCACATACCTCTTCTGTTGTTCTTTTGGAGGAGGGTGGCTCGAGTGTCTGAAACCCCTTGATGAACTTTCGCCATATCTCCTCTCTGTCCTCCCTTTTTTCTGTTTACCATGATTCCCTCCTCCATTGTGCTTCCCCACATCTTTGCCTCCATTACCTCCGCTACATCCGTATTTAATAGCTGTTTTATACAAAGCTGTTCCATAACCATTTGTCGGGTCATCGTTGAATTCACCTCGACGTCTCCGTTCTTCCGATTCACTCCGTGTTGGGCACCGTTGGTGATCATGGCACAAACTCTGACATATTTTGCAAAACCCAAACAAACGCTCGTACCTCAGATACACCATTGTTTCTACACCACCGTCGAACTCCACCGTCGTTTCAAAAATTAATGGTTTGAAACCATCGATTATCACTTGAATCTTCCCCTCATCTAGATTAACTGCTTCCACTGATCCAAGCGCCTTGCCAATAATTTCAAAGGTCACAACAGCCCAGAAATGGAGTAGAACTCCCATTATCCTGACCCAGAACTTGATCGCTGATGGATATTGATGGTCAACAACCGGACTCCACCGCACCAGAGACAGCATCCAGTAATCGAAATGGAATGGCTCCATCTTCATTACCTCTTGAATGTCTTCCTCTTTCTGAAAATGGAACTGGAACTTGCCCATTCCAAGATCCGCACCTGCTATCCGATCCTCCATTTTCCATATTCTTGGAAGCATGTACAATAGAGCTTTCATGTCTTGCATTTGGGGGTTCATGCACCTGCCTATGAGAGTGCGTGAGTAACCTTCAATCAGGCTCTTGTTATCAAATTTGGGCACCGTGATCTTCAACCTCTTGATTGGAGCTTCGACCACCTTCTTTGAAACTGTCTGTTTTAAAACCGAGCTTTGAGACATCTTGTTTTGATAATCGAGAGTAAGCCGCAGCTGAGAGAGTAAGGTTTGTATACTTGAAAAATGTGAGTGGTGAATAGCAGAAAACTCATTCGTCTCTGTTTAATACTGTTTGCATTTTCCCTGTTTATCACCGCCATTTAGTGTGGATTGATATCGAGAATCCGTTGAGATGATAATCTCTGACAGCTTCGCTTGATTATCCCCCGATCTGCCTTTTCGGATTTTGGAGTCGACTCTGAATTTAGATGGATTCCCTTCTTCATTCCAGATTCTCCCCTTATGAAATAATCGTGTGAAACCATCGAAATCTGAGACTCCGATCTGATTTCCGTCGATTGAAACCGAGTATTAACCTTGCCATAGTTAAGATCCGCTTTTTCTTTTTCCTTGGTAATCGCACCTCCCCTTTGATTCGCAAAAGAAAACCTGATCCGTGATTCTATTTTCACCATTGAAAACTGTATCCAAATCTCATCAGATCCTCTCTGATTGAGATACACATCTTCGTAATTGATCTGAATAATGTCTACTAAGTAACTAAACAGAAAATTTAATTTTAAAATTTAGAAAAAATTATTTTGGTATCAAAATTACATTCATAAATTCCCTAATTGTAACCCAAATGTACATAAATTATATTTTCATATTGATAAATAGAAATTTATGTTTTTAAATTAGGAAGAAAAAAATCTATGATTTAGGTTTTAAAATTAGTAGACTTCTATTTTGAAGTCTGCTAAACCGAATAAATTAACCTAACAGAAATTTAAACCAAAATTGAACTGGAAATAACTTCCCCTAACAAAGAAAAACTTTCCGTAACCGGGTAAATTTACCTAGTCCCAGAAAAATTATTAACCTAACCGAAAAAAACTTACCCGAACCGAACGGAATTACCAGACTATATAAAGGAATTTTACAGATCCCGTTAAAAAAAAATGTCGAAAGTTCTTGTTTAAAAAAAAAAAGACAAAGGCGATTTCTGTTTCTCTTCTCCGGCGCCGCCAACTTACACACCGCCGCCGATAACCCTGTTCAGGCAAGTTTTCTTCCTCCAACATCACCCCCTTGCTTCCCTACTCTTCCGTGTTCATCACCATTCCGTTTTCGTAACTACCAGTGTCCAGATCTGAAACTAGGGTTTTTTTTTGGTAGATCTGCTTTCCTGCTTCAAAACGGTTAGAAGATGTCCTTCCGAAGATATATACGTAGCTGTTCCTCTATTTCTTATATCTTCCTGTAATTTTGTTTGTCGGGTTTGAGTACATAGGTTTTTTTTTTTGCAGATCTGGTTGCATTTTCTCGACGCCGGCTTTATCTAATCACGACTGTAAACACTATTTACTTTGTAGATTTCATTTATGATGTATTGATTGCTTCGGTTGCAGATCTGGTTGCATTTGGATTGATTGGTTTTAGTAGACTTTATATACAGTATTTATGATGTTTTGATTCTTCATGTGGCTTAGGTAAACTTCATATACTGTATTTTTGATGTATTGATTGCTTCGGTTGGCTTCAGTAGACTTCTCGAGTCGGATTGTACTTAGAATGTGAAAAGTAGACTTCCTTTTGCAAAAGTAGACTTTATTTTGTAAAAGTAGACATCATTTTACAAAGTACACTTCATTTTGAAAAAGTAAACTTTATTTTACAAAAAGTAGATTTATTTTGCAAAAATAGACTTCATTTTGCAAAAGTAGACTTCATTTTGCAAAAGTAAACTTCATTTTGCAAGAGTAGACTTCATTTTGCAAGAGTAGACTTCATTCGTGTATAGTTTCAACCCGTTAGTTATAACTAGTTTTCTGATTAAAGCTATGTTACCGTTGATGCAGAATACTGTGTTAGATAATGGTGCCCTCTGAATTCCCTAGAATATTGTACACCAAAGGCGGTGAGCCAGCCCCGGATGAAAGTATCAGCTATTATGCTGATGATTATAGGCTGGTACCTGCACTACGGGAAGCTCTACAAGAGGATGAATGGGAAGAGATTTACGAGTCACCGTTGGGTGTCTTTTTTAAAGTTCCACGACTTGGATTTTGGTTGGGCTTCTAGGCTGGTGCACCACATGCTGACCTTTCAGATAGTTTGCAAGCAGAGGTACGAGATATGGAGCCTGATTAGTACCACTCCAGTTCGGTTTTCATTGCATGAGGTTGAGGAGATCACCGGACTCAACTGCCGGTACGTGGATGACGTGGCTCTAGCTGATCTTGAGCTTTCTTATGAAATGTGGGCATTTTGGGAGCAAATGGGGGTCGATGACGAGTTGGGGCCAAGCACATTCGAAATAATTGAAGCCTGTTCCAACTGCTCATCATGGTCTCGGGGTGATAAGCTGTGTTTGGGATATCTTGGGATCTACGCTGGTTTCATAGTTGCAACTAGACCAGCCTTATCCACAAATGTCAACCATGCCAGACTAGTGTTAGATCTCGAAGGTTTTAAGGAGTTCCCATGGGGAAGAATTGCTTTTCAGCATCTGATCAAGTCAGTCAAGGAGAAAGATCTCAGCAAAAATATTCATATAGAAAGATTTGTGCAAGCTCTTCAAGTATGGGTGTACTATGCTCTTCCGGATTTTGCTGCTGAATTTGGCGAACCATTGCCAAATGATCCTACACCTCTTCTGCTGGTTTACAAAGGATCAAGAGGACGAAAGAACGTCAAAGCCAACATGCTAAAACTGGTATTATTCATTCTCATTTAGAAGTCTTGTTCCGTAGTATACTTCTATATAGTAATTCATTTATGAAGTTGACTTCAGTGGTAGACTTCATTTGTAGACTTCTATATAGTAATTCAGTTATGAAGTAGACTTCAGTGGTAGACTTCATACGTAGACTTCTATATAGTAATTCATTTATGAAGTAGACTTCAATATTCAAATTGTGTTTTTCCAGGCTCGCATACAATGCTGCGTGGCTAAGGACTTGCGGATATGTTTCCAGTTTCGGATGATGAGCAACAGGATCCGGCTATTGTCAAAATTGTCAATGCAATCCATGACCCCCAATTCAAGTTCTCAAAAAACCACTGGCCTCTGGAAGGTGTTCTGGGTTCACACATCGTCACGGCAGAAGAAGGAAAAAGGATCCTTCCCTCAGATGAATCAAGTCGCAAGAAAACCTGCACAACCTCTGCCTCAGCCGCCTCTTTCGTTGGTGATCATGGGGTTGGAGTTGTCGCTACTATGAAAGCGCACTTCGACCAATGCTTCAAAAGCTTCTCAACTAAGATGCTGAATGGTCTTGGTAGCTGTGAAAAGCAGATCAAACTTCTCATCGATAAGGTTAAATCTGTAAAGCGCACGGTAGAGGAGTTGACTACAAAGTCATCGCATCACCCTCTTCACCCAGCAAGGTGACGACTCAGACATGGCTGAGCTTGACAACATCATCATTGGTTTTGTAATAGAAAATTAGTAAATTAAAAGAGATTTCATAAACTGAATAGATAAATGAAAAGAAACAGTAAAGGTTCAAGAGAAGAATCTCTATCTCCCTAATCTAAATCTAAGAAACAAAACTTTGGTGTCTCCCTATCAAGGGGAAAGGCGCACACACGAATTAGGGTCTCTAAAATACATATTTATAGGTCTCCAAGTGTTTCTGGTCGTCTTTAGGGCTTCTTTTGCAGAGAGAATGAGTTGGGCTTGAAAACAGGCCATTGGGCCGTTTATGGGCTTGTCGCAGAATTGGGCTTCTCCAAGTCTGGTAAATGATGGTCCACCGTGGTTAAAGGCTCTCAGGCGTGGCCAGGATGGTTTTCACGGCGGTCACGAGCTCCTGGGCCCCGGTGGTTGGTCTATGATGTCCAAACTTCATTCTTTCTCTTGCTTCTTTCGCGAGACTGCAGAACATGTCTTCAGTAAATTGGAAATAACTTATGATCCAACCGTTGGATTGCTTTGATTCCACTTGTATTGCAAAACTGGTTGTGTTCGTTATCTTGTGTCGGAAATTGAGCGTGATCGGACGGTGAGAAGGTTTTCATCAGATGTAAAACTTCTGACGGTCCAAAACTGGCCAAAAGTGGATTTTTCTCCAGTTTGCATTGCTTTTGCCTAAGTAACGTGAAAAGTCTTTAAAAACTACAAAACATGGAAAAAACTTATAAAATCTTCAAAACTGATTGAAAACACCTGCATAAGATACAGAAAGTAATCCATAAAATGGTCAAAATCAGGTGTTATCAACTCCCCCAGACTTAAACTTTTGTTTGTCCTCAACCAAAACAAAAGATCTAACTCTAGAAAAGAGGTTTAAAAATCGCAAGAACTAAAAAAATTTCAGAGACCATGCTTCTAAACCAAAGTTAGTAATTATGCTCAAATCAGAGATAGTCTAGAAAATTCTCACCAAAGCACAGGCAGAACTAGTCCGTTGATCCGTCATGCGAAAGTCTAGACATTTTAACCTATCTTCCTGTCAACTAGCTCTTAACATTCATTCAAAATTTCAAGTGGTTCTCATCAAATGGACTTTAGTAAAGCAATCAAGGCTAGGTATTCAAAATGGCTGTTCCAGGGTGAGGTTCTTAGAGCATGATTAACGCGGTCTTCACAGCGTTTTTTCCAGAAACTTAATAATTGTTTAATGATGCAGCGTCTCCAAATAGCCTGAGACGTCTCCTATTTGGCGACATTTTTACTCGTTTCTACCGACACGTGGCGGGTTTCCATTGGTTAAAAAATAAAGAGATTGTTTTTGTTTTCTACCTCTTCTTTTGATTTTTTTTTTTTTGGAAACCCATTTGGGTCTCTTCATTGCATACTTATAACACCAAGTCTCTAAAATAAGTTTTCAATCTCACTTTTTGCTCATAAACTAATTAAATAATGAGCTGAAGACCTTCATGGGTCTCTCCCATTGAGGTTGCTCTTAGTGTTTAGGGTTACCTTTTTTCTGGAGAGACAAAACATTATGCAAAACAGCAAGAGAGGATGGAACTGTTGATTCCCCCACAGTTTCCAGTCACATTCTTCTTGCCTTAAAATTCTTGATCTCCTTTTTTCAGGTTCTCCTCATGACTCCCCCAGACATAGATTTTTGTCTAGGTTTAAAACCAATGGTCACAAATGAATACTTCCTGCCTTTGCTTCAGATAATTTCGGCCATCCTAAACTCTTTTGGGCTTTTGGTTTCCTTTCCTTTCTTTAATTATTTATTTATTTATTTTATTTATTTTCTTTTTTTTCTTTTTTTTTTTGGAAAGGGGAAACCACCTTTTGACATAGAGTCTTAGGAGCACAAAATTTACCTTTATGAATGAGCTTTTTGAGGCACCGTTAAGCTCCACTTTCCAAATTCCTTCAGTCTTTCTCTTGAGTGACTTAAAACCATGTTGTTCCTCCCTCTCCGGCGTTTTTGCACATATCTGCCAAAAAAGCTTAAGAGAGAATGCATAAAGTTTGAAATGATGATTTTGGGTAAAGGGTGTGGTACCAGCTAAAGATGAACTGGCATCTAGGACAACAAAGAGTGATAACAATGATGTAAAGATGTCCTAGATGTATATCATGATGCCTGCCTAAAACCGAAAATGAAAAAATTAGATGTCAAGATTATGTTCAAATAGAATGAGCTAGTATATCCTGGCAGAAAAGATCTCCATGAATAGAAATCCTCTGGTGGGAGTTCGTAGTGCAAGTACTCAAACTACCGCCTAGTCTAGTACTAACCACAAAAGAAACTAGCTTGAAAAGTCTAGAAGCACATGGGTCTTATTCATCATAGTTTTGTTTTTGGTGTTCCTGTTTTTGAAATCAGTGTTCCTGTTTTTGAAAAACTTTTGAAAACCTTTTGAAAACCTTTTATGAAAGACCTTTTATGAAAAAAACAAACCAAATTTTATTAGTAAAGGATGAACATCCACCCCCAGACTTAAATCACACTGTCCCCAGTGTGAAAAAGTTGGTGAGAAGAAGGTAAATAAAAACAAAAGAGTCTAAAGAAAAGAAAAGAAAATGATGTAGAACCGTGGGTATGATGAGGTGATGGATGGGCGCCTGTGTCTCATGGCTGCTGTCTGTCTCTGTGGCAGAGGAATCATCATCAAACCTATGGTTCTTTGCATGAGTTTCTCAGCATAATGTTCATGCGAAGTGCTCAGGTAAGTTCCATGACCTGCAACCAAGAATGAATGAGGCTGTATTTTGAATCTATTATTATGAGCAAAGATGTTCATACAGATATCTCAAACAAATTCAAATGACAAACAAACTGTTATTGTATCAAACATTGCAAAATCTAAGAATTTATGGTCAAGTTCGATATAGTGATGTCCAACACATGAGATTTCTGAAATTAGTAGATGTTAAAGCTCACTCATATGTAATCTAACCTGGTTTTCTATCAACAAGGACCAAACAATCCAGACTTGCTAAGCTGAATCAAACAGTTCTTCAAATTTTGACTACCTAGAAGTCTAGTCTTGAGCTCAAAGACAATTTCCAATAATCTTAAGGTAAATTTCTACTTATTCTAAGAAAATCCTTAATTGAATTCATAAGAAAAAGTGAGAAGTTTGGATCCATACCATGATGAAAGTGTGATGTGATGATAGGTTTGAAATTTCCTTTGAAAAAGAGTGAGACAGGTTCAAAAATTTGAAAGGAATTTGTCAAGTTTGAAATCTGGTCTTTTCTCAAAATCTCCAAGCTTGTTGGAGAAAATGATGAAAAAGATATTTTGATCTTTGAAATCCTCTTTTTTTCTTTTAAAAATGTGTTTTTCCTAAGAAAAATATATTTTAAAAGTTTTAAACGACTTACCTGTATGCAGATGGATTGTAGAATTGTTATGGAGGTGATATGATGGAAAGAAATTATTGACAAGAAGAGATGTCATTGTTGGTTTATGTGGATCTCCTTTAAAGAGATACCAGTGCAAACCACTTGCACCAGAACTTGCACAACTTCTTGCTCAATGGTCCAGTACCTGATTTTCCAACTCCATAAGATCGGTGACTCAAGCTGCTTCAATTTTGATGAAGGGTCCGACTGCATTCAAGAAGAGCAAGGCTTCCGTCTCGCCGGTTCTTTGATGCACATCTGTTTGGTCTAGCTGCGAGACAAGTCCATCTTCAAACAGTCATAATTTTCAGCTCACTGCTCCAAATCTCCTGATTCCAAATGTTCTGGAAATTTTACTTTCTCCTCTACAAACGTGATGAAGACACCAAATTCTGACTCGAAGTGTAATGCTTCCGTCTCAGGCAAACTTTCGAACGTGTCTCCAGGTGAAGGTTAGGCTGGCCGCGGGTGGGAAGATGGGTCGGCCGCGGGTCAAGAGGTCGTGGTCGCGGGTCAAGAGGTCGTGGCCGCGGGTCAAAAGGTCGTGGCCGCGGGTCAAGAGGTCATGGCCGCGGTACAGGTGACGCTGGCCGCGGGTCAGGTCCTCCGGGCCGCGGTAAACATATATATATATTTTTTTGATTTTTGTGTGTTTTTGTGTTTTTTTTTTTTTGAAAACCTGAAACTAAGAAAAGGAAAACATTATTGAAAAAAGAAATAAAAACTAAAAGAAAACATACCTACCAAAGAATTGTCTCCTCCAGGATCAAAAAGTAGTCTTGTAACTTCTCTGGGATATGAGTCTTCAATGCTTTCTCCTTGTGACAAGTCTTGAGGAAAGAGTCTTGATGGCCATCTATGCTTCACTTTGGCTCCATTGAGTCTCCATCACGTCCCATATGAGCAAAGATAAAGTGTGCACCAAAAGAAATATTGTTGCACATTGAACTTCTTTGGTTGATATTTTGATGAAGTGTGAAGGGTGGACCTTCTTCTAGGACGTTTTCAGGGACTTTTGTAGCTCCTCCAGGATCAAAAACTGGTTCTTCTCCACTGCTTATGGTCAGGAAAAGAGAGTTCTTTGCATATTTTCTCATCTCCATAACATGGAAATCATTAGGAACAAGACAATCTTCAACTTGAAGAGGCAAACTTGATGTGAAACCTAATAGAGCTGCAGCAGAAAGATCTCCAACATGAATATAAACCATAGATGAATGAAATTACGAAATACCTGTTCCCTCAGAGAGTTTTGGTATTTGAATCATATCAGATTTGATGTCACAAATAGAATCATGAACTTATATTCCTTGCTCTTCTTCAGGAGCTTCAATCAGCGACTTCACCATTAGTGTATCATCCTTCATGAGATTTTTCTCACACTCAACGTTGTGAGGAGTTGATGTAGAGGAAGGCTTTGGCTCGTCAAGAACAGGAGGATTGTGATCCTCTTTATCTACTTCGAGGCACTCAAATGGTTTGGTTGTGATGAGGTCATTGCTGGAAATAGAAACAGGTTCTTCTCTTCCTTGGTCAAGGGATTCGATGATGGGAGAATTAGGATCCAAGAGACTTTCACTGGACATGGTATTCTTAACAAATTTGAAGGAGGTTTCTCCATTTAATTCATAAGCTACCCAACATCCATCATCTCTAGACTCGAATTCATGCAGCTCTTGAAGCATATCGTCTATCCCTTCAGAATCTTGTTGATTCATCTCAGCAACAAGTCTACTAAGCTTGGGACTTACCCGATTTTGTTGTGGACGAAATTGATGGAGGTGAGATTGTTGATGACTTGCCATGGGCGAATACATTTCATCTCGGTAATGATGGTTCTGATGAGAGTTCCAATCCATGTCATCGGATTCACTGTAGGCGTATGAATGAGAGTATTGAGCAGCACACGGGTAATAACACCCTCGCCCAATGATCTCATCTTGCTCCCAAGGTGAATACATGTTCTAGAAACCAAAAACAAAGAAAAACAAAATGAAAATATAAAAGAAAAAGGGTGTCTAAGGATCTCATCTTACCCTATGAAGTTTGGCAGAAGCAAGAGCGATGCTCTCCCCGGAAACGGCGCCAAAAACTTGATGCGAGCTAGGGTGGCTGTCGCACAATAGTTTTAACTTCTCAACTCCCCGAGTATTATGTGTTGTGAGACTCAAAGCATCCCCTCTGCGTTTTAAAAACCACCGACCGAGCTTCTATCGTATGAAATCCAAGAGAAATGATATGGGATAGCCACGGGCCTTCTTAAGTGCAGCATTTATAGACTCTGCGACAATGCTAGTCTTAATATTGTATCTGTCTCCAACAAAATAAACTCGGGACCAAAGGGAGACATCGGCTTCTTCCAAATAGTCAGCAAGCTCAGGCTTGATCTGTCTTAACTCCGCCATGTACCGGTTGTAGTCATAGAGGTTGTAAGCATAAGCCACACGTTTGACCAAGTACAGCAACTGCTTCCCCTTAAACTTTGTTATTATGTTATGTTGTAGATGATAGTAGCATATCCCTCGTTTAGCCAATGGAAAAGAAGTTTGACAAGCTTTCTTAATAGAAAGATGCCTGTCAGAAACTATCACCAACGGATAACCATCTGAGACACATTCACGCAGTTTAGAAAAAAACCATTCCCATGATGCATCATCTTCACCATCAACAATACCAAAGGCCAAAGTTTCCATCTTGTTTGGTGGCCACCAATAAAGTACCTTCGTATTTCCCTGTTAGATGACATCCATGCACCACAATAACTTTTCTCATGTACTGAAAACCTGGAATCAATGCTCCAAATGCGAGAAATAGATATTTGAATTTGTTATTGGAATCTACATGAAGAGCTGATACAGTTCCCGAATTGGCTTTGTTAACTGAATGTAGGTAAGCTGGGAGACTCGTATATCCATCTTCAGCTGTTCTCCTGACCAATTGTTGGGCATATATCAAAGATCTGTATGAAGTAGTCTAATCCATCTTGATGCCAAACATATGCTTCATTGAATCCTTGACATGTTGTGGTGTAAGACCATCAATGATGCCCAAATGGCTTATAAACAGCTTGCCAATATACTTCGGAGTAGACTTCCCACGCTGAGCCATTCACTGTCCTATTGAACATGTGTGGTCTTTTACATATTTTGTCACCCAAAACGTGGATGCATCATTCTTCACACTCGCTCTAACCATCCAAGCACATCCTTCTACTCGACATTTATCCACAAACAGGGTCTTCGTAGACTTCTCTGTTTTAAAAGCAAATTTTAACATGATCACAGTCAATCTAACCTTTGATAACAGCTTGTCCTTTGTAGGGAAACTTGTCCTAATATATATATTATCAGACCATGACATGGGCGTGCTTCCAGTTTCACCATATCCGTTTCTGACATTATCAATACAGACTTTCTCTTCATAATCTTCTTTTTCTTTCACTTTACCGTAAACACTGTAATCTTTCCCGTCAGAGTAAGCTGCATCTTCTCCATCTTCTCCATCCTCGTTCACATCAGAACTCGATGCCTCATCATCGGTAGAATGTTCTGAATTTTCCTCAGACTCCTCACCTAAATCTTCATCTTAGCCTTCCTGGTTTTTCTCAGTATCCATCTCAAGTCAACTGGACACACAAAGACGTACCATATGCACTATGCTTAACGCAATCAAGCTTGAAACTTGTCTGTCATTGGTGACATGCATTGGAGGTGTATCTGGAGCCATAATTTGCAACATTGAGTCCGGTAGTGAGTAGGTTAACTCAATGAGCTCAGTCTTCTTGCCCAAGTTATAATCATCTCACGCCATCTCAGTAAGCTCCCCCAAGGTGTAACCATCGTTCAAAAAAACCATTCTTCCACCTTTGCCCATGTCAACCACAAAATGCTATGAATTCTCCTCAAACTTCCATTCCCCATACACAACAGGAATTTAAGTCATTCTCTGAAAAAATAACCAGATAAACCATATTAACAAACACTGCAGAAAGACTTTTGTAGCAAGAGTAGACTTATCCCACAAAGAACATTAGTAGACTAAACAACGAAGTGTACTTTGATAAGCAAAGTAGCTTAAAAATCAAAACTTCTGATTCACCAATAAATATCGAATGAAATGAAATGAAATTCACTGGGTAGTTCAATCACTTACTAAAAAGCATTTCTAATCCAAAAATTGACAAATACTTTAAAAATTTGCCTAAAATGTGTTTTAAAAAAAACGCAATAAGTAGACTTCTACAACAGACTTCAAACGTAGACTGGAGGAGAAATCTACTTTTTCATAGTGAAGTCTACTAAAGAAGTCTACTTAAAAACAGATTATTTTTGCAATTGACCAATCCGTTGACTTTTCTTTCAGTAGACTTCAGAAGAAGACTTCCGGCCAAAAATGTTACTTTAGCATTTGACCGAGCCACTGACTAACAAAGTAGACTTTTATTGTAGACTTCATGTAAGAGTAGACTTCTATGACAGTCTACTTTTGAAGTCTACTTTTTCAATAGATGTCTACAAAAAAAAGGGTTCTTTTTGCAATTGAATTTTTTGAGTTTGACCGAAAAATATAAGTAGACTTTCCAAAGAAGTCTAGTTTTTTGGAATTTTCTGAATTTTTTTTAGAAAAACTTTATTCAAACACTAAAACAACATCTACGTTTTTGGTCAAAAGTAACTTTAACGTAGACTTCTTATGCAGACGTAAACAGTAGACTTCATAAGGATGTCTATATTAAAAAGTCAAAATACAGTCAACTACAAATAACATCTTTTCTTTCGTAGACTTCTTATGCCTTCAAATGAAGTCTACTTGGCTTTTTGTTTTGTTTTCAAAGGATATCAAGCAGACTTCTCGTGTAGTTTAATGAAGTCTACTTTTAAGAAGTCAATTGTAAAATAACCTTATGTTGACTAGTACACTTTAGTATACTTCACGAGAAGTCTACTTTCGCGATATGAAAACTGAAATGTGGAGAAATTGAAGTGCGACGATTACCTTTAACAAAATTGAGCTCGCCTATGGTTCTCTTAAGCACACAAAACTCAGGATCTCACCCAAAATAAACAACCCAGGTGTCGAGTAACCAGAAATCACCGAAAATGCATGGCCTTTTGCATTGTAACTTAGCCCAGATGTTTTGGAGAAGAAAATATGAAAGAATGAACAAGGTTATGAGTGAATGAGCTTAAATATTTACTTTTTACAGCTTTAAAATTGGTTGAGAAGCATTTATTCCCATTTCGTGATTGTTCATGGTGGTTGAAGGAATTGAAGAAGATGGCATTCTCGTAATTAAAAAGTCTTTAGGAGGACCAAGAAGACTTTAGTCAAATTAAGGAAAAATCGAAATAATAGATGTATAATGGCATTTTCGTGAATAGTTTGAGTGGGAAGGATAAATTGTGACAAAATGGCAAAAGTTGGAGAGAGAAAAAAAGAGGTTAGTTTGGTGTTTGAGTTTTAAATTCAGGTTATATCTGAAACTCTCCCTAAAAAAAAGACAAAACAATATGTTAAGTAATTGTTGCAGTAGGATAAACAAGATTTTCTTAATGATCCATAAACTCCAGTAGCGTTTGTTGCTTTGATCTTAAGTTATTTTCTTGAGAGAATTAAGAGAATCGAAAGAGTTGAAGTTGAGGAAATTGTCTTTATTAATCAAAAACCATCGCTCAACATTACAAGAATAGATATACTGATACTAGCTTAGTAAAACTCTAACTAAAAGACTTGGAGATAAGGGATCTCTTAGTCGACTTAAACATAAAGTTAAAACTCAAATCCAAAACATAAAACAAAAGCCCAATAATAATGAAAACAACAATACAAACAAAGACCTGGATAACACAGGAGTAAAGGAGTGAGTATGTGCCACATCAGGTCTACCGGGGTAAGGAAAAAATTCAACCTTGAATTTTCAGAAGCATCACTCTCATGGAACAGTATCAAATGCTTGACATTAAACACATCAGTCATGTGCATGTTTAGTGGACGTTGAAAGCATTCTGTGTTGTCGTTGATGAGTAGAATTGGCTTGCCATACGGAAATGCTGGTGGAAATGCCAGTAAATCACAACTAAAGACCACATGTGTTGTAGTATCCTGTGTTGGAAGGAGCGTAATGCGCTTGTTCTCAAATGAAAACGTGTATATATTCGCGAAACCATTATGAGACGTGCATCGATCGTATTGCCATCGATGTCTAAACAATAGGTGAAAAGCATCCATCAGAATAACATCACAACAAATAAGATCTTTGTAACTAGTACCCGAAAAGAAAGGCACACAACATAATTTAGAGATGTGCAACTCCGTCTTTGTATTTAACCACATAACCTTGTATGGTGATGGATGTGCTTCAGTGAAAAGATCCAAATTGTGGACGGCTTCCTTGGATTTTGTACAGCTTCCTCGATCAATGATAAAGTGACACCCTTTTCCGCGGACTGTACATAACGATTAAAAGATATTGGTATGGAACCATGCATCAATGACATTTGTACAACTAATCAATGATAAGCGACACCCTTTTTCCTGGATTGTACATGATGATTTAAAGATATTGGTATGCAGCCACGATTTCTGAATCTCTTGAGGTAAGAGACAGTTTCTGTGTAACACAAGGTTAACGCTTGTGTCACCTGCGAGTTGTTTACCACAGCATATTCTGCATTCTTCTCAAATATATCATAGATTGGTTTTTCATCCCCGTAAAGACCACATCGTCCAGCCTTAGGGCAGGCAGACAATCGATGCCCTTGTTCTCCACATCCAAAACACTTAAACATTGTTGTTTATATGTTATGTGGTGTTGGTGTTCCTTGATTGGCTATCGGCGATCTGAGGAGGATGCACCGCATCTTCAGGTTGAATTAAAGACTGTGATGAATCAATATGACTATGAGGATCCTCTGTCCCCCAAGTTAATGATGTGTGTGTGTTTTGTTCAATAAGCAAAGCGCATTGGTGAGCTTCGGATACAATATTGGGGTTGAATCGGAGTAACATGTAATGTATTTGCTGTCACAATCCTCCAAAAAATCGTGATACTACTATTCTTCTGTTTTCATCAAACTCTTACGAGCCAGCAAAAAAAAAAGAAAAAAAATCTGTAGCATATGCATCAACAGATCGAGTTCCTTGGAGTAAGTTTTGTAATGGAGTGTAGATCGTACGGGACCAATTGAACGGTAAAAAAGCTTTCTGTATCTTTTTTTTAGTTTATTCCATGATGTAATATGATCCTTACCAACACGCTCACATTTCTCCTTTGTTTGTTGCCACCAAGCGGATGCTCATCCTTTGAAACAGGTCGCTACGAGAGGAACATGCATCATAATAGAGACTTCTTTAAAGTTAAAAGCCAAATCAAAAATATAAGAAAAAGCCCAATAATACATGAGTGAAGATGTGCTACATCAGTTTTAAAACCATAACTCTTTTTCTTTTGTTCTATTTTTTTTTTAAAGTAAATAAGCTTTTAAATGCTAAGATATAAAAAGATTTTGGAGTTATGATGTCTAAGCAAATGTTAAACGGTTATGGAAGAATTTTTCTTTGTTTGTAATTTTGCATAATAACTTCAAATCTAAAACATCGCTCTGATATACTGTTTTTTAACAGCGCTTTCCCGCAAAGGCTGGTGCCTTGAGTTTCATGTCTCTATTTCCATGACTTGCATGTTATTCTCTGCCTTTGTTATGGTGATGTCGTCTCCTGGGTCTCAGATCGGGGTCTGGTGGTTCCCTTACTGAGTCAGGCTCATCAGATGCTTCTTGATTTGTTCTTGGTGGATCCATCTTTCTTATGGGAGCTCTACAAAATGGTGGTGGCTTTTCGTACTGAGTCATTCACTCTCCTAGGTTTTGAAACTGAATTTGTATGGCGTCAATAACTTGTGCCAAATCTACTACTCCATGATCTCCCATAGTCACGAATTTCCTCTTATAACATATCCACAAGTATATCAAATACAAAGGAAGTTGAAAAGATAAACTAAAACAATGATAAAGTGGATGATATAGCAGCCAGTAGACACTAGATCTAACTAATTATGATGCAAACACATCAGATCTAAAGCAGATCTATCAAAAACAGATGCAAACAACAGTTCTAAAACAATTTTTATGATTTTTTCTTTTAGATCTAAGGATGAAAACACAAGATGATGCGGACAGCAGCCCTCATTAAACCAAACTGGACCAGGGACCAGGTCGAACCGAAGATGAACCGGAGAAAACAATGAAGCTTAAAGGCAGGCCAACCAAAGAAGAGGTGAAATCTTGGAGTTTTACCAAACAATAGGCGTTAATGGAGAAGATTCTCGAGCCAGACTCGATCTAGAATTGAAGATACCAACGATCCATCTTAAGCTCTTGACCAAAGCACGTTCAAACCATCCGAGAAAACATATGTCCCTTGTTCAGCCGAATTACCACTTGGAATACATTACTAGCTCATCTAGAGCACACCTCGATGTGGAATCAGTCCAATCAGAATTCAGCGTAAGGAGTTATTCAGTTTTCAAAACAATTGAACCCGAGTTTGCTCGATTCAGACATACTCGGGATCATTGGAGGATTCCGACCAAACAAGAACGAATCAAGCTATGAAATGAATAGTTCTAGAAAATTGATCTGTCAAAGAACGACGAAAAATTGGAACCAGACCGAGATCAATGTTGGATTAAGAGATATCCATTTCTAAATCGATGCATCCGCCACTTGCCTTATTTGTAACCTTACGGGTTTATGAGACTTTAAACATTTCAGTGGCGCCCAGGAGACGCTGAGATACTTTTAGAAGCTTTGTACTACACTCTAAGGTGCACCAACATGCATTGGATCAGGCGGATCCAATTGTATCATCAATTGAGCCAACCAGAGCCGTTTATGGAAAGTATGAAGACCCACCCGTTCAATCTCTTACAACCCCGAGTATGGCGACCAGGAGAGTTTCTTAGACATTTATAGGAGTCTAAAAACTTCTTACCATACTCCAGAAATCTCAGGATCAGCGGATCCTCATGATTGTATACTTTATTTTTCTGGATGCGTTCACACTAGGATCCCTAACTCTCCAATGGCTATTTGCCTTTGAATGCTAAGACTTGGAAGACTTTTATGATGATCAGAATGTTCCATAAAAGCTCACATATCCCCTAAAACAGTCCAGATACAAGTGCTTCATCAGGTTTCCCAAAAATGACCGAGAAACAGCCATTAAGAGCTTAACGACTAGTTTTGGTCATATGTGATTTTCTTTCTTGTTTCTTACGATTTTTAGAATTTTAGTGCAGTGTATTCTGAGAAGTATATAAGCTCCTCCTTGTCCATTGTAAACTTTCACCTTTCAATCAATTTTAATAACAAGCATTTTTTTTTCTTTCAAAGTTGTTCTTTGCAAAGATTGTCTTGTTCTTTAGATTTAAGAGCAGAATTCACTTAAATCTTTAGAGGCTGCAACTTAGCTTGTTTGTGAGATTCAAAAACTCTATTTCGCTTAAAAATTAGACAGTGAATCACCACTGAATGAGAGAGTCAATCATTTCCACCACCTTCTATCTCACCATTGCATCCATTTCCACAAAGCTTGTTGTCGTTGACAACCTTGGTGATTCAGAAGATTGGTGTGATTTTGATTCTTAAACCACAAGACAAACCTGATACGAAAGGAATAGATAAAACCTGATGTAGGAGCTTTTCAGCTCTGATACCAGATGGTGTAGATACAAAGGACTTGTGTCCACAAAGGTGAGAGATGGTGAGACTCTAACTGACTGTACGACACTTTTTAGAGTATCGGTAGAGATGGATTGATAAATAGAAGAGATGGTGACTCTTCAGCCGGCTGTACAACACTTACTGAGGAGTCAAATAGATGGTTGAGAGAAGGGTGGATTGATAGATGCCACACAGATCTATGGAAAGATCTATGATAAGTCTGATACACTCTAGCTTTAACGCTTCACACAAAAGAAGATAGAAGACAATTCACTTTCTTTGCAGAAGAGAATACAACAAGAAAAATCTCATTTGATTTCATTACCAAACTTGTTCTTACATGCTGAGAAGAGACTTTATAAATAGTCCAGCAGCAGGTGACCTTCTAGGGTTGAAATTATTACAAAGATAAGGGACAAAACTTGCGAACTAAAACAGACTCATTGGGACTTAAAAGAAAAGAAAAGAAAAGACTCTTGACCTTCCAAAGGTCTTATTCCCTGAAAAAAACAACAAATAAAACAACTTGTTATTAATTCAAATTCAAATTTATACCTTGCTTTATGATTGGTCTTCAGTGAGCTCAGAAATAATAAACAAGACTGCATCCTTGTTTTCTTGTAAAACAGGTAGAAATGAAATAAATGAAGTCTTGGTTTGCTCTTAGTCTTCTCCTTGCATTTTCTTTAGAAGCCCGGCCTCTTGGAGTCCTCCATACTCTATAATCTTGATAAGTTTCTCGACAGACTTGTTGAACATCTCACAACGGTTCCTCATGCCTGATCTTGTTCTTGGAGCTTTGATAACACCGTATTTTGACCACTTTTATGGATCGTTTTGAAATACTTTTTCTATGTTTTTAATTGCTTTTAAGTACTTTTATTACGTTTTTCTAGTATTTGTAGTTCCAAGACTCTTTTCAGGTAAATTAGGGAAAAGCTTAACAAAATGGATAGAAAACCAGATTTCAGCTCAGAGTCAAACAGTCAGAAGTTCACCCCCGATTGAAGGCCTTCTCACCGTCTGATCCAGCTCAAATTTGGAGATCTTAAAGATGGAAGTATCAGCTTTGCAGCACACTTTACAGCTTGGCAATCCAACGGTTCAATCAAAAGATACGCGATGAGCAAGATGTCCCGTAAACTAGCCGGCAGGCGTTTCCACCCGCGGCCAACAGAGCATTTCCCGCGGTCAGAAGCACCGCGACCGCGGCCAGCCACCCATTTCCCTCAGTCACACTCATCCCGACCGCGGCCAGCTAACTCCGAGCCCGAAGGCCCATTTCTGAAGCCCAAAATGATTCCCTCATTTGAAGAAACCCTAAGTGACGCCCAGAGATGTCTTGAGCACTATAAATACATGTCTTATGAACCCTAATTCGTATCATTCCCTCATATGTTCTTATTGTTTTAGAATACTTTTTAAGTTTTAGGTTTTAGGGAGAGAGAGATTTGTCTCTTGAACCCTTGTTCTTTCTTTTTCGATTTCGGTTTCTATTCTACTTTTTAATACTATGTTTTTGATTTCGTTCATCATGTATGAGTAGTTTTATTGTTGGGACTAAGGGATTTTCGATGGGGATTTATATGTTCGATGAGGATTCCATGAGCTTTTGAGCCGAATCTTAGAACTTTTTCTTCTGAATTCGTTTTTACTGCATGAGAGTAGCGTCATGAACTACAATCTGATCCAGATGCTTGGTGACACGAAAGTGTTCATCCGGTGTCAAATCTAGTTTGGGAGAGCAAAACAAACATAGGAGTGGAAACCTACCTATGGGCGATTTGTGAATGCTGACGAGTCTTAAACATAATGCATCTCTTCTTTTCCAGGGCCAGAGTGGAAACCTAGTGGTCAGGGTTGAGAGAGATAGTTGTCTATGATCACGACAGTGGCGTATTCATACGTCCGTTACTCCAGTTCAAAAAGTTTAAGCTAAGATCTTATCAAATTTACTCTCTAGCAATGTTTTGAATCGTTCGTACCCCTGAGAAAACTTCCCTGAACCCCAGCGCCTCTTTTCTTATAGATTCACACCGTTTTATTTCAAGCTTTAGTTCACTATTTTCATTCCCTTTCAATCGATTTTTATTAATTAGGTTTAGCCGTTTTTCTCATTTTTACTCGTTTTCGCTAAGTTTAGTTATTAGGTCATTTTAATTTCCGTATTTTCTCTTTAAGATTCATTTTTACATTTTAATCACACCACCAAAACCCCCACAAAACCGTTTGGTTCTAGACTTCCTTACTTTATATTTCTTTCGAAGGCTTTTGCAGGAAAGATCCTCCTTCCCTGTGGATTCGATCCCTAAGTACTACAATCGATCAGTTGTGCACTTGCGGCTATTGATTTCATTTAGGGTAAAACTTGAAAACCCTCAACACGACACTCACCATCAAGTTTTTGGCGCCGTTGCCGGGGAAGGCACGCATTTTCTTTTCCGCAAAACCCCAAGAAAGGTTGGTAAATCGACTCTAGAACCCCTTTTTCTGCATATTTCCATTTTTCGATTATTTTGTTTCCATTTCAGAAGATATGGATTCTATAAATCGAAATCCACACTATGAGGAAGGTTTCTACAACACTCCTCAATCCACCAGGCACAGAGAAGAACACCAAGCCCGAGATCTTAGCTACATGGATCGATACAGCCAGTCAAATCATCCATACCACAGGCGCAGAGAGTCTGTTCGACGCCGGGAAGATCCTTATGGTCCACCTCCGACCTACTTCGAACCACACGCCTGTAATCCTCCACCGCAGAACCCTAATCAGCAAAAGGACAACTTGAGGATCAGCAGACGTTTGGGACGCCTCGAAGGAATGATAAACCAGTTCCTTGATCAGCAGATTCTCATAGAAAACACCCTGCTCAAGAGAATTGATTCAATCTCTGAAGAGTTCAATAGAAAATTTGATGATCTGGCCAATCATGTTCGAATTCTGGAAGAACAAACCCACAAGGACGCACAAACATTAGCTGGGATGATCCACCAAGTCGCAACAGAGCAGACAAGACAAGGGTATGACATCATACAGAATTCAAGTGATATTGTCGAATCAAAGCAGGAGATTAAAGAAGTCAGAGAATCCGTCTCCTGGTATAGAGAGAAGACAGACGAAGAGTTGCAAGAGATCGAGCACAGGCTGAATAAACTCGAGCTCAAAGCACGGGAGATTGATGGAAGAATGGAACAGATGCCCAACATTGAGCAAATTAAGAAATTTTCTAAGAGATCTCCCAAAGATCCTGATGAAGATGCACAACAACGCCCTGGTATGAGTTCATATGATGCTGGTCTACCCAATAAAGAAGCTGGAGAAGTTCGTGTCAAGTACAAGAAGGAAGAAACGGACTATGAGCAAGTTATATCCGGAGCCGCGGGTCCGAGCATCCTGACCGCGGCCAAGGCTCCTTTTCCCGCGGTCGCGATACCTCTGACCGCGAGAGTTGGTCGTTCAGATCCACCTCCGGGATTTCAGAGAAAAATAATACATTTTCTGTCCCAAATTCAACCTCCAGCACCTAAAAAAGCAACTCAGGGAGAAGAAAACCAAGTTTCAGATGAAGAAACAGATTGGCAGGAATCATTACCTTGTATGATGGCAAGGGAATGTGTTGAAGATTCAGCTGACTCTTCAATCCAAGAAGACCCGATATGCAGCAAGATAAAGATGCCATACATCGATTCAATCATTGAATACGACACTGTAGCTTTCTTTTGTGAATCCTATTCTGCATTTGAAACACCAGCCAACACCTACAGAGAAGGGCAAGTTCGAATTCTCCATAAGGTCAAGACTACAGGTCAGTTTCTTATCTTATCTCTTGTTCTATTAGAGGAGAAATTTTTAAAAACGTGCTTTGTGATTCTGGAGCTTGTCTTAACATGATGTCCAAGGCAATTGCTTTGAGACTTGGTATTAAACACCAGCGGAGGACTAGAGCAAAGATTAGTCTAGCTGATGATTCCAATGCAACACCTTAAGGAATAGCTCATGAAATTCCTTTGAGAATAGGAGATTGCATAGTGCCTGTCGACTTCTACATTGTCGAGACAAGAGATGCAACATATCCAGTGATTCTCGGATGGTCTTTTCTAGCAACTTCCGGAGCTATAATGGACTGGCCAAACAGGAGGATTTCATTTGCTAATATCGACAAAGATGTCTTCACAGAAGCTGTCCCATACAACAGCAAAACAGGAAAACGTTCTGCAACAGAAGAGTTTGAAGAAGAACTTTGGAGTGACGAAGAACCTGCTAGGCAAAGCAAGGAGATGTCGAAAAAGACTTGTCTCAGGACAAGGTCTTCTTCATTGGACTAAGCCACGTCCAACACCAATAGTCGAGCTAAACGACTTAAAACAGAAGCGGTTAATGGGAGGCAACCCATTTAGGTATTGTTTTCTTTAGGATTTTTCTTTCTTTTTCTATTGATCTTTTTATTTTTCTTAGTTTCAGGTGTTTCTTATAAAAAAAAAAAAAACCAAAAAAAAAATCAAAAAACCCGAAAAGACCAAAAAGAAGGATGGCCCCTGACTGCTCGGCCCAGCAGGAACCAATGAGAAGCAGGAAGAGGCCGCGAGATAAGCCCCCGCGGTCGCAGGTATGACCGCGGGAAACACCCCTTTGACCGCGGTCGCGTCTTTCTGACCGCGGCCGAGCACTGGTTTGTCGCGGTCGCGTGGCTCCTGACCGCGGCAAATGGTCGTTGAGATCAAACCTGACCCCAAGCCACCCATTTCACCTCATTCCACCTCACCAATCCCCACTCCACCTCATTCATCACTTTCCACCACCTTCATCACCACCTATCACCTTTCCAAACCTCTTCGAAGGAATCCGGTTCATCTCCACCAGCATCCCGGATCCAGGTAAGTTCTCTTTGGACTTACCAATTCGATTATCTATGCATTTTTCTCATCCAATCTCGACTTGTTTCACACTGAGGACAGTGTTATTTAAGTCTGGGGGAGGATTTCATCCATTTCTAACCACTTTTCTTTCATGAGTCTTGCATTATCTACACTTTTTGCATTTTCCTTAAAGTTTTTCAAACTCGGTTTTCAAAACAAAAACGTTTTAAAAGGGAATGGTGAACATGAATCAATGATAGTTGACTGTGTGCTTTTAGACTGTTCCTAGTGACATGCTCATTCAGGATTTAGGACTAGACTAGGCGGTAGCTAAGCACATTTGAAACGAAGTACCCCAGAGGAATTTGAATGATTCCGATTTAGATGAAGGAATACACTAGCTCTGTTTTATTTGGACTTAATTTGGACTTAACTTTCTCATTGAAGCATTAGACCAGGGAAACGAATCATACTTTCAGGACTCCTTTATCCTTTTATCACTCTCAGTTGATCCTGAATGGCTAGTTCATCTTTAGCTAGTTCCCCACTTTAACCAATCCTCTTTCAAACCACATGCACTCATGTTTTCTACAGTCTTATATGCAGATAAGTGCAAAAACGTTGGAGAGAAAGAGGAACGACTCAGTCACCAAGGACAGAGACCTGCGATTTGCCGAAAAAGTTTCCGGAAGGATTCAACACAAGAGGAAGCTCAATTTGCCTTAGAAAAATCTCAAATTTTGGTACAATCTCGTCCTCTAGTCTCTTTCTCTTTAAAAGGCATTTCCTTTTCAAAAAAAAAAAAAAATCCGAAAATTAGAAAAGAAGGAAATAAAAGCCTTAGAGAGTCTAGAGAGGTCGAATTTTAAGTCCCAAGGCAACTGGAGTCTGATTTTATGGAGTTTTGGAGATCATTTTCTGATTCCCGAAAAGAATCTAAGTCTGGGGGAATAGCTGTTCACAATAAAGGAGGAAGGATTATGCAACAATATTTGGCAAGAAGAAGTGACTGAAAATTGCGGTCATCAACAGGTCCTTATCTCTCTTGCGGTTTTGCATATTATCTTCCATCCTCCAGATTCATCAGGTAACCCGAAAAACTTTAACTCCACCACTTAAACAGCTCTTTTAATGCCAAACGCCGTCTACCCTGGATGATGTCTTTAATGAGAACTCACTATTGAACTTAATGAATGTAGAGAGCTAGTTGACTGGAATCAAGATTTAGATTGTTTAAGTTTTGCATGACGGAAAAAGTGGACTAGTATTTTTTGTGCATTGGTGAGAATTTTCTAGACTAAGTTGTGGATTGATGCACGATCTTTGGTCCTAGTTTAGGAGTTCATGTCTCTGAGATTTGTGCATTCCCTATTTTTGTTTTCACTTAACCAATTTAGGCTTTTGCTTTGTTTGAGGACAAACAAAGGTTTAAATCTGGGGGAGTTGATAACACCGTATTTTGACCACTTTTATGAATCGTCTTGAAATACTTTTTCTATGTTTTTAATTCTTTTTAGTACTTTTATTACCTTTTTCTAGTATTTGTAGTTCCAAGACTCTTTTCAGGTAACTTAGGGAAAAGCTTAACAAAATGGATAGAAAACCAGATTTCAGCTCAGAGTCAAACCGTCAGAAGTTCACCCCCGATTGAAGGCCTTCTCACCGCCTGATCCAGCTCAAATTTGGAGATCTTAAAGATGGAAGTATCAGCTTTGCAGCACACTTTACAGCTTGGCAATCCAACGGTTCAATCAAAAGATACGCGAAGAGCAAGATGTCCCGTAAACCAGCCGGCAAGCGTTTCCACCCGCGGCCAACAGAGCATTTCCTGCGGTCAGAAGCACCGCGACCGCGGCCAGCCACCCATTTCCCGCAGTCACACTCATCCCGACCGCGGCCAGCTAACTCCGAGCCCGAAGGCCCATTTCTGAAGCCCAAAATGATTCCCTCATTTGAAGAAACCCTAAGTGACGCCCAGAGATGTCTTGAGCACTATAAATACATGTCTTAGGAACCCTAATTCATATCATTCCCTAATAAGTTCTTATTGTTTTAGAATACTTTTTAAGTTTTAGGTTTTAGGGAGAGAGAGATTTGTCTCTTGAACCCTTGTTCTTTCTTTTTCGATTTCGGTTTCTATTCTACTTTTTAATACTATGTTTTTGATTTCGTTCATCATGTCTGAGTAGTTTTATTGTTGGGACTAAGGGATTTTCGATGGGGATTTATATGTTCGATGAGGATTCCATGAGCTTTTGAGCCGAATCTTAGAACTTTTTCTTCTGAATTCATTTTTACTGCATGAGAGTAGCGTCATAAACTACAATCTGATCCAGATGCTTGGTGACACGAAAGTGTTCATCCGGTGTCAGATCTAGTTTGGGAGAGCAAAACAAACATAGGAGTGGAAACCTACCTATGGGCGATTTGTGAATGCTGACGAGTCTTAAACATAATGCATCTCTTCTTTTCCAGGGCCAGAGTGGAAACCTAGTGGTCAGGGTTGAGAGAGATAGTTGTCTATGATCACGACAGTGGCGTATTCATACGTCCGTTACTCCAGTTTGAAAAGTTTAAGCTAATATCTTATCAAATTTACTCTCTAGCAATGTTTTGAATCGTTCGTACCCCTGAGAAAACTTCCCTGAACCCCAGCGCCTCTTTTCTTATAGATTCACACCGTATTATTTCAAGCTTTAGTTCAGTATTTTCATTCCCTTTCAATCGATTTTTATTAAAGCAATTAGGTTTAGCCGTATTTCTCATTTTTACTCGTTTTCGCTAAGTTTAGTTATTAGGTCATTTTAATTCCCGTATTTTCTCTTTAAGATTCGTTTTTACATTTTAAACACACCACCAAAACCCCCACAAAACCGTTTGGTTCTAGACTTCCTTACTTTATATTTCTTTCGAAGGCTTTTGCAAGAAAGATCCTCTTTCCCTGTGGATTCGATCCCTAAGTACTACAATCGATCAGCTGTGCACTTACGGCTATTGATTTCATTTAGGGTAAAACTTGACAACCCTCAACACGACACTCACTATCAAGCTTGTCTTATAGTTGGTATGTTGATGGCTTCTGGTAAGCTTGTATGGATGTCCTCATCATGATGTTCTGAAATCTCAATAATAAGGACTTATTATTATGGGCTGAAAACCATGCCCACTGTGCTTCACGAAAAAAAAAGAACGAGGAAAGAGTGCCCCAAGATATATTTCTTTATTTTTGTAGATGAATGGCGAAATGAGAAGGAAGAACTTATCCACCAATATTGAACTCGTGTTTAACAGCTTTTGTTTCATCATCTTTTTTAATTTCTTTAACAATACTAACAAATTGATTCTTAATATATATTTTTTCTTTTAAATAGAACACTACAAAATCCACTATATATCCAAGCAGGACCGGCCCAAAGTGATTTGACGCCTAAAGCGTCGGGTAAAAATGATCCCTTTAATCGAAATTTTTTTTTTTGCAGCATATTTTTAAATCTATAATTAAAATAATATAAAATATCATTGAAACATAATTTGTTTGGAAAAGAATAAAGTACAGAAACAATAATACATTACTTATGATTTTTTAAAGATAACCCTCCTTGTTTTTTGCCCCGCAAAATCATCTGTTAGCTTCGAATAATCGAGTTTCTCAGCTAACTCATGTTCAATTGATATCATCGACAATCCATTCAGTCGCTCCTGAGACATAGTCGAGCGTAGATAATTCTTTATGAGTTTCAACTTTGAAAAACTTCTTTCTGCACAAGCAACTGAAATCGGAATCGTTAGTAATATGCGATAAACGATCCATGCGTTTGGATAACAATCAGGCTTATTGCTGCTTAAAAATTCTAAAATCTCGACGGCCTTTGTCATATTTTGTGGCAACATTCTTCTTAGATATCGTAGTTCCATAAATAGATCTTTTCCATATATATCTGAAACCCCATCATGCTCCAGAGCAGTTTCAAGCTTGATACAAGATGCCATCAACTCATCATCTTTTCCTGACTTTAGTTTTTTCAAACCAAATAGAAAACCAAAGATTTCCTCATAGTGTTGAAATTGCTCAAATCTAACCTCAAGAGACACTATAGCTTGATCCAGTATGTTGATGAAATATTCAATTCTAAAACGTTCCTCCGCATTTGACAGATTACTTTCTACCACATGCTCAGCATCTTCACCATATTTCTTCTTCTTTTTTATCACTCGTTTTGGTTTTGTAGAAAATATTGGGTCAATCTCCATATCACGGGCAATTTGCACAGCTTCAACTTTTGCTTTCTCAAAACCTGTTTTTCTATAATCTTTCTAATACTCAACAAGTCCTCCTAACTGAGAAATTGCAGCATCAAGATCCATATCCTCTGACTGCAAAGTTTTGCTCACTATATTGACAGCATAGAGCAAATCATACCAAATCACCATTCCAAACAAGAATTCAAACCCTCCAATTCCATGTATTTCACTTACTGCAAGAGACTCAGCATCACTACGATGTCCTGGATTATCACTGTTTTCTGCTATGTAAAACAAAGCTTCTCGTATTTTTGAAGTCTGGAATCTTATTGGTTTAACACTATCAATACGACTTTCCCAACGAGTTTGTGATAATGGTTTAAGTGTAGTACCGTTCACCATTTCTCTGTAGACTTCCCAGTTGTTGGTTGAAGATGCAAATATGCAATATAGACGCTCCACAATGCCAAAAAAGGAAACAGCCTTCTCAGACAAAGAAGCCATATCACAAAGAGCAAGGTTGAGACTATGACAACCACATGGAGTATAAAATGCCCGTGGGTTTATATCAAGCAATCTTTTCTGAACTCCTTTATGTCTCCCTTTCATGTTTTGCCCATTGTCATAACCTTGTCCTCTTATATCTTTTATATTCAACTTAAGATCAGCCAATGCATCTTGAAGAGTGTTAAAAATTCCTTCTCCTCTCTTGTCTTAGATTTCCAAAAAAGACAAAAAGAACTCCTCAACTGTCGGTGAATCCATAGAAATATCAACACATCAAATTAAAAAGGTCATTTGCTCTTTACGACTAACATCAGGAGTAGAATCCATAATGATTGAAAAATACTTTGCCTTTTGAATCTTCTCTAAAATTTCCATCTTAATCTCATTACCAAGCAATTTTATCAACTCATTTTGAATCTTATGACTGAGATAATGGCACTGCATTTCACGTTGTTCAAACCGTCGAAGGTGTTCCTTCATTACTTCATCAAAGCTTCCGATCATCCTAATAAAAACATTAAAATTTCCACTATTCGGATCACGAATATTTTCGTTTCCTCCACGAAATGCAATATTTCTTTCTGCTAGAGTCTTTACCAATGCAATTATTCTGAACATCACATCTCTCCCGTGTGTTCTCTCCTTGTTAATCGCCTCCTGCAGATGCTTATCAATAGTTTCCTTCTTTTTCAGCCTTTTTTTCAACTCAGTCCAGCGAGACATAGAAACAATATGAATATGTGAAGTTTCATGTGTTTTCAGCCTGGTTGAAGAATTTCTCCAGTCATTAAACCCAGTAGTTACCAAAACAGGAGGATTTGTGTCTTGAGTGAATAATTTACAACAAAAGCAAAAGATCTTCTTTGTACTTTTTGAGTAAACTAACCATCTTCTGTCTTGTTTTTCTCCATTGCTCATTTTTCTTTTTATACAAGAGTAAGTGAAACATCTATCGGCAGAATCTTTTGGAAAAGGATAATCCATCGGTGGTCTTGAGGGTGGACCTCTCTCAACCAAAAAATCAATCATTCTATGTTCAATTTTTCCCCAAGTTGCTGGATCATCTATGTCCACATTCTCAAAAAGACCCTTAATATCATCTGCTTTCTCGTGGTCTTCTCTGTTTTCATTCTCATCTTGTTCTGCACTCCCAACAAGTTCTTCTTCACTCTTTGCTTCTGAATTTTCTGCATTTTCTGTAGTAACAAACTCTTCATTTTCTGCATCTTTTGTAGTAACGAACTCTTCATCTTCATCTTCTTCAATAGGAAGCTCTTCAATGTCTTCATCTCCATTGTTCATCTCAGCTCTAGCTGTTTCATCATTTTCAGAATTGTTTATTTTCGTCACAAACCTATCCATACCACCTGCTAGAGATTTCATCAATTCTTCTTGTCTCTTCCTTCTCTTCCTATTTGCACAACCACTTGGATGATTTCTAATCTTTTTTTGTGGCATATTCTCTAATAATCCAAAACACACCAAAAAGTTTTTGAAATAAAAGGATAAACAACTATTTTTTGCTTAAAATCGATTTTCTCTGCTTAAAATCAATTTTTTAAGCTTAAGATCGACTTTTAAGCCTATATTAATTTTTAAAGCTTAAAATCGATTTTTTTTTAAGCTCAGAATCGATTTTTTGAAGCGTAGAAATGAATTTTTAAAGCCCAGAATCGATTTTTTAAAGTTAAAATCGATTTTTGAAGCCCAAAATCGATTTTTATAAGCCAGAATCGATTTTTTATAAAATAGTTGATAAGGATAATGACTCTTATTTATAGGCAATTTTTTCTTCCCATTTTTTGGTCTTGGTCGATGTGGAATAAAATATTTACACACACTTAGAAAAAATGTTTTGGGCTTTTTTTGCTGCCCCAAAAATTAGAGTCTTATGGGCTGCCCTGAAGCCATTGCTTCATGGGCTGTGGGCCGGCCCTGTATCCAAGAAATATTGTCTAATCTGAAGCTAAGTTTTTGAACCTATAACTTCTATTCGCACTAAAGAAGCATGGGCCATTTGTTTTTGTTTTTTTTTTTCATTGTTAACCAAGAAGAAGCTATAACTTCTATTCGCTCTACAGAAGCATGCCACAAAGGCTAAAGACCATGCCTTCTTCCTAGTAAGATCCCAGGATGCCCCAAAAACCGCCACCTATTTTAATTATAACCCAGCTTCCATCTTGTCTAACCTGCAAACAACAAAATAGGAGGGAATATGTAATTTAGATTATCTAGTGAGTGTAAGCTCTCGGAACCTACGAACTTTTTTGCAACCAAAAATCATCATAACAAACGCAAGTTATAAGCTAAATCATCAAACACAACGTGTCCATTGACAACTCATACACAGAGAATAATCCATAAACATGCTGGTGTAATATACCCAAAGGTTACACCCCGAGGTGTAATGCACGGGTACGTGTATTTGGACCAAGAACCCATCCTGGGTATGGCATGGGGACGGGTAAGGCACCGGTACTTGCAGGTCCCCAATACGTTTCAAGTTAAACGAAGACCGTAACCATTGAACGGGGACAGTAACTTTGGGATCCGATAAGTTTTGGCGTAAATATATGCGTACCCTTTATATATAGTTTAACTTAATCCCTAAATTATCTTATTATTTCAAACGGGAAATGGAAACTTACTAACATAAAAAGAGAATAAAAGGAAAAATACTCTTTGCCTTTCTTTTTTGACATGACTCTTTGCATTCCTATGTTCTTTGCAGTCTGATCTCAAGTTCACCACACAACCAGCGCGGCGCCTGAGATAGACTGCATGTTGGAGGAGACGCATGATGTGGTGTGTGCGGGATGTCAAGTTTTACCCTAATAAGAATCAATAAAGCTTCAAGTGCACAGCTAATCGATTGTAATATTTAGGGATTGAATCCACATGGAAAGAGGATCTTATTCTGCAAAAACCTTTGAAGAAATATGAAGTAAGGAAGTGTAGAACTGGTTGAAATATAAAGTGGTTTTGGTTTCTCAATAAAACATAAATTCTAAACTAAATGGGAAAAAAATATTTAAGAAAATCGCTGGAAAAACTAAAGAAGACCTAATCTAAATCTTGAATAAAAATGGGCTGGGAATGAAAAAAATAACTAGACCTAAAAGCTTTAATGAAATCCACGAAAAACTTATAAAAACGAGATGATGAGTTTTCAGGGAATTTATCTCCAAGGATGAATGATTCAAAAAATTGCTAAAAAGTAATTTAAAAGATCCTAGCTAAAACTTTTAGAACTCGAGTCACGAACGTATGACTACGCCACTGTCGTGGTCATAACCAACTATCTCTTGCAACCTTGACCAGTAGGTTTTCACTCTGGCCCCGGAAGGGAAAAGATGTGATCTTGCTTAAGACTCGTCAACATTCACAGCTCACCCATAGGTAGGTTTCCATTCCTATGGTAGAATTGCTCTTCTCAAACTAGATCTGGCTCTTAATGAAAACTTTCGTAACACTACAAACCTAAATAAGATTATAGTTCATGACGCTACTCTCATGCATTAAAAATCAGTTTAGAAGAAAAATTTATAGGATTCGGCTTTAATAGCTAATGGAATCCTCATCGAACATATATGGTTCCCATCGATAATCCCTTAAACCCAACAATAAAACTACTCAAACATAATTAAAGAAAGCAAAAGCATTGTATTGAAAAGCTGAATAGAAATTGATATTTAAAAAGAAACAAAGAGGGTTCAAGAGATAGATCTTTATCTCCATAAACCTAAAACAACTTTAAAGAATGAAAAGAACTCATAAGCATAAAAGGACATACGACTAAAACATGTATTTATAGTGCTCAAGTCATTTCTGGACGTCACTTAGGGTTTCTCCAAATGAGGGAATCGATTTTGGCTTGGAAATGGGCTTCAAGGCCTAACAGACCAATCTCCACAGTCAGTAGAGACCTGACCGGTGTAAACTGGGTGCTGGCCGCGGTCAAGATTGCTTGCCGGCTGGTTGACGGCACATCTTGCTACTGGATTGTCTTGGTGTCAAGAGTGCTGGAAAGCTGTTTGTTCCATCTTTAAGATCTCCAAATTTGAGATGGATCAGACGGTGAGAAGGTATTCATTTGAGGGTGAACTTCTAATGGTTTGACTCTGAACTGAAAGTTTGGTCTTCTATCCATTTTGCTAAGCTTTTTCCTAAGTTTTCTTAAAAAAAATCTTGAAACTACAAGTACTAGAAAAACATGATAAAAACATTTGAAAGCAATAAAAGACATAGAAAAAGTACTTCAAAACGATCCATAAAAGTGGTCAAAATATGGTGTTATCGACTTCCCCATACTTAAACCGTTGTTTGTCCTCAAACAAAGCAGATATCCAATCTGGTGAAGTGAAAACAAAAATAAGGAATGCATAAATCTCAGAGACATGAACTCCTAAAGTAGGACCATAGATCGTACATCAATTCACAACTTAGTCTAGAAAATTCTCACCAAGACACAAAAGATACTAGTCCACTTTTTCTGTCATGCAAAATTTAAACAATCAAAATCTCGATTCCAGTCAACTAGCTCTCTACATTCATTAAGTTCAATAGTGAATTCTCATCAAAGTCATCATTCAGGGTTGACGACATCTGGTATTAAGGGCTGTTTAAGTGGTGGAGTTAAAGTGTTTCGGGTTACCTGATGTGTCGTGTGGTGAGGCTGTCAAGTTTTACCCTAAAAGAAATCAATAGCCGCAAGTGCACAGCTGATTGATTGTAGTATTTAGGGATCGAACCCACAGAGAAGGAGGATCTTTCCTGCAAAAGCCTTGGAAAAAAATATGAAGTAAGGAAGTGTAGAACTAGACGATTTTTGTAGGGGTTTTGATGGTGTCTTTAACGTAAAAACTAATCTTAACGAGAAAATACGGAAACTAAAATGACTTAATAACTAAACTTAAAGAGAACAACTAAAAACGAGAAAACATCTAGACCTAATTGCTTGTATGAAATTCGGCTGAAATAGTAAAAATACTAGACTAAAACTTGAATGAAAATTGATGTAAATCTATAGAAAAGAGGTGCATGGTTTCCAGGAAGATTCCCTACAGGGGATGAACGATTCAAAACATTGCTAAAGAGTAAATTTAATAAGATCCTAGCTAAAACTTTTAGAACTCGAATCACGAACGTATGAATACACCACTGTCGTGATCATAACCAACTATCTCTCTCAATCCTGACCAGTAGGTTTCCACTCTGACCCTGGAAAAGAAAAGATGCAGTAAGCTTAAGACTCATCGATATTCACAGCTCTCCTATAAGTAGGTTTCCACTCCTATGGTCGATTTGCTCTTCTCAAACTAGATCTGGCCTCGAATGAAAAATTTCGCAACATCCAAAAACGAGATCAGATTGTAGTTCATGGCGCTACTCCCATGCAGTATAAATAATTTTAGGAGATAAAGTTCTAGGATTCGGCTTCAATAGCTAATGGAATCCTCATCGAACATATATAACCCCAATCAAAAATCCCTTAAACCCAACAATAAAACTACTCAGACATGATGAACGAAAGCAAAACATAGTATTAAAAAGTAGAGTAGAAATCGAAATGAACAGAGAAACAAAAAGGGTTCAAGAGATAAATCTCTCCCCCTAAACCTAAAACAAGAGCTTAAAGTTGTATCTTTTCTAAAGTATTTCGTCTCTCTCTAAAAACGACCAAAATAATAAGTATTTATAGTTTCCAATGTTTCATGGTGTCTAGGGTTCCGGAATTGAGGCTGAGAAAATGACTTGGGCTTCACAAATGGGCCTTCTAAATCGGAGATTTCTGGCCGCAGTCGGACAGAACGTGGCCGTGGTCATATAGCCTCTTACTGTGGTGAAAAGGCTATTGGCCGCAGGTGGAAATGCTTGTCGACTGGTTTACAGGAAATCTTGCTCTTCACGTACTTTTGATTGAACAGTTGGATTGCCAAGCTGTAAAGTGTGCTGGAAAGCTGATAGTTCCATCTTTGAGGTCTCCAAATTATAGCTGGAACAGACGGTGAGAAGGTGTTCATTTGAGGGTGAACTTCTGATGGTTTGACTCTGAGCTAAAATCTGGTCTTCTATCCATTTTGTTAAGTTTTTCCCTAGATTTCCTGAAAAGAGTCTTGGAACTACAAATACTAGAAAAACATAATAAAAACACTCGAAAGAAATAAAAAGCATAGAAAAAGTATTTTCAAAACGATCCATAAAAATGATCAAAATTTATCAACTCCCCCAGACTTAAACTTTTGTTTGTCCCCAAACAAAGCAAAAGTCTAAATTGGTTAAGTAAAAACAAAAATAGAGAATGCACAAATCTCAGAGATATGAACTCCTAAACTAAGACTATAGATTGTGCATCAATCCACAACTTAGTCTAGAAAATTCTCACCAAGACACAAAAGATACTAGTCCACTTTTTCCGTCATGCAAAACTTAAACAATCTAAATCTCGATTTCAGTCAACTAGCTCTCGACATTCATTAAGTGCAAAAGTGAGTTCCCAGCAAAGACATCATCTAGGGTAGACGGTTACCTGATGAATCTGGAGGATGCAAGATATTATGCAAAACCACAAGAGAAATAAGGATCTGTTGATGACCGCAATTTGCAGTCACTTCTTCCTGCCCAATGTTGTTGCATACTCTTTCCTCCTGTGTTGTGAACATCTATTCCCCGAGACTTAGATCTTTTTCGGGAATCAGAAAAATGATCTCCAAAACTCCATAAAATCAAACTCTAACTTGTCTCAAGAATAAAATCGATCCTCTTAGACTCTCTTAAGGTTTTATTTCCTTTCCTTTTGATTTTTTTCTTTTCTTTTTCGGATTTTTTTTTAAAAAGGGAAATAACCTTTTAGAGAGAGAGAAAGTCTAAGGGACGAAAATCTACCAAGTTTGGCGATTTTTCTGAGGACAAGCTGAGTATTCTGAGAAAGTCTAAGAGACAAAAATCGCAGTTCTTCGTCTTAGTGACTGAAAACTACATCGTTCCTCTTTCTCTATGAAGTTCTTGCACATAATTGCATATAGAAAAGTGAAAAACAAGAGTGCATGTGGTTTGAAAGAGGTTAGGTTTGGTTGGGAACTAGCTAAAGATGAACTAGCCATTCAGGATCAACAGAGAGTGGTAAAAGGGCAAAGGAATCCTGAATGTATGATTTGTTTCCCTCGTCTAATGCTTTAATGAGATAGTTAAGTCCATGTTGAGTCCAAATAAAACAGAGTAGTGTATTGCTTCATCTAAATCAAAATCATTCAAATTCCTCTAGGATATTTAGTTTCAAATGTGCTTAGCTACCGCCAAGTCTAGTCTTAAATCATGAATGAGAATGTCACTAGGAACAGTCTAAAAACAAACAATCAACTATCATTGATTCATGTTCACCATTCCCTTTAAAACGTATTTTGTTTTGCAAACCATTTTTTGAAACACATTAAGAAAAATGCAAAAAGTGTAGATAAGGCAAGACTGATGAAAGAAAAGTTGTTAGAAAGGGATGAAATCCTCCCCCAGACTTAAATCACACTGTCCTCAGTGTGAAATAAGTCGAGATTGGATGAGAAAAATGCATAGATAATCGAACTTGGTAAGCCAAAGAGAACTTACCTGTGATAAATGGAGGTTTTTAGGCTCTAAATAGGGGTTATCAATCCCTTAGCTGTTGCAGCATAAAGGGTTTATCAGTCCAATGTGTGGTAGACACTAGAATATAAGACGGCTTCTTCATTCAAGCAAATGGTGAAGATTGTTTGTGACTAATGCCTAAAACAAGATTAAAACTAGAACAAAGATTAATGATCAAATGAACAAGCAAGCAATTACAACTAAACAAGATGAGATGATATGAGATGATGGGACCATGAGATTCTAGACATGATAGTTGGCTAGGGTGCTTTGGTGCTAAACTAGAAATGCTAATGACAATGATGAGACATGATTTAAATGATTAAGAACTCTAATCTAGATTAATCCTCTCATGAAGGTATTAACCTCTACACTCATCCATTTTCAAACCAAATCATCATTTGTGAAATATGAATCAGTGAGCATTAATAAACAGTTCTAAAAGATCATTCAAGCAAATAACAAGACATCATCATGCACCAAATACTTAAACCTCTAATACAGCTCTTTCAGGAATTTCATCAAACACTTTTGGTGCATGAAATTCCCAGAATCTAGATCTCAAGTGATATGCAAGGATCTAGCCTAGAGAACAGCTGTTTAGAGAGATGAATCAATGAATCTAGCCCTAAGCACTCCTAATCTAACACTTTAGCACCCTAACCTACACATCTAGAACCTCATTAAGGTGACTACTCACTAATCATACTTAACACATTCATTCCTTTGCAAGATGTGTTGTTAAGCATGATTAATGATGTAGAAAGGAGATAAAGATGATAGTTTAAGAAGATTGCAGCTTTAAACACACAAAAGATCTTTGATTTCTCTTGATTCAAACTCTCAATAAGGGAATATTTCTCTTCAAAGGAGTCTTTCACAAAAGAGGTAAAGAAAACAAAGGGAATAAATCTTAACCTAATCATTAATGTCTCAACACTATTTATACTAAGGGTTTTCTTAATGGGCCAACCCTTAACAGGCAGGATATTGGCCCAAAAAGACTCAAAAACTCGGACTGGAACAAGGTCCTATCGACATGGCACAAGTCGATATTTTGGTCGATACATTTCAAAGAGTTTCTTAACAAGAATATCGACCAAACACTCGGTCGATAGTTTGGTCGACATTATTTCGGCGAGACTGGCTGAGAATATATCGACATGCTTCACCTCGACATTCTGGTTGATAATATTTCGGCGCTCCAGGTTGAAAATATCAACCAAACTGTCGAGGTACACTCTGGTCGATAGGAATGCATGCCGCTTGAACCAAAACCTCCATAACTTCTAGCCCAGTGGTCCGAACCTCGGTCTGTCAACTCCACGACCAAATAGCTCTGTCAGCTACAACTTTGATGAAGGGTCCGAGTCCAACAGACGACGGCAAGAGCTTCGTTCCGCCGGTTTTCCAAGGCGCGTTGTTTTGGTCTTGTAGCGGCTGCGAGACATATGTTCCTTCTGATCGCCATAACTTTCAGCACACAGCTCCAAATTGGACAATCTCAGGCGTTCCAGAAACTAGACTCATCCCTCTTGAATCTTGATGAGGCACCAAAGGCTGGATCGCAATGCCAGTGCTCCGTTTCAGGTGATGAAGTATAGGGATTGTCGACTTCTATACACTTATCCGGTTCTGTTGCATTCACACTGGGGTCTCTCCACGGCTTCTTTCCCAAATGCTCCCTTTTTGCTCCAAATGACCTGTAAAAACTCCACAATACAAGACTCTATAGGACCTAATGCATTTCCTATCCTAAACCAACTATAAGGACAAAAACATTGAAAACTACCTAAATGTATGCATGAGACTCAATATTTGGACAAAAAATGCAATCCTAAGTGATGCAAATTATGAATATATCAACCTGGATCTGGGATGCTGGTGGAGATGGACCGGATCCATTCAGAAAGGTTTGGGAAGGTGATAATTGGTGATGGAAGGTGGTGGGAAGTGATGAATGAGGTGGAATGGGGCTTGGTGAGGTGGAATGAGGTGAAGTGGGTGGTTTGGGATCGGGTGTCATGTGAACGACAATTGGCCACGGTCAGGGCTCACGCAACCGCGGTAAACTTATGCCTGGCCGCAGTCAGAAAGATGCGGTCGTGGTCGAACTGGGCTTTGCTGCGGTCTGGAAGCCTGCGACCGCGAGGGCTTAAATGCGGCATGTTTCCTGCTTCTCCTTGGTTCGAGCAGTCAGGGACCATCCTTCTTTTTGGTTTTTTCGGTTTTTGATTTTTTTCTTTGGCTTTCTGATTTATAGGAAACATATGAAACTAAAAAAAAGAAAAAAATCAATAGAAAAAGAAAAAAAAAATTCTAAAGAAAACAATACCTAAATGGGTTGTCTCCCATTAAGTGTTTCTGTTTTAAGTCGTTTAGCTCGACTTTGATGTAGGACGTGACTCGGTCCAATGAAGAAGACTTTGTCCTAGAACAAGTCTTTTTCAAAATCTCTTTGTTTTGCTTGACAGGTTCTTCGTCACTCTAAAGCTCTTCTTCAGACTTTTCTGCTGCAGGACGTTTTCCTACTTTGCTGTTGTATAAGACAGCATCTGTGAAGACATCTTTATCGATATTAGCAAATGAGATCCTCTGGTTTGGCCAGTCAATTATAGCTCCGGAATTTGCTAGAAAAGACCATCCGAGAATCACTGGATATGCTGCGTCTCTTGTTTCGACAATGTAGAAGTCGACAGGCGCAATGCAGTCTCATATTCTCAAAGGAATGTCATGGGTTATTCCTTTAGGTGTTGCATTGGAATCATCAGCAAGACTAATCTTTGCTTTAGTCATGCGCAAGTGCTTAATACCAAGTCTCAAAGCAATTGCTTTGGACATCATGTTGAGACAGGCTCCAGAATCACAAAGCACATTGTTAAAGATTTCACCTATAATGGAACAAGAGATGAGAAACTGACCTTTACCTTCGATTTTGTGAAGTGTTCAAACAGGTCTACCTCTTCTGGCATGATTGAACAAGTCTTCTATTTCAGAGATTGATTCCTTGCTTCAAAGAAGTAATGGCCTATCATGAAGTCATTGCAAGCTCTGGCAAAGGTGATTCTTTCAGGCAAATTTCGAACCACATCATTGAACACATCAAGATTTTCTTTGCTGATTTTGTTGGTGTAGTAGCTGCATTACTCAGATTTTTGAAGGTGGATTGCATAGACAGCTGCTTCTGGTGATGTTAGGTATCGAGCTCGCATAAAGTACTTATGGATGTCCTCTTTAGACTCCTTACAGTATCTGAAAAAGACCTGCAAACAACCAATCTTCCAGACATTATCGAAGCTTAGGTGAGCAGGGAATGTGATGACGAGGTTATTAAACTCTATAAGCTTCTCTCTACTGATGTTATTAGTGATCCATTTAACTTCTGCTGTACTGCTTTCTGAGGAGTATCCTGCGTCTGGATCCTCTATGAACAATCCATACTCTTCATCTTCAGAGTATTGTTCTTCATACTCATCTTCACAAGACAAGGCCATGTTTCAGGGTAATGGCTTGTCTTAGTCCTCAGATTCTTGAGTGCTGATGGAGTAAATTAGTTTTTGAAAGAGGGATCTAGCTACTCCAGAAGAAGCATCAGATGAACAACTGCTTGTATGAGCCGAACGGGGCTGTTTTGGGACGTTTTTTTGGCTGGCCTTGACTGCAGGAGACGCGACCGCGGGAAACCGGCTATGGGCCGCGGGTAGGCCGAGCACGACCGCATGAGAATTCTTCTTGGCCGCGGTCACAGGTGACAGGACCGCGGGAGAGTGTCTTCGAGTCGAGTTGCTGCAATTGCTTGTTCCTTTGCTTCATGAATGATCTCCTGGGTCTTCTGGCTTAGTATACTTCTATTCTAAGCTTAAGTCTTTAGTTTGGGGCGCTGGAATCTGCTCTCCAAGTCCTTGCATGATCTCCTCAACCATTTCTTCCACTTCATCAAGAACCTAGATGATGCGATTGTAAACGGGGTGTTGTTTTACTAACCTTCAGGTTTTAAATTTGTG
>NW_006256829.1:19604454-19662128 GCF_000478725.1 Eutrema salsugineum | reverse complement strand
GATCCACAGAGAATTAGTTGTTTCAGTGCGAATTCACGGCAACACTTAAATCAGACTACAACTAAATAGGTTTGGGTTTTGATTTTGGGTTTTGGTTGTCACAAAATCTAAACTAGAAAGCAAAACAAATAAAAGCAATTGAAAACGAAAGGCAAATAAAAGCAAGTAAAAATCGAGTAGATCAAAGGCGAATGGAAGCAAGGAAAATTGAATGAAAAGCAAAGGTTGTAAAAAAATAAAAACAAACGCTGGGCTCCAGAGAATCGCAGGGATTCATGGACTAAACTATGTCAATTTTAAACATTTGATAAAGGTAATCAACTACGTATGCTCTAGAACTCGAGGCAAAGAAGTATGAATAGCCTACTTTCGCAGCACTAAACAACTATCTCTTGCAACCCTGATCAGTAGGTTTCCACTCTGATCCTGGAAGGGAGAAGATGCAATAGCAGAACAAGACTCATCACATTCACAACTCAACTACAGGTAGGTTTCCACTCCTAAAGAATCATTGCTCGTTTCACCCTAGTTCAGACAATTAATGAAAGCTTTCGCAACATAACATATCAGATCGGCTTCTAAGTGGCCAGCAAAGAATCACGCAGTAAAGTTAAAGGCAAACGAAGAACATCGAGAAGATTAATGATCCTAAATCTATCGATTCATAAGCAAAGACACACGAAATTCTCTTTGAAAAATCCTTTTAAACCAAACTGGGAAACTACTCAAACATATTGTAAACAATCATCACAGAGTATTGAAAGTTGTAGGAAATTAAAGAAAACAAGGAAGAAGAACGAAGAACAGAGGCGCAGATGGAGGCGCAATGATGCACTCCTCGACGGCTCTGATCTTCAAAGACGGCGGCCTCCTAGGGTTTCTCACACAAACTCTCTTTCTCTTTGTCAAAATTTTTGGTCTCTATTCGTCTCTCCCTTTAAAATGACCTAAAAAGGGCATTTATAGCTTCTGGAGTTGTCCTGGACACTTAGGGCTTCAAAAATAACGAAAGGAATTGATTTGGGCTTTAATTAGGTCGTCTGGAAAGTGAACGACTACTGGCCGCGGTCGCGGTGCTTCTACCCGCGGAGAAATAGGCTTTGGCCGCGGTCCCGGCTTGTGTCTTTCTCCGAGACTACATTTTCTGTCTTTATTGCATAGGGTGTATCTAAAGTTCAAACCGTTGGATTGTCTCCAAACCAAGTGCATTAGAAAGCTAGTTGTATCCTCTACGTTGTCACAAATTTTGGGGGTGATCAGAAGGTGAGAATGTCTTCATCGCTAGCCATACTTCTGACAGTCTGCATTTATCCAAAATTGCTCAATTGTTCCAAATTGCATATCTTTTGCCCAAGTTTCCTGAAAAGTCTTTTGAAACTCTAAAACATTGAAAACACTTAAAAACCTTTGAAAACAGAGCTAAAACACCTGCATAAGACATTATTATGATCCATAAAAGTGGTAAAAATACGGTGTTATCAACTCCCCCAGACTTACCATTGTCCTCAAACAAACTCAGATCGAGTCAGGAAAGAATTTTTAAAATCGCAGGAACTAAACATTATCTCAGTGACCGTCCTTCTAAACCATAACTTATCGTAAAACATCTATTTGGATCTAGTCTAGAAAATTCTTACCAAAATACAAGCAAACTAGTCCGTTTATCCGTCATGCGAAAATCTACACACTTAGATCTAGCTTCCAGTCAAATAGCTCTCTACATTCATTAAGTGTAATAGTGAATTCTCATCAAAGTCATCATTCAGGGTAGATACGTTTGTTATTAAAGGCTATTTAAGTGGTGGAGCTTAGGTGTTTCGGGTTACCTGAAGATCTGGAGAATGCAAGATATTATGCAAAACCGCAAGAGAGAGAATGACCTATTGGTGATCGCTAATTTTCAGTCACTTCTCCTTTGCCAAATTGTTGCATAATCTTCCTCCTTTGTTGTAAACAGCTGTTCCCCAAACTTAGAACTTTTCCGGGAATCAGAAAGATAATCTCCAAAACTCCAAATAATCAAATCAAGCTTGCCTCAAAGATAAAATCGATCCTCTTAGACTCTCTAAGGTTTTAAATTTCCTCCTTTCCAATTTTTTTCTTTTCTTTTTTCCGGTTTTTTTTGGTTTTTTTTAGAAAGGGGAAACAACTTTTTATTGAGAAAGAGTCTAAGGAACAAAATTGTACCAAGATTTTGACGTTTTTCCAAGGCAAACTGAGTTTTCCCTTTTTGTTGAATTGTTCCAATGAAATCGCAGGTATTCGTCTTCAGTGACTGAAAATCGCGTTGATCCTCTTTATCTCCGACGTTTTTGCACATATCTGCATATAGAAAAGTGAAAAACAAGAGTACATGTGGTTTGAAAGAGGTTAGGTTTGGTTGGGAACTAGCTAAAGATGAACTAGCCATTCAGGATCAACAGAGAGTGGTAAAAGGGCAAAGGAATCCTGAATGTATGATTTGTTTCCCTCGTCTAATGCTTTAATGAGATAGTTAAGTCCATGTTGAGTCCAAATAAAACAGAGTAGTGTATTGCTTCATCTAAATCAAAATCATTCAAATTCCTCTAGGATATTTAGTTTCAAATGTGCTTAGCTACCGCCAAGTCTAGTCTTAAATCATGAATGAGAATGTCACTAGGAACAGTCTAAAAACAAACAATCAACTATCATTGATTCATGTTCACCATTCCCTTTAAAACGTATTTTGTTTTGCAAACCATTTTTTGAAACACATTAAGAAAAATGCAAAAAGTGTAGATAAGGCAAGACTGATGAAAGAAAAGTTGTTAGAAAGGGATGAAATCCTCCCCCAGACTTAAATCACACTGTCCTCAGTGTGAAATAAGTCGAGATTGGATGAGAAAAATGCATAGATAATCGAACTTGGTAAGCCAAAGAGAACTTACCTGTGATAAATGGAGGTTTTTAGGCTCTAAATAGGGGTTATCAATCCCTTAGCTGTTGCAGCATAAAGGGTTTATCAGTCCAATGTGTGGTAGACACTAGAATATAAGACGGCTTCTTCATTCAAGCAAATGGTGAAGATTGTTTGTGACTAATGCCTAAAACAAGATTAAAACTAGAACAAAGATTAATGATCAAATGAACAAGCAAGCAATTACAACTAAACAAGATGAGATGATATGAGATGATGGGACCATGAGATTCTAGACATGATAGTTGGCTAGGGTGCTTTGGTGCTAAACTAGAAATGCTAATGACAATGATGAGACATGATTTAAATGATTAAGAACTCTAATCTAGATTAATCCTCTCATGAAGGTATTAACCTCTACACTCATCCATTTTCAAACCAAATCATCATTTGTGAAATATGAATCAGTGAGCATTAATAAACAGTTCTAAAAGATCATTCAAGCAAATAACAAGACATCATCATGCACCAAATACTTAAACCTCTAATACAGCTCTTTCAGGAATTTCATCAAACACTTTTGGTGCATGAAATTCCCAGAATCTAGATCTCAAGTGATATGCAAGGATCTAGCCTAGAGAACAGCTGTTTAGAGAGATGAATCAATGAATCTAGCCCTAAGCACTCCTAATCTAACACTTTAGCACCCTAACCTACACATCTAGAACCTCATTAAGGTGACTACTCACTAATCATACTTAACACATTCATTCCTTTGCAAGATGTGTTGTTAAGCATGATTAATGATGTAGAAAGGAGATAAAGATGATAGTTTAAGAAGATTGCAGCTTTAAACACACAAAAGATCTTTGATTTCTCTTGATTCAAACTCTCAATAAGGGAATATTTCTCTTCAAAGGAGTCTTTCACAAAAGAGGTAAAGAAAACAAAGGGAATAAATCTTAACCTAATCATTAATGTCTCAACACTATTTATACTAAGGGTTTTCTTAATGGGCCAACCCTTAACAGGCAGGATATTGGCCCAAAAAGACTCAAAAACTCGGACTGGAACAAGGTCCTATCGACATGGCACAAGTCGATATTTTGGTCGATACATTTCAAAGAGTTTCTTAACAAGAATATCGACCAAACACTCGGTCGATAGTTTGGTCGACATTATTTCGGCGAGACTGGCTGAGAATATATCGACATGCTTCACCTCGACATTCTGGTTGATAATATTTCGGCGCTCCAGGTTGAAAATATCAACCAAACTGTCGAGGTACACTCTGGTCGATAGGAATGCATGCCGCTTGAACCAAAACCTCCATAACTTCTAGCCCAGTGGTCCGAACCTCGGTCTGTCAACTCCACGACCAAATAGCTCTGTCAGCTACAACTTTGATGAAGGGTCCGAGTCCAACAGACGACGGCAAGAGCTTCGTTCCGCCGGTTTTCCAAGGCGCGTTGTTTTGGTCTTGTAGCGGCTGCGAGACATATGTTCCTTCTGATCGCCATAACTTTCAGCACACAGCTCCAAATTGGACAATCTCAGGCGTTCCAGAAACTAGACTCATCCCTCTTGAATCTTGATGAGGCACCAAAGGCTGGATCGCAATGCCAGTGCTCCGTTTCAGGTGATGAAGTATAGGGATTGTCGACTTCTATACACTTATCCGGTTCTGTTGCATTCACACTGGGGTCTCTCCACGGCTTCTTTCCCAAATGCTCCCTTTTTGCTCCAAATGACCTGTAAAAACTCCACAATACAAGACTCTATAGGACCTAATGCATTTCCTATCCTAAACCAACTATAAGGACAAAAACATTGAAAACTACCTAAATGTATGCATGAGACTCAATATTTGGACAAAAAATGCAATCCTAAGTGATGCAAATTATGAATATATCAACCTGGATCTGGGATGCTGGTGGAGATGGACCGGATCCATTCAGAAAGGTTTGGGAAGGTGATAATTGGTGATGGAAGGTGGTGGGAAGTGATGAATGAGGTGGAATGGGGCTTGGTGAGGTGGAATGAGGTGAAGTGGGTGGTTTGGGATCGGGTGTCATGTGAACGACAATTGGCCACGGTCAGGGCTCACGCAACCGCGGTAAACTTATGCCTGGCCGCAGTCAGAAAGATGCGGTCGTGGTCGAACTGGGCTTTGCTGCGGTCTGGAAGCCTGCGACCGCGAGGGCTTAAATGCGGCATGTTTCCTGCTTCTCCTTGGTTCGAGCAGTCAGGGACCATCCTTCTTTTTGGTTTTTTCGGTTTTTGATTTTTTTCTTTGGCTTTCTGATTTATAGGAAACATATGAAACTAAAAAAAAGAAAAAAATCAATAGAAAAAGAAAAAAAAAATTCTAAAGAAAACAATACCTAAATGGGTTGTCTCCCATTAAGTGTTTCTGTTTTAAGTCGTTTAGCTCGACTTTGATGTAGGACGTGACTCGGTCCAATGAAGAAGACTTTGTCCTAGAACAAGTCTTTTTCAAAATCTCTTTGTTTTGCTTGACAGGTTCTTCGTCACTCTAAAGCTCTTCTTCAGACTTTTCTGCTGCAGGACGTTTTCCTACTTTGCTGTTGTATAAGACAGCATCTGTGAAGACATCTTTATCGATATTAGCAAATGAGATCCTCTGGTTTGGCCAGTCAATTATAGCTCCGGAATTTGCTAGAAAAGACCATCCGAGAATCACTGGATATGCTGCGTCTCTTGTTTCGACAATGTAGAAGTCGACAGGCGCAATGCAGTCTCATATTCTCAAAGGAATGTCATGGGTTATTCCTTTAGGTGTTGCATTGGAATCATCAGCAAGACTAATCTTTGCTTTAGTCATGCGCAAGTGCTTAATACCAAGTCTCAAAGCAATTGCTTTGGACATCATGTTGAGACAGGCTCCAGAATCACAAAGCACATTGTTAAAGATTTCACCTATAATGGAACAAGAGATGAGAAACTGACCTTTACCTTCGATTTTGTGAAGTGTTCAAACAGGTCTACCTCTTCTGGCATGATTGAACAAGTCTTCTATTTCAGAGATTGATTCCTTGCTTCAAAGAAGTAATGGCCTATCATGAAGTCATTGCAAGCTCTGGCAAAGGTGATTCTTTCAGGCAAATTTCGAACCACATCATTGAACACATCAAGATTTTCTTTGCTGATTTTGTTGGTGTAGTAGCTGCATTACTCAGATTTTTGAAGGTGGATTGCATAGACAGCTGCTTCTGGTGATGTTAGGTATCGAGCTCGCATAAAGTACTTATGGATGTCCTCTTTAGACTCCTTACAGTATCTGAAAAAGACCTGCAAACAACCAATCTTCCAGACATTATCGAAGCTTAGGTGAGCAGGGAATGTGATGACGAGGTTATTAAACTCTATAAGCTTCTCTCTACTGATGTTATTAGTGATCCATTTAACTTCTGCTGTACTGCTTTCTGAGGAGTATCCTGCGTCTGGATCCTCTATGAACAATCCATACTCTTCATCTTCAGAGTATTGTTCTTCATACTCATCTTCACAAGACAAGGCCATGTTTCAGGGTAATGGCTTGTCTTAGTCCTCAGATTCTTACCAAAATACAAGCAAACTAGTCCGTTTATCCGTCATGCGAAAATCTACACACTTAGATCTAGCTTCCAGTCAAATAGCTCTCTACATTCATTAAGTGTAATAGTGAATTCTCATCAAAGTCATCATTCAGGGTAGATACGTTTGGTATTAAAGGCTATTTAAGTGGTGGAGCTTAGGTGTTTCGGGTTACCTGAAGATCTGGAGAATGCAAGATATTATGCAAAACCGCAAGAGAGAGAATGACCTATTGGTGATCGCTAATTTTCAGTCACTTCTCCTTTGCCAAATTGTTGCATAATCTTCCTCCTTTGTTGTAAACAGCTGTTCCCCAAACTTAGAACTTTTCCGGGAATCAGAAAGATAATCTCCAAAACTCCAAATAATCAAATCAAGCTTGCCTCAAAGATAAAATCGATCCTCTTAGACTCTCTAAGGTTTTAAATTTCCTCCTTTCCAATTTTTTTCTTTTCTTTTTTCCGGTTTTTTTTTTTGTTTTTTTTAGAAAGGGGAAACAACTTTTTATAGAGAAAGAGTCTAAGGAACAAAATTGTACCAAGATTTTGACGTTTTTCCAAGGCAAACTGAGTTTTCCCCTTTTGTTGAATTGTTCCAATGAAATCGCAGGTATTCGTCTTCAGTGACTGAAAATCGCGTTGATCCTCTTTATCTCCGACGTTTTTGCACATATCTGCATATAGGAAAGTGAAAAACAAGAGTGCATGTGGTTTGAAAGAGGTTAGGTTCAGTGGGGAACTAGCTAAAGGTAAATTAGCCATTCAGGATCAACAAAGAGTGGTAAAACGGTAAAGAAGTCCTGAATGTATGATTCGTTTCCCTGATCTAATGCTTCAATGAAAAAATCAAGTCAAAATTAAGTCTAGATCAAATGAGCTAGTATATCCTGTAAGAAAGAATCTCCACGAATAAAAGTCCTCTGGTGGGAGTTCGTAATGCAAGTGTTCTAGCTACCGCCTAGTCTAGGCGTAAATCACAAAAGAGCAAAAAAAAAAACGAGGAAATAGCGTAGAAGCACACTAATCTGAATCATCGTAGTACTGTTTATTGTGTTACTGGTTTGAAAACTTCTTTTTTAAAAAACATTTTAAAAACGTTTTTTGAAAAATTTTATAAAAGAGTTGCCGGGAAAAATTTTATGTAATATATTTTGAAAAACTTTTTGAAAAATTTTATGTGTCCAAAAAAACTCAAAACAAATCAAATTTCTTTAGTAATGGATGAACATTCTCCCCCAGACTTATTTCACACTATCCCTGTTGGGGTCGGTTTTCACCCTCACGAGTTTAACTGCTTGAAAAAAGACTAAGTGTCGGAATCGGGTTTCGAAAGTTCAAGACCACGATTTTGGTGGGAGGAATCGAACCAAAGAAGAAACTAAACTGAGCCGATCCAGATTCAGTCTTGGGCTGAGCCGAACCAAAAGCTGGTTCGGTTAACCCCAGCCAAATCGGAGGCTCTCGATCCGGCCGAACCAAACCAGGGAGAGCATAGAACCGAACCGAGCCGGGTCAAGTTCGGTCCGAGATCTTCCCGCGTACTTCAGTCGAAGAGCAATCCCGTAAACAAAATGTATTGGGCCGAGCCAAAGGGTAGGAAGCATCGATGGGCCGAGCCGGGTAACCACGGAGATTCAGTAAACGAGCCCAAGAGGATTTTACCCTAGGAAGGATCGAAGCTGCCAGCCGCACAAGAGAAAAGGAAAAAGTCCGAGAATCTCGGGAGAGAATCTTGGCTAGGCGGTTTGTAGATTTAGTATAAATAGTCGATGTAATTCTCTCATTATGTAACTTTTACGCAATCACAGAAACCCTAAGCAATAAAACTACTTTTCGATCTTTGTTCTTGAGATTTTCACTTAGAAGTTTTAGATCCCTCTTTTTCCTTAACAAATTTTAATTGTGCGAGTTTCGATTCACACAATTTGGTGCTGTCTGTGGGGAATAAAACTTTCTTACACCGAAAACTTTCTTGAACGAGGTCCGAAAAGATGTCTGGAGACGAACGGAGAGACGACCAAAACAACGGCGGAGATCCTACCGGAAGCAAGGAGAATCCTCTTGTGACGGATGCGAGCGTGGCAGCCGAACCCTTGGACGAGGTGAAGAAGATGCTCGAAGCAATGATGAAAAGGTTTAACATGCAGGAAAAGCAGAACAGCTCTTTCGCGGAGAGACTCGAAGCGTTGACAACGGAGAACCGAATCACGAATCAACGCCTCGGAGTGACGGGAATTTCCGGAGACATCTTGCGAAGGTTCGGTCTGTGACCAACCTCCCTTGAGTTCGCGACGCCCGCAAACAGGCTCGGAGGGGCGCAGCAAAATCCGTCTGACTTGGTGACACCCGCGGTGAAGAGGTCCACACAGACCGAACCACCTTTGCTAGCTCGGAGAGGAAGAGTGAACGGCGAAAAACACACCAAGCAGAACAATGGTGAGGCCGCAGAAGATATCGGTAAGGAGACGATCACTGTCGATGACGAAGAAGACCAGGAAGAGGAGCTCGTCCTTCGACCAGGCTGTGCTTCAGGACGTATTACCTGAGCCAAACTTGAACAAGCGTTAGAAGGAGCAAGGGCAAACGAAGAAGATGACGCCGAGCCGCTCTAAATGGTGGCAATATTGAAGACGTAGTTGACGAGCCGCGAAAGAACAACCAGGTGAAGGAGATGAATGAGCTCTGAACTACTGTAGCTCGGACAGCCGCCGAGATGAAGGCGGTTCGATCAAAAGTCCATCATGCAATCAGTTCGGCACCGGAAATAGATCGAATGTTGGAAGAAACGCAGCGCACGCCATTCACAGCGCGAATCACTGGAGCTCGGATTCCCGAACCGGGAAAGACAACCGACCCAAAGGCACACATCACATCTTTTTGGATCGGAATGGGATGAGCCTTTTCGAGAAACACCCCCAATCTCAGTGAAGACGAAAGAGATGCTGATTTCTGTCTCCTCTTTCTCGAACACCTAAAGGGCGCATCATTGGAGTGGTTCTCGAGGCTCGAGCGTAACTCCATCAACAACTTTCAGCAGTTCTCCGCCGTTTTTCTGAAACAATACTCCATGTTCATGGATCGAGGAACATCTGATGCCAATCTATAGACTTTGTCTCAAGGACCAAACGAGCCATTGAGAGCTTACATGACTCGGTTCAAAGCGGTGGTGTCAAGGTGGAAGGAGTGAGCGATAAGGCAGCCCTCGAAGCCCTGAAAAGATCACTATGGTATAAGTCCGAGTTCCGAAGAAAAATGGCGTTGAACACGCCGCTCACGATCCAAGACGCCCTGCACCGCTCTGCCATAGTGATCTTTTCAGGGATCAGTACGAATCGACAAAGGCGGCGATCCAAAATTCTCTGACGACGCGTCAAAGAAATATGAGGAATAATGACTACGTGCACCACGAAGGGCCGAGGCTACAAGGAGCCCACAATTATCAAGTGGGAGCAGGACGAGGCAAAGGACCATGGAATACTTGGACTCGGAACCCCCGAACTTACGATGAAAAGGCATTTTGCGAACACCACCAATGCTACGGGCATTCAACGGCTAATTGTCGGTTCTTGGCAGCCAGACTCGCCGCAAAACGAGCAGCAGGAGAGCACGAAGAAACTATAGCTGCCAAGGAGCCCAAAGCCGAGAAGAGAGAAGGTGACGAAGTTAACCCCCCAAACCGAGAGCAAGGAAACCAAGGCGAAACCCAAAAGCGAGGAAGGAGGAATAATGATCAATATGATAATGGGTGGATCCGCGAGATGGCCTCAGAAAAAGGATCAATATGATAATGGGTGGATCACAATACTGTCTCGACACCGTATTGTCGATTAAAGCTTTCCAGAGGAGACCCGATGCAAGTGTTAACTGGGCGGAGCCCCCGAGCTATGCCGCTACCACAATTTCGTTTTCGGAAGACGAAACCGTGGGAATCGATGTGCCACATAGTGATCCCCTCGTAATCGAGCTTACTATTAGGGACCACGATGTAGCATGAATCCTAATCGATACGGGAAGCTCGGTAGACGTCATCTTCCGCGAGACCCTTAGAAGGATGGAAATCGATTTGTCCGAAGTAACCGCTGTCCCGAAGCCATTAACAAGATTCTCAGGGGAAACAACGATGACAATCGGGACGATCAGGCTTCTCGTACAAGCAGGAGGAGTAACAAAAGTCGTGGAGTTTTCTGTAACTGACCATCCAGCAATTTACAATGTAATCATGGGAACGCTGTGGTTGAACTCGATGTGAGCCGTCCCATCAACCTATCATTTATGCGTCAAGTTCCCGACTCCTGGCGGAATCAAGACGATATGGGGAAACCAAAAAGAGTCGCGCATGTGCTTCCTGGCCGAGCATAAGATGAGGAAGCCCGTAGTAGACTCGGTTGCAGACGAAAACAGGAAAAAGCTAAAGACGAACCGAGAACCTGCGAATGAGCTCGCCAAGTTCTTATAGCAATTACAGATCGGCGAGGCGCGTGAGGAGAAGAGCGCGCCAAGCTGTGATCCGGTGATCTCGGTATGCATAGACGAATTACATCCGGAGCAGTGCGTAGAAATCGGAGCAACACTCGACGAGGCGATTAAAGCGGAGCTCATCGCTTTCTCAAAACAGAATGTCGGAACATTTGCATGGAGCGCGGAAGACATGCCAGGAATTAGCATCGATGTGGCGTGCCATGATCTTAAAGTGGACCCGACGTTCAAACCGGTGAAGCAGAAGAGGAGAAAGCTAGGTTCCGACCGAGCCAAGGCAGTGAACGACGAAGTATAGCGACTCCTAAAGGTGGGTTCGATTTCTAAGGCCAAATACTCAGATTGGCTCGCTAATCCCGTAGTAGTGAAGAAGAAAAACGGTAAATGGCGTGTGTGCGTAGATTTTACCGACCTCAATAAGGCGTGCCCGAAAGACAGTTTCCCGCTACCTCATATCGATCGACTAGTCAAAGCCACTATATATAGAGGCATTTTCGGGGTACAACCAGATATTCATGAACCCCGACGACAAGGAAAAAACGCCATTCATAATAGATCGGGGAATTTACTGCTACAAGGTGATGCCTTTTGGACTTAAGAATGCAGGCGCGACCTACCAGAGGCTCGTCAACAAAATGTTTGCAGAACAGCTCAGAAGGACGATGGAAGTTTATATTGATGACATGTTGGTTAAGTCACTCGAAAAGAAAGATCACGTGAAGCATTTGCAAGACTGTTTCGAGCGACTAAACCTGCACAATATGAAGCTGAACCCGGCGAAGTGTCGATTCGCGGTGACGTCTAATGAGTTCCTTGGATACCTCGTAACTCATCGAGGATTCGAAGCAAATCCAAAGCAAATCAATGCGCTGATAGAAATGGCGTCTCCAAGAACGAAGCGAGAAGTCCAAAGATTGACAGGACGCGTAGCAGCTCTCAACCGCTTTGTTTCTAGGTCGACCGATAAATGTCTGACTTCTTATAATACCCTTAGGGGCAATAAGAAATTTGAATGGGACGAAAGGTGTGAAAAGGCATTCCAAGACCTGAAAGTCTACCTGGCGAATCCGCCAGTCCTCGCGAAGCCAGTGGAAGAAGAACCGCTGTTCCTGTATATCCCCGTATCATCAACTGCAGTAAGCGGAGTACTGGTCAAGGAAGAGCAGGGAGAGCAGAAACCCGTCTTTTACGTGAGCCGCAGTTTAACCGAGGCAGAGACACGTTATCCGTAAATGGAAAGGTTGCCCTAGCTGTCGTAATGTCGGCTCGGAAACTGAGACCATACTTTCAGTCGCACTGGATTGTAGTCCTCGCTACTCTGCCACTACGAATTATCCTACATAGCCGGAGCCAATCTGGAAGGCTAGCGAAATGGGTGGTGGAGCTAAGCGAATATGACATCGAATACAGGAACAGATCGTGCGCGAAGTCTCAAGTGTTAGCCAATTTCTTTATCGAACTTCCGACGGAAGGAATAGAAGAACTAACTTCCGACTCCACGTGGATATTGCATGTTGATGGTTCGTCATCAAAACAGGGCTCGGGGGTAGGGATACGGCTAACGTCAACAACTGGCGAGATCATCGAACAGTCATTTCGCCTCACGTTTCATGCATCCAACAATGAGGCAGATTACGAGGCATTGATCGCTGGTTCAGGAGTTCAGGAGTTGATGAAGCAGTTCAAAGAATTTGAACTTACGTGAATACCCCGGGGGGAAAATGCATCTGCCGATGCCCTAGCCGCCCTTGCCTCGACCTCGGATCCATGATTGAACCGGTGGAGTTTATCGAGAAACCCAGCATCGGCGTCGTAGATGGAATCAACCTGATCAATCCTCCCGAAGAAGAGCAAGAGATCAACGAAGACAACGGCGTAGCCGACATTGACGAAGACGCTTCCCGAGAAACTACAGAATACGGAAGCGACAGAAAATGGATGGGAGTAATTCGGACATACATCGCAGACGGAGAAGTACCATCGGAAAAATGGGCAGCTCGGAAACTCAAAGCTCAAGCAGCTCATTATATACTCCTGGACGGAAACATCTTTAAGTGGTAATTTTTGGGATCATTGCTCACATGTGTCGAAGGGCCGAAGCGAGAAAGATCATGGAAAAAGTCCATAGTGGCGCATGCGGCAACCATGCAAGCGGAAGATCTTTAGCAATCAAGATAAAGCGACATGGTTGTTATTGGCTGATCATGGTAAAAGACTGCGAGAAGTTCTCCGTCAAGTGTGAAAAATGCTAGAGGCACGCCCCAACCATAAATCAGCTGTTATCATCAATCTCGGCTCTCTATCCGTTTATGAGGTGGTCAATGGACATCGTCAGACCTTTGCACAAGTCTAAACAGAAATGATTCCTATTGGTTCTGACTGATTATCTTTCCAAGTGGGTCGAAGCCGATTCGTATGCAAGCATCAAAGACGCCTAAGTCGAGCATTTTGTCTGAAAGAATATCATCTGTTGACATGGGCTCCCTTATGAGATTGTTACAGATAACGGATCCCAATTCATCTCGGCTCGGTTTGAAGCTTTTTGTGAGAAATGGAAAATACGATTAAGCAAGTCGACACCGAGAAATCCACAAGGAAATGGTCAAGCCGAAGCAGCTAATAAGACGATTCTCGACGGACTGAAGAAACGGCTCGATGCTAAAAAAGGACGCTGGGCGGATAAGTTAGAGGGAGTGTTATGGTCTCACCGAACAACTCCGAGACGAGCTACACGAGAGACCCCGTTTGGTCTGGTTTACGGAGCAGAGTGCGTTATTCCGCCCGAAGTGAACGAACTTTGCGATCAAGCATTGATAGACTTCAAAATTATCAACAGGCAACGGCGAGGTATTAAAACAAGAATGTCCGGAGTCGACGGTTCAAAGAAGATGACTTGGTACTACGGAAAGTTTATCAGAACACCGTGGAAAGGAACGCAGGAAAGCTGGAGGCGAATTGGGAAGGACCTTATAAAATTACCAAGGTAGTCCGAACCAGAGTTTATGAGCTAGAAAACATGGAAGGAGCCCCGATCCCGAGATCCTGGAATGCGATGCATCTGAAGAAATATTATCATTAGGCAGCATCAACCGACAACCCTGAACTACGAGACGGCTTGATCCCTGAAAAGGGTACGTAGGCAGCCTATATTCGGATGGGTTCCGCTGTCCCCCCTCCCAAAATCTCATATCCGTATTCCCTATCTTGTTGCTGGCCACAACAGATAAGCTAATAACAAATTCTCTAAACGAATTTAAACCACTTCTCCTATATGGACTAGGGTTCAATGACATCCTTCACAGGATAACAGCGCGCTATATAAATTTTCTGATCGATCCCTCAATAGTTTACGGATGAGTAAGCTGATACACATCGCGAATCCTAAACACTTAAACCCGATACACATCGGTTATCAACATCTCGGAAGCAACACCGAACCGTTTTCACAACGCTCTTTATATACTACACGATCAAAAAATCATAAATAAACGCAAGGATCAAGCAATTCAATAAGTCCTAAAACCGATATTATCTGCCGTCAAGGCATAAGTCATTCCGAGCACCTCGGCTCGGCAAAAGAAAAAAAACCAACAGAACATAGTTCAGAAGTAGCATAAGTGGATAAAGCCATCCAGACAACAAAGTCTAAAGCAAAAACAAAGGAAAACAATGTGTGACACCAAGCGCGGAAGTCACTCTCTCGGAGACCTGCCAGAACTCCTCCTCTCTTTGACAAGCTCGGCCACTTGTGGTGTCCCGATGTTGGAGTCCGTCGGCTCGGACACACCAACCAACTGTGCGACAGCCTCCACCGATTCGTTCCCGAGGTTAGCTCCAACCGAATCCTCGGAAACAGGACTCAAGGTTAGCTTAACTCTAAGGCAAGTAGCGATCCTCTCGAGAGCTTTGATCCGAGCTTTAGCCTGAGCCATGGCAGAGGAAAATTTCCGCTCGGCCTCATCCAATTTTGTCTGAAGCGTGACAGCGTCCTTCCTCACCTCGTCAATTCGTCGTTGATCCTTGCGAGCATCCGCTTCGTATCCCGCGATCGTCTCGTTTATGGAAGCCAAAAACTGCAAAAAAAAAACGCAAATGTGAAACGCGAGCCAATACTTAAAAAAAACGAGCTAAGGTTTTGAAAAATTACCTTGGTGCCTCGCTGGGACATGCTAGCATAAGACTTCGCCTTTATAAGCGAATCAGCGGGCGGCAACCGAATTCCCTTGTTGTTAATCTTAGACAGAAGTGACGCCGAGGCAGAGGCGTCGTCAACCAGAGAAGAAGTCGGCTCGGCATCAAGCAAAATTGTACGCCTCTTCTTTGGCTCGGCAACACCCTTTCCTTTATCTCCATCCGAAGCAGAACGCTTCCTGTTCAAACCGCCCTTATGCTTCGTTAACGTAGAAGAAGCAGGACTCGATTGGCTCGGCAAACCCATGACAATAATACGATCCTCACCACCAGCAGTAGGGATCTCAGACGAAGCTGTAGCGCCTTTTCCAGAGACTTCGGAATGGATCTCGACAACTTTCTCTGGGACAGAAACATCGGCGCGGTTCGATTCATTACGAGAGTCTCCTCAGTGTTAACGATCACTTCGCCGTTTGGCCCACCAGCAGCTGACACTTCGAGAAGATTCAGTTCGAGACAAACAGTCGATGTCTCCGCTTCCTGGGCTCGGCTCGCTCTCTCCCTCTCGGCTTTTTCCTTCTTGTCTTGAAACGACATTCAAACCATTCTCTCGGTTGTATCAACGGAAGAAGCTGACGAATCGGAACCGACTGGAGCACCAGCGAATATAGCTCTCGCTTTTTCAACTCTCGCAAACGAAAAGTGCTTTCTCCAGTTCACCCTCCTAGCCGCGAGAACTTCCCTGGCTTTAGCGATAGCCGCGAGAACTTCCCTGGGGTGGATCGCGAACTGCAAACGTAAAAAAAATGACAAACGTTAATACCAGAAATAAAATGCGAACCGACCAAGAACTACGAGCGAACTACCGAGTTGTCCCCAATCCGTCTTGGTTAAATTAAGGAAATCGTTCCCAAAGGTAGCCTCGTCCACAGGAACGTAGAAGAAATAATCATCCCAGGCATCGTCCTTGTTCGGGAAACCCACGATTTTTCTCCAGATTCTATTATTCGAAATGTAATACTTGCCCGGTTTGGAAGATCGGCAAATTTCCAAAAAGTTGCGCAGATGGTTGACCCCAACATCGATGCCGCACTCGTATCCGCGAACCAAAATCCCGATCATATGTCGAAGACCTCGCGGCATGATCTGTCCGAGTGAAATCCCGTGTAACCAAAGGTAGCGTAGAATCGGCTCGGTATAGGAAACCATAAATAGCACAGCTAAAAAAAACATTCGTAAACCGTGAAGTGGTTCGGCAGTGGATCATCGGCTCGGTCGAAAGGCTCGGGCGCAACAAACTCGACCGCCTCGGAAATCCTACAATGTTGCCTCAGTCTTTGCAACGATTCTTCAGTGGAGAGGGACGAGCCAGGAGGATCCGGTTTCCTTTTCTTTTTTCCTCTCCGAGAGCTCCGAGGTTTCGAAGAACCTATTCTGAGCCTCGCCATTGCAACCTCGAGTTCCCGTCTGGCCTCGGCAGGATCGAAATCGAAGTCCTCGGGCTCGGGTTTTATGTCGTCGGAAAGATACTTCGCTTCGGAATCTCGAGGAGAGTTACTAATCGGGCTGGGCGCGAGGTTCAACAGACCTTGGTGCGAAACAGAGTTTACAGAATCAGCCAAATCGGTGGAAGCTTCCGGCTCGGTTCGATGTGACATCTCGTTTTTGGTTCGGGTGATAATCAAAGAATGGAGCAAATATGGAGAATATTGGAGGAGGATTGGGAGCTGTGGCGGCGGATCGGAAAGTTCTCGAGCAGATCGGAAACATCAAATTATCTGCCGCACCTCAAGAAAACCCTAGGTGGTGCAGCGCAAAAAAAAAAGGAGAAGGAAGAAAAAAATCGGGAGAGAAAGGGAGAGAGGAGAGTATACCTTTTGGGAATTTTGGAGAAGTGAGATTGTGAGAAGGAAGGAGGGGAGCTCAAGATTGTGAAAATACAATGGGATTAGGGAGGAGAATGCAACCCAAAAGGCCCAAGCTTGAACTCAAAAAAAAAAAATCGATAAAACCTCGGCATAATCGTATTCACGAGTGGCTCTGAATTCGCTTCGAATGATCTTCCTTTCGACAAAATTCGCCAACTTGCGTGTTCGTAACAAAAAGTTTTGACAAAACATGTCGTAACGTTATTCGACGACGAAAGTCCACCGAGCCGAGCTAACACAAGAATGAGACGAGCCGAATTTCATTCTCGCCTTGGCTAAACTTATCGGCTCGGCAATTTTAGCCGAATTTCATCCTCACCTCGGCAAAATTAGCTCGACAACATATGCTTCAGCGTTCCTTCACTTCAGCTCGGCGACATTCGCGACGTCGCCCGTCATGTCTCTTCGGCAACTCAATCCATTTAAGCTCCCTTCGCTTCAGCTCGGCAAGGTCGGGAGCAGAATTTTGTCTTGGCTCGTCAAGCACTTTTTTGGCTCGGCAAAACCAAAAACAAAAAAAAATATCGTAACAAACATCAAAACAAAAAAAATCGAGCCGAGCCAAAAGCCTTGGCAAGGGGATTTATCGTATGATCCGGCAGTTAACCTCGGCTTTGTTAATTTGATCTCGACATCTTCGTATACGAAACTGACGAGCTGGGGGGCAAACTGTTGGGGTCGGTTTTCACCCTCCGAGTTTAACTGCTTGAAAGAAGACTAAGTGTCGGAATCGGGTTTCGAAAGTTCAAGACCACGATTTTGGTGGGAGGAATCGAACCAAAGAAGCAACTAAACTGAGCAGATCCAGATTCGATCTTGGGCCGAGCCGAACCAAAAGCTGGTTCAGTTAACCCGAGCCAAATCGGAGGCTCTCGATCCGGCCGAACCAAACCAGGGAGAGCATAGAACCGAACCGAGCCGGGTCAAGTTCGGTCTGAGATCTTCTCGCGTACTTCAGTCGAAGAGCAATCCCGTAAACAAAATGTATTAGGCCGAGCCAAAGGGTAGGAAGCATCGATGGGCCGAGCCAGGTAACCATGGATATCCATTAAACAAGCCCAAGAAGACTTTTCCCTAAGAAGGATCGAAGCTGCCAGCCGCACAAGACAAAAGGAAAAAGTCTGAGAATCTCGGCTAGGCGGTTTGTAGATTTAGTATAAATAGTTGGAATAATTCTATCATTATGTAACTTTTACGCAATCACAGAAACCCTAAGCAATAAAAGTACTTGTCGATCTTTGTTCTTGATCGCTGGACTTGATCGCTGGACTTCAGCTCGCGCTTGGTATCCGGATCCAGAAAATCCGTGCCTTCTGCGATTCACAGCTCATCGCAAACCAGTTCAATGGAGAATACGAAGCGAGAGACGGCAGGATAGAAGCATATCTGAAAGTAGTTCAGGAGTTGATGAAGCAGTTCAAAGAATTTGAACTTACGTGAATACCTCGGGGGGAAAATGCATCTGCCGATGCCCTAGCCGCCCTTGCCTCGACCTCGGATCCATGATTGAACCGGTGGAGTTTATCGAGAAACCCAGCATCAGTGTCGTAGATGGAATCAACCTGATCAATCCTCTCGAAGAAGAGCAAGAGATCAACGAAGACAACGGCGTAGCCGACATTGACGAAGACGCTTCCCGAGAAACAACAGAATACGGAAGCGACAGAAAATGGATGGGAGTAATTCGGACATACATCGCAGACGGAGAAGTACCATCGGAAAAATGGGCAGCTCGGAAACTCAAAGCTCAAGCAGCTCATTATATACTCCTGGACAGAAACATCTTTAAGTGGTAATTTTTGGGATCATTGCTCACATGTGTCGAAGGGGCCAAAGCGAGAAAGATCATGGCAGAAGTCCATAGTGGCGCATGCGGCAACCATGCAAGCGAAAGATCTTTAGCAATCAAGATAAAGCGACATGGTTATTATTGGCCGACCATGGTAAAAGACTGCGAGAAGTTCTCCGTCAAGTGTGAAAAATGCCAGAGGCACGCCCCAACCATACATCAGCTGTTATCATCAATCTCGGCTCTCTATCCGTTTATGAGGTGGTCAATGGACATCGTCAGACCTTTGCACAAGTCTAAACAGAAACGATTCCTCTTGGTTCTAACTGATTATTTTTCCAAGTGGGTCGAAGCCGATTCGTATGCAAGCATCAAAGACGCCTAAGTCGAGCATTTTGTCTGGAAGAATATCATCTGTTGACATGGGCTCCCTTACGAGATTGTTACAGATAACGGATCCCAATTCATCTTGGCTCGGTTTGAAGCTTTTTGTGAGAAATGAAAAATACGATTGAGGAAGTCGACACCGAGGTATCCACAAGGAAATGGTCAAGCCGAAGCAGCTAATAAGACGATTCTCGATGTACTGAAGAAACGGCTCGATGCTAAAAAAGGACGCTGCGAGGATGAGTTCGAGGGAGTGTTATGGTCTCACCGAACAACTCCGAGACGAGCTACACGAGAGACTCCATTTGCTCTGGTTTACGGAGCAGAGTGCGTTATTCCGCCCGAAGTGGATTTCCCAGGAATTCACTGAAGACTTCTCCCCGGACAAGAAGGCTTAAATCATCTAATGATGTTAGACAAGCTGGACTTAGTGAACGAACGTCGCGATCAAGCATTGATAGACTTCAAAATTATCAACAGGCAACGGTGAGGTATTATAACAAGAATGTCCGGAGTCGACGGTTCAAAGAAGATGACTTGGTACTACGGAAAGTTTTTCAGAACACCGCGGAAAGGAACGCAGGAAAGCTGGAGGCGAATTGGGAAGGACCTTATAAAATTACCAAGGTAGTCCGACCCAGAGTTTATGAGCTAGAAAACATGGAAGGAGCCCCGATCCCAAGATCCTGGAATGCGATGCATCTGAAGAAATATTATCATTAGGCAGCGTCAACCGACAACCTTGAACTACGAGACGGCTTGATCTCTGAAAAGGGTACGTAGGCAGCCTATATTCGGATGGGTTCAGCTGTCCCCCCTCCCAACATCTCATATCCATATTCCCTATCTCGTTGCTGGCCACAACAGATAAGCTAATAACAAATTCTCTAAACGAATTTTAACCACTTCTCCTATATGGACTAGGGTTCAATGACATCATTCACAGGATAACAGCGCGCTATATAAATTTTCTGATCGATCCCTCAATAGTTTACGGATGAGTAAGCTGATACACATCGCGAATCCTAAACACTTAAACCCGATACACATCTTTTATCAACATCTCGGAAGCAACACTGAGCCGTTTTCACAACGCTCTTTATATACTACACGATCAAAAAATCATAAATAAACGCAAGGATCAAGCAATTCAATAAGTCCTAAAACCGATATTATCTGCCGTCAAGGCATAAGTCATTCCGAGCACCTCGGCTCGGCAAAAGAAACAAAACCAACAGAACATAGTTAAGAAGTAGCATAAGCGGATAAAGCCATCCAGACAACAAAGTCTAAAGCAAAAACAAAGGAAAACAATGTGTGACACCAAGCGCGGAAGTCACTCTCTCGGAGACCTGCCAGAACTCCTCCTCTCTTTGACAAGCTCGGCCACTCGTGGTGTCCCGATGTTGGAGTCCGTCGGCTCGGACACACCAACCAACTGTGCGACAGCCTCCACCGATTCGTTCCCGAGGTTAGCTCCAACCGAATCCTCGGAAACAGGACTCAAGGTTAGCTCGCCTCTAAGGCAAGTAGCAATCCTCTCGAACCCCTCATCGGCTCCCACCAAGTCGGCTCGCCACTGTTTCAGCTTCTCTGCTTCGGCGTCAAGAGTTGGAGCGTCGTCGTTCTTGAGGAACTCGATGAGCTGTAGGTTGCCGTCAATCTGCGCAAGATCCAACTCATTTTCCTTCGCATCGGCCAAATCTTTGATGTTCTTCTCTGCGCTGCTGAGGCGGCCTCGCATCTTCTCGGTTAGGTCCCTCCTCACAGATTTTACTGCTCTCTTGATGTTCGCCTCGTGAAGAGCGTCTTTGTCGGTCAATTGCCTCTGTTAAGAAGCAATATCGCCATCCTTCTTAGCTCTTGATTCCTCGAGATGGACAGCCATATCGGTGGCCTTAATACACTCGTCCTCCAACGTCTTCTTCTCCGCCTCGAGAGCTTTGATCCGAGCTTTAGCCTGAGCCATGGCAGAGGAAAATTTCCGCTCGGCCTCATCCAATTTTGTCTGAAGCGTGACAGCGTCCTTCCTCACCTCGTCAATTCGTCGTTGATCCTTGCGAGCATCCGCTTCGTATCCCGCGATCGTCTCGTTTATGGAAGCCAAAAACTGCAAAAAAAAAAACGCAAGTGTGAAACGCGAGCCAATACTTAAACAAAACGAGCTAAGGTTTTGAAAAATTACCTTGGTGCCTCGCTGGGACATGCTAGCATAAGACTTCGCCTTTATAAGCGAATCAGCGGGCGGCAACCGAATTCCCTTGTTGTTAATCTTAGACAGAAGTGACGCCGAGGCAGAGGCGTCGTCAACCAGAGAAGAAGTCGGCTCGGCATCAAGCAAAATTGTACGCCTCTTCTTTGGCTCGGCAACACCCTTTCCTTTATCTCCATCCGAAGCAGAACGCTTCCTGTTCAAACCGCCCTTATGCTTCGTTAACGTAGAAGAAGCAGGACTCGATTGGCTCGGCAAACCCATGACAATAATACGATCCTCACCACCAGCAGTAGGGATCTCAGACGAAGCTGTAGCGCCTTTTCCAGAGACTTCGGAATGGATCTCGACAACTTTCTCTAGGACAGAAACATCGGCGCGGTTCGATTCATTACGAGAGTCTCCTCAGTGTTAACGATCACTTCGCCGTTTGGCCCACCAGCAGCTGACACTTCGAGAAGATTCAGTTCGAGACAAACAGTCGATGTCTCCGCTTCTTGGGCTCGGCTCGCTCTCTCCCTCTCGGCTTTTTTCTTCTTGTCTTGAAACGACATTCAAACCATTCTCTCGGTTGTATCAACGGAAGAAGCTGAGGAATCGGAACCGACTGGAGCACCAGCGAATATAGCTCTCGCTTTTTCAACTCTCGCAAACGAAAAGTGCTTTCTCTAGTTCACCCTCCTAGCCGCGAGAACTTCCCTGGCTTTAGCGATAGCCGCGAGAACTTCCCTGGGGTGGATCGCGAACTGCAAACGTAAAAAAAATGACAAACGTTAATACCAAAAATAAAATGCGAACCGACCAAGAACTACGAGCGAACTACCGAGTTGTCCCCAATCCGTCTTGGTTAAATTAAGGAAATCGTTCCCAAAGGTAGCCTCGTCCACAGGAACGTAGAAGAAATAATCATCCCAGGCATCGTCCTTGTTTGGGAAACCCACGATTATTCTCCAGATTCTATTATTCGAAATGTAATACTTGCCCGGTTTGGAAGATCGGCAAATTTCCAAAAAGTTGCGCAGATGGTTGACCCCAACATCGATGCCGCACTCGTATCCGCGAACCAAAATCCCGATCATATGTCGAAGAACTCGCGGCATGATCTGTCCGAGTGAAATCCCGTGCAACCAAAGGTAGCGTAGAATCGGCTCGGGTATAGGAAACCATAAATAGCACAGCTAAAAAAAACATTCGTAAACCGTGAAGTGGTTCGGCAGTGGATCATCGGCTCGGTCGAAAGGCTCGGGCGCAACAAACTCGACCGCCTCGGAAATCCTACAATGTTTTCCTCTCCGAGAGCTCCGAGGTTTCGAAGAACCTATTCTTAGCCTCGCCATTGCAACCTCGAGTTCCCGTCTGGCCTCGGCAGGATCGAAATCGAAGTCCTCGGGCTCGGGTTTTATGTCGTTGGAAAGATACTTCGCTTCGGAATCTCGAGGAGAGTTACTAATCGGGCTGGGCGCGAGGTTCAACAGACCTTGGTGCGAAACAGAGTTTACAGAATCAGCCAAATCGGTGGAAGCTTCCGGCTCGGTTCGATGTGACATCTCGTTTTTGGTTCGGGTGATAATCGAAGAATGGAGCAAATCTGGAGAATATTGGAGGAGGATCGGGAGCTGTGGCGGTGGATCGGAAAGTTCTCAAGCAGATCGGAAACATCAAATGATCTGCCGCACCTCGAGAAAACCCTAGGTGGTGCAGCGCAAAAAAAAAGGAGAAGGAAGAAAAAATCGGGAGAGAAAGGGAGAGAGGAGAGAATACCTTTTGGGAATTTTGGAGAAGTGAGATTGTGAGAATGAAGGAGGGGAGCTCAAGATTGTGAAAATACAATGGGATTAGGGAGGAGAATGCAACCCAAAAGGCCCAAGCCCGAACTCAAAAAAAAAAAATCGATAAAACCTTGGCGTAATCGTATTCACGAGTGGCTCTGAATTCGCTTCGAAGGATCTTCTTTTCGATAAAATTCGCCAACTTGCTTGTTCGTAACAAAAAGTCTCGACAAAACAAGTCGTAACGTTATTCGACGACGGAAGTCCACCGAGCCGAGCTAACACAACAATGAGACGAGCCGAATTTCATTCTCGCCTTGGCAAAACTTATCGGCTCGGCAATTTTAGCCGAATTTCATCCTCACCTCGGCAAAACTAGCTCGACAACATATGCTTCAGCGTTCCTTCACTTCAGCTCGGCGACATTCGCGACGTCGCCCGTCATTTCGCTTCGGCAACTCAATCCATTTAAGCTCCCTTCGCTTCGGCTCGGCAAGGATGGGAGCAGAATTTTGTCTTGGCTCGTCAAGCGCTCTTTTGGCTCGGCAAAACCAAAAAAAAAAAAAAAATCGTAACAAACATCAAAACAAAAAAAATCGAGCCGAGCCAAAAGCCTTGACAAGGGGATTTATCGTATGATCCGGCAGTTAACCTCGGCTTTGTTAATTTGATCTCGACATCTTCGTATACGAAACTGACGAGCTGGGGGGCAAACTGTTGGTGTCGGTTTTCACCCTCCGAGTTTAACTGCTTGAAAGAAGACTAAGTGTCGGAATCGGGTTTCGAAAGTTCAAGACCACGATTTTGGTGGGAGGAATCGAACCAAAGAAGCAACTAAACTGAGCAGATCCAGATTCGATCTTGGGCCGAGCCGAACCAAAAGCTGGTTCAGTTAACCCGAGCCAAATCGGAGGCTCTCGATCTGGCCGAACCAAACCAGGGAGAGCATAGAACCGAACCGAGCCGGGTCAAGTTCGGTCTGAGATCTTCTCGCGTACTTCAGTCGAAGAGCAATCCCGTAAACAAAATGTATTAGGCCGAGCCAAAGGGTAGGAAGCATCGATGGGCCAAGCCAGGTAACCATGGATATCCAATAAACGAGCCCAAGAAGACTTTTACCTAAGAAGGATCGAAGCTGCCAGCCGCACAAGAGAAAAGGAAAAAGTCCGAGAATCTCGGCTAGGCGGTTTGTAGATTTAGTATAAATAGTTGGAATAATTCTCTCATTATGTAAGTTTTACGCAATCACAGAAACCCTAAGCAATAAAAGTACTTTTCGATATTTGTTCTTGAGATTTTCGCTTACAAGCTTTAGATCCCTCTTTTTCCTTAACAAGTTTTGATTGTGCGAGTTTCGACTCACACAATCCCTAGTGTGATAAATCTTGGAAATAATGGTAAAGAAAATAGAAAAGTTGAAATGTTTAAGTCACTACATGAAAACAATCGTTTTCTAACGGTTTGTTACGATGGTTTATAAATCATCGTAAATAACCAATGGTTTTACGACGATGTTACGACAAAAAAACAACACGTCGTAAAACCGTCGTAAAAAAAATCGTCGTGAATTTGTCGTATAATTTATGACACTTTACAACGATTATACATCGATGAAGAGAGATTAGATTTTTCGTCGTAATTAGTCGTAACTTTACGATGAATTTACGACGAACATATTCCGATGTATCATTATGACGGTTTTACGTCGAACAAAAAGGTAGTTGAAAAACAATTTAAACATGTTCACCTACCCAATGTCGTTGAAATATTTTATCGCACAATCGACGTAAAACCGTCGTAATTTTTAAAAAACCATTGTAAAAGCGTCGTAATGCCCAAAATTTTGTTATAAATACATCTTCATTTCTTCTTTCATTCACAACATCATCATTCAAACATAAGAGCATCAGCATCCCAGAGACACATTAGGGTCTCTTAAACCTTATTATAGTGTTTTTTTTTTGTTTAGAGACTGTGTTTAAAAATCCGATATATTGGGATGTCTATTGCAGGAAACCTGAATGAGTTTCTTTAAAAAAAAAGAAATAATAATATAAAAAGGTTTGTCCATTCACGTGGTTACACGAGGCATAAGACCCTCTCTTATATTGTCTAAGCAATAGAGAAAGAGAGTTTTTTTTTAGTTTTTTTGAAGATGTCTATATACGAGTTAAGAAGCTGGATGTATATGCGTAAAGATTCAGAATGGGCGTTGACAGAATAATTCAAGAACGGGTTAGAAATATTCATGTATCTAGCCACAAATATGGAGAGAACCAAAGAAAGCCGGAAAATGTTTTGTCCTTGTTTGAAATGCAAGAATATAAAGTATACACTAACCAAAATCGTGTGGACGCATTTATTAAATAGAGGGTTTATGCCATAATATTTTTGTTTGGTATCTACATGGAGAAGAATATGGCAGTAATACTCATGGGAATGCTGGTAGTAGTAGTAATTATCAAAGTCATGTTGATTTTGATGAATCAAATTATGGTCATCAGCCTAATCAGTATCAATCTGATCAAGGTCTAGATCATGATAGGATGCATGAGATGGTGACTGATGCATTTCATGAAACGCATAATGGTAATGCTGTTGAGGAACCTAATGTAGATGCCAAACGATTTTATGATTTGTTAGACAATGCTAATCAGCCAATCTACAAAAGATGTAGAGAAGGTCTGTCTAAATTATCGTTGGCAGCTAGGATGATGTCAATTAAAACAGATCATAACCTGGCTGAGGTTTGCATGGATGATTGGGCTGATCTTCTGAAAAAGTATCTACTGGAAGATAACTTGGCAGCGGCAACATACTATGAAATAAAGAAGTTGATTTTTAGTCTTGGTCTACCTTCTGGGATGATAGATGTATGTGTTGATAATTGTATGATTTTCTGGAAAGATGATGATCAGCTGGAGGAATGTCGATTTTGCCAAAAACCAAGATACATGCCGCAAACTGGTGGGCGTAAAAGGATACCGTACCAACGTATCTGGTATCTCTTTAACTGATAGGTTGAAACGGTTTTATCAATCTGAAAGGACGGCTGCATCAATGAGATGACATGTAGAACATACACAATTAGATGGAAAAGTTGTTCATCCATCAGATGCAAAGACATGAAAACACTTCAATACGGTATACCCAGATTTTGCTAAGTTCAAACGGAATGTCTATCTTGGTCTGTGCACTGATGGTTTTAGTCCATTTGGTATGTCTGGTAGACAATATTCATTATGGCCAATAATCCTAACCCCTTATAACTTTCCTCCAGATATGTGCATGCAAAATGAATTTCTTTTCCTTAGTATTTTGGTTCCAGGTCCCAATCATCCGAAGCGAGCTCTCGATGTATTTCTGCAGCCACTCATACATGAGTTGAATCGGTTATGGTATACCGGTGTTCGAACATATGATTGTTCAACAGGGAAAAATTTTACTCTGCGGGCTGTGCTTATGTGGACAAGAAGCGATTTCCCCGCTTATGGTATGCTATCAGGAGGTTATCTTGTCCTTATTGTCTTGATCGAACTGATGCGTTTCAGCTAAAACATGGTAGAAAAACCTGGTGGTTTGATTGTCACCGCATGTTTTTACCAGATAACTAGAAGAAGGTGAATCTGATGAGTTTGATGAAATCGATAACGATGATGAAGATTAGGTGGAAGACGATGCTGATGGTGATGAAGAACTAGAAGAAGATGAATCTGATTCACTTTCATGCATGGTTTTAGGGAATTTTTGCTATTATGTAATTTGTAATTGTATTTGTTTGAATTTTTTTTTAATGATTATAATCATTACGATGGTTTTACGACGATTTTTCTAAACCTTAAACCCTGAGTGAACCCTTATACCCTGAATGAATAGTGTATGAGTATTACAACGACTTTACGATACAATTTTAAAAACCATCGTAACTTCGTCGTAAGTTTACGACAATTTTACGACTCAATTTAAAAACCGTCGTAAAATCGTCGTAAAGGTTATTGATAACACCGTATTTTGACCACTTTTATGGATCGTTTTGAAATACTTTTTATATGTTTTTAATTGCTTTTAAGTACTTTTATCACGTTTTTCTAGTATTTGTAGTTCCAAGACTCTTTTCAGGTAACTTAGGGAAAAGCTTAACAAAATGGATAGAAAACGAGATTTCAGCTCAGAGTCAAACCGTCAGAAGTTCACCCCTGATTGAAGGCCTTCTCACCGTCTGATCCAGCTCAAATTTGGAGACCTTAAAGATGGAAGTATCAGCTTTCCAGTTCACTTTACAGCTTGGCAATCCAACGGTTCAATCAAAAGATACGCGAAGAGCAAGATGTACCGTAAACCAGCTGGCCAGCACTTCCACCCGCGGTCAGGAGCATCCCGACCGCGGCAAACCATACATTCCCCGCGGTCAGAGCACTCCCGACCGCGGCCTTCAACCTCCAAGCCCAAAAAGCCCATTTCTGAAGCCCACATTTGGAGAAACCCTAAGTGATGTCCAGAGAGGTCTTGAGCACTATAAATACATGTCTTAGGAGCCCTAGAAATCGTGTGTAACCTTAGAGAACCGATTTATTTACTTCATACTTTCATTGTTTTTGCTTTAGCTTTTAGGGAGAGAGAGATTTGTTCTCTTGAACCCTTGTTCTTTCTTTTTCAATTTCGGTTTCTATTCTACTTCTTAATATTATGTCTTTGATTTCGTTCATTATGTCTGAGTAGTTATATTGTTGGGATTAAGGGATTTTCGATGGGGATTTATATGTTCGGTGAGGATTCCATTGGCTATTGAGCCGAATCTTAGAACTTTTTCTTCTGAATTCGTTTTTACTGCATGAGAGTAGCGTCATGAACTACAATCTGATCCAGATGCTTGGTGACACAAAAGTGTTCATCAGGTATCAGATCTAGTTTGGGAGAGCAAAACAAACATAGGAGTGGAAACCTACCTATGGGCGATTTGTGAATTAGGACGAGTCTTAAACATAATGCATCTCTTCTCTTCCAGGGCCAGAGTGGAAACCTACTGGTCAGGGTTGAGAGAGATAGTTGTCTATGATCACAACAGTGGCGTATTCATACGTCCGTGACTCCAGTTCGAAAAGTCTAAGCTAAGATCTTACAAAATTTCCTCTCTAGCAATGTTTTGAATCGTTCGTACCCCTGAGAAAACTTCCCTGAAGCCCAACGCCTTTTCTCCATTGATTTACACCGATTTTTCTTTAATCTTTAGTTCAATATTGTCTTTCCTTTTTAGTTCATTTTCATTTAAGCATTAGAATATCCGTTTTTATCATTTTTAGTTATTTTCGTTAAGTTTAGTTATTACGCCATTTAATTTCCGTACTCTCTTTTAATATTTCTTTTTTACATTTTAAAGACACCACCAAACCCCCACTAAACCGTTTTTGTTCTAGACTTCCTTACTTTAACTTATTTCAAAGGCTTTTTGCAGCAAAAGATCCTCCTTCCCTGTGGATTCGATCCCTAAGTACTACAATTGATCAGCTGTGCACTTGCGGCTATCGATTTCAATTAGGGTAAAACTTGACAACCCTCGACACCACACATCAAGTCACCATCAGTTATATCCCAAATTTATAATCCTTTATATCTGATTGGCTTTTAACGATCTCACCAATTTTTTTGATAGGTTATCTTATTTTATATGAAAAGAATTCATTCTGATAAAACTCAGAAATTTGAAAAAATTCATACATGTTTACCAGTTCATGCATGTTTTTGTAAATGTTAAGTAAAAGGTTATATATTAGATAGGATGATTGAAATATTTGTTATCTCATTCAACAAATCAGTCATACATGAAAAGTGATGAACTTTTTCTGATATAATAGTCTGAAATCAGCTTTGCATTGTCCTTAATGCAATAATCCTTTTGAAATATTTAGGGTTTGATTACTTTTTTAAATAAGATCGTAAAACAGTCGTAAAAACGTCGTAATATTATGACGATTTTACGACGTCTATTCATTAAACCGTCATAAAACCATCGTAATGTTCATGACGATTATACATCTGACAGCCGCCGGATTGGCTCCAGATCCGAGGTACGAGGGTATAAATATTTGCGTATTACGATGGTTTTACGACGGTATGATGAACAATCGTTGTAAAATCGCCGTAATGATCAAATGCTGTAAGCATGCCACGTGTCATGTCATGCACTGGTACGTTGGTTTTACAACCAAATCGTCGTAAAATCGTCGTAACGTTACGGCGATTTTACGTTACGACGATTTTACAACGATCACAAAATCTATATAAGGGATGCGAGTTTTCCTCATTCGTCGCTCATTCCTCACTTCTCTCTCTCTACAAACTCTCTCTCTCTCTCTCTAGCTCTCCCTCCTCTCCACCCTTTGTAAGTTTTTTTTTTAAAGTTTTTTTCATTTTAGTTTATATTTCTGTTTATAATTTTAATATTTATATAGATATAATTAGGGGAATTAGTTAGGTTTGGAATTTAGATAGGCCTAGAATTTAGAAATAAAATATATAATTTCTAATTATATCCAATTTAATTTTGTAGATTATTCAGATGGCTCCCCGGACCAAGAGTTTCCACTACCGGGATATGGTTTATCCGGACGGTACCCCTCCGTCCACCTCAGCTACTGGGTCTGCCATCCCGGTGTCCTCGAGAACACAACGTACGGTTTCGCAATTGGTCGTTGTTCCACAACCTGCACTGCATGCACCGCCTCCACCGCCACCACCACTAGCAGAACCAGCAGCACCAGCTCCAGCCCCGATACAGCCTGAACCATATGCCCAATTTACGGTTGAGGATCTTCTATGGCAACAGGGTTGTGGTAGTATGAAGAAACTCGATCCGGATCGAGTCCTTGGGATGTTTTGATACGCTTTTCATTTTTTTTAACAAATTTTTATTAAAAGATTTATATTTATAATTAATTTAAATATCTAACAAAATTTTTTTTTTATGATTAGGTTTACGACCGATAACGCAGTCGGTCGGAACGTTTCTGACATCATCAAGGGGTTCTCCATACAACCCCATACTAGCTGGAAGAGGCTGGATCAGGCAACTATTGACACTTGGTTCAAGTGTTTCGCGGTAAGTTATTTAAAATTATAAATTATATTATTATTTTTTTTTAACAATAATTACTAACTTTTTTTGTAGCAAAACTGTCATTGGGAAACTTCCGCACACGAACGTGTGAAGACGACCTTCAAAGAGAAGGTCAAGTTGCGGCTCATTAACACCGTTTCTGACTGGAACCGGAAGTGGGAGGTCGACAGTAACAACGCAAAGCCGGTGCCAATGGCCGATACCGTCTCAGTGGGTCTGGTGCACCATTGGTTGACCCTGCACAACCAGACAACTGCTGCATCCAGGTTTGTTTGTAATTTTAAATTAGTATGTTTTTATAATATAATATAATATTTTTAATTACAAATCTAATTAATACATTTTTCATTTTCAGGAACGCTGTAGACGATGCAGGAAATCCAAAGAACATCCCACACACTTCCGGCCAAGTTCCTTTTGCCGGGAGACGTCTTATGATGGTAAGTTTTTAATAATAAGTTTTTTTTTTCAATTAACCTAATTTGTCTTATTAATAATTTCAAATTGATTTTGTAGGTCGAAAAAACGGGGGAGATCTTCCTCCGATGACAAAGGTCTTCGCCGAGACCCATAAGAAAAAAAACGGTGAATTCACGGATCCTCGGGCAGAGGCGATCTATAATGCAGCCTGTGCGAGGATCGAGGAATGGCAGACGCAGATCACGCAGCAGGAACCTCCAAAGTCTCCCAGAGGTAGCTCGGTCCAGTCCACACCGACCTTGACGGTGGCGGAGACGGACCAAATCTTCGAAGAGGTAAGTTTAATTTACTTTATTTTTTCCTACTTGGTTTTTAACTATATATAGTGTTTTACATAAGTTTTCTACGACATTTTTCCAGGTACCTCTCGGAAGAAGGGCAGGGTTTTAGGGATGGGATCCCTCTGTGATACCCCGATCGCTACGGCGATTGGTCATGTCCGGGCAAAGGATCCAGTCGTTATCCGCCAGGAGTTCTACCAGATGCGGACACAGTACGAGACAAAGATCGACCAGTTGTACGGACTCTTCGAGATTATTGGCGCCGACAACCCGTTGCTCCAGTCACAGTTGGACAGGTTGCGGGCAGCTGGAGTCGTCGGGGCATCCTCTTCATCCTCTAGGAGGTAACCACCGAAAAAATATTTCGGTCTCTCGGGGTTGATCCTCCTAGAGCCGGGGATCAGGTGCCGGAAACCTCCAACCAAAGAACCGGCAAAGAACTTGCGAACCAAGATAGGAATCCGCAGCGGGACGATGCGGAAATAGATGACATTAGTTTAGATTTAGATCTTTGATAGGTTTGTTTTTGTAATTAATGTAAATTGTTTTTTGAATTTTCATTAAATTTAGATATTTTTTTTATTTTTTTATTTCAATTAAAATTTTAATTCGGATTAAATATTTTTTATTACATTATAAAAAACGTCGTATAATCGTCATAATATATTTATTATTTATTTAATAAATCGTCGTAAAATCGTCGTAAAATAATATATAACAATACGACCCAATTACGACGATATATTCGTCGTATAATATACGACGTATTATACGACAAATATACATTGATTTTTTATGATGGTTTACGTCGAAAAGAAAAAAAAATAATACAATCGAATTACGATGATATTTTCGTCGTATATTATACGACAAATCTACATTGGTATTTAACGACGACTTTACGACGGTTACGCTGAAAACCAAATCGAGGCAAATCGATGTAAAGTCGTCGTAACCATTACAACGCTTTTACGACATTCAGTTTATGACGATTTTTAACCGTCCTAGATTGTACGACGATTTTACGATGAAATGTCATTTACGACGATGCATTTATGAAGCTTTTGAAACCGTTGCTAGTTAGAGTGCTGCTCGTCTTTTGTATTTATTCTTCTTTATTAAAAGCCTGAAATTAAATGAAACAAAAACAAAGCAATGGAAATAGAAAATAAAGGTCAAAGGGAAATAAATAAAATACCAAGTGGGTTGCCTCCCACTAAGCGCTTGTTTCAAGTCGTTAGCTTGACATTGTTGCTCGATTAGACTTATCCGGGGTCGTGACACTCTTTGATCTCATCCTTGGCCGATGATGGATCAATCAAAAGCTTCACTTCTCTCTCGTCTTCTCTTTCTTCAGCCAGATATGGTTTTACACGCTGTCCATTCACTGTGAATGAGTTGTCGGTTTTGTCCCATAGGACAATGGCTCCGTATGGTTTGACTTCCTTTATCGTGAAGGGTCCGAACCATCTTGAACGTAATTTTCCTGAAAAAAAGCCTAAGACGAGAATTAAAAAGAAGAACTTTATCGTTAGAAGCAAATGTTCGATGAATAATCTTCTTATCATGATATGCTTTAGTTATCTCCTTGTAGATCTTCGAGTTTTCGTAAGCATTGTGTCGGATTTCTTCTAACTTGTGAACTTGAAGTAGTCTTTTTTCTCCAGCTGTTTTCAGGTTCATGTTCATCTCCTTAATAGTCCATTGTGCTTTATACTCAAGTTGAACTGGAAGGTGACATGCTTTTCCGTAAACTAGTTTGAATGGTGTTGTTCCTAATGCCGTTTTGAATGCTGTTCGATATGCCCATAATGCATCGTCAAGCTTGGTAGACCAATCCTTGCAGTGAACTGCAGTTGTTTTCTGTAAAATCGACTTGATTTCTCTGTTTGAGATTTCTACTTGACCACTAGTTTGGGGATGATATGGAGAAGCAACTTTATGCATAACTCCATTCTTTCTAAGAAGATTTTTGAAAACCTTGTTGATGAAATGCATTCCTCAGTCGCTTATCACAATTCTAGGAACTCCAAAACGCGGAAATATCACAGATTTAAACAGCTTTATCACGACTTTCGCATCGTTGGTGGGACTAGCGACTCCTTCAACCCACTTATAGACGTAGTCTACTGTGACGAAGATGTATTGGTTTCCAAAAGAAGTAGGGAATGGTCCCATAAAATCTATTCCCCAGACATCGAAAATTTCAACTTCGAGAATAAAATTTTGAGGCATCTCATTCCTTTTTCTTATGTTACCCATCCTTTGGCATTTATCGGATCGCGATATATAAGCTTGAGTATCTTTGAACAAAGTAGGCCACCAAAAACCTGCTTCCAAGATCTTCGAAGCAGTTTTGAAAGTTCTGAAATGTCCTGCATAAGACGAGCTATAGCATCCGAATAAAATTCCTTCCATCTCTTCTTCAGCCACGCATCTTGGGAACAACCCATCAACACATCTCTTATAGAGATAGGGTTTATCCCAAAAGTAATGTCTTACATCTTTCAGAAACTTTTTTCTTCCTATAACCAAAAAATTGTGCTGGTTCTACATCAGCTGCTAGGTAATTCGCTATGTGCCTAAACCATGGGATGTTGAAAGCATCTGATCTTGGCATAAGTTGACGTGGTGGTGCTGCATTGGTGGGAACTGCATCCATCGCATAAATGTTTTCTTCTGGCAAACTATCATTTAAAGGCAATATTTCTTCAACTCGAATTCATGAAAGTTGGTCTGCAACTCCATTATCTGCTCCTTTTTGATCTCGAATTTTGATATTGAATTCTTGCAGTAGGAGGATCCATCTTATCAACCTCGGTTTAGCGTCTTTCTTAGACATTATATACTTGATTGCAGTATGATCAGTATGAACTATAACCTGACGGAATTTCTCAAATGCAAATACGACAGCTAGAAGTTCTTTCTTTGTTGTAGCATACTTGCATTGAGCTTCGTCAAGAGTTCTGCTTGCGTAGTAGATTACGTGCAGTTTCTTATCTTTTCGTTAGCCAAGAATTGCTCCTACTGCATAGTCACTTGCAATCCACATGATTTCAAATGGGAGCTCCCAATCAGGTGCTTGCACGACTGGAGCGGAGACAAGAGCTTCTTTGATCTTATGAAACGCGGCTAAGCATTCAAAATCGAACTCGAAGTTTGTTTCCTTGCAAAGCAAATGCGTAAGAGGTCTAGCTATTTGAGAAAAATCTTTAATGATTTGTCAATAGAATCCTGCGTGTCCTAGATAACTATGAATTCTTTTCACATTTCAAGGGGTTTGTAGGCTTGTCATGACTTCTATTTTTGCTTTGTCAACTTCAATTCCTTTTCCTGAAATTCTGTGACCAAGCACGATTCCGTCTCGTACCATGAAGTGACATTTTTCCCAATTTAATACTAAGTGACCTTTTGGATTGCAGAACTTTACCAAGATTGGCCAAGCATTTTTCAAAAGAAGATCCATATACGGAGAAATCATCCATAAATACTTCCATGAAATCTTTGATAAAGTCTGTGAAGATCGACATCATGCACCACTGGAAGGTAGCAGGTGCTTACACAATCCAAAAGGCATACGTCGGTAGGCGAACGTTCTGACAAGTGAATGTCGTTTTTTCTTGATCCTCTGGGCAAATAGGAATTTGGAAAAATCCAGAATATCCATCAAGGAAGCAATAGTAAAGGTGATTAGCTAACCTTTCTAGTATTTGATCTATGAAGGGAAGTGGAAAATGATATTTTCTAGTTGCTGCATTCAGTTTTCGGTAATCGATGCACATACGATGTCCAGTTACTGTTCTTGTAGCGATTATCCTTATCATTTTTAATGACAGTGACTCCTCCTTTCTTTGGGACAGCATGAGCTGGTCTAACCCAAGTACTGTCTGAGATAGAAAAGATTATTCCAGCTTCTAAAAGCTTCGTAATCTCCTTCTTGACAACATCCATGAGATTAGGGTTCAGTCTCCTTTGACTTTCGATTGAGTTTTTAGCATTATCCTCTAGATTAATCTTGTGCATACAAAGATCTGGAGAAATTGAATATCCTAAGCTTTTCTATACTTTCTCAGCTCAGACAACAGCATTGTGGTTTCTTCTTCTGTCAAACCAGAGTTTATAATGACAGGATATGTCGAATTTGGTCCAAGGAAAGCGTACTTAAGTCCGACAGGAAGAGGTTTAAGCTAGACTTTAGGGGCTTTAAGCTCGCTCCAAGGATCATTAATTGCTGCCGCAGTGTTTTTAGGAGGTGAAAGAATGTTTGTTTGGTCCTTAAGATCTAGATAGTTTAGAGGTTTCCTATAAGTTTTGGACTTATCAAGCATTCACGCGCATTCACTCGAAATTTCTTCAAGGAAATTGCGTTCGTCTTTTGCGGGTGAAAGCATGACACTTAAAGGGTCGTCGAGAAGTAGATCTTCGTAGATTTCCTCAATAATTCCGTCTAGCTCATCAATCCAACAAATTTTGCCATCCAAAGTCCGTTTATCGAAAATTTTATTCATGTCAAATTGCATAACTAGACCGGCTAGATGAAGGTCAATTTTTCCTTTCGGGACATTGATTATGGCTCCGGCTGTAGATAGGAATGGTCGTCCAAGAATAAGTGGATCCTTAGGTTCTATTTCTAGTTCTAGAACTACGAAATCAGTTGGTATAGAACATTTTTCGATTTTGACGAGAACATCTATTAAGATACCTACGGGTTGTCTAACAGAACGATCAGCTATTACTAAGGAAATTTAGTGGGCTGGAAAGTGTGGTGTCCTAAACGTTTTGCTACTGAAAGAGGCATCATGTTTATGCTAGATCCTAAATCACAAAGAGCACGCTCAAAAGTCGTATCATTGATGGTGCAAGAAAGTACGAAGCTTCCAGGATCGTTTTTCTTTTTAGGGATTCGGCTTTGCAGGATAGAACTACATTCATGGGTTATCATCATAACGCCTTCTTCAAGAGTTAAAGAATTTGTTAGAATACCCTTCATGTATTTTATTAAAGCGGGAATCATAGCACAAGCTTATACGAAAGGTAATCTCACATTTAATTGATCGATTAGCTCTTTTAGCTTAGCTTTTTCTTTCTCCTTCTTCGGGGCTCTTAAGGCTCTAGGATATGGTGGTTTTGATTTATAGACACGAGTTGGTGGAGGGGGAATTGGGTCTTCTCCGAGAATTTCCCGGGATGTATCTTCTCTTACTTCTTCTCCATCCTTCTCTCCTACCACTTCTTTTTCAATGTCTTCAATCGTGATTCTTTCTCTTTCTTTCTCCTTTTCCTTACCCTTTTCCTAATCTTCGGGATCTTAAGGAAATTCAGGCTCTTTGTAAGCTAGTCCACTCCTAAGTGTGATAGCTTTCACATGATCGGAGGGATCTGCTTCGCTTCAGCTTTCGAAAGAATTTTCACTTGGCTCCTCCTCGGAATTATCTATGTTTTTAGAATTAGTTTTGATCATCAGGCTAAGGAGGGTGGAAAATTTTTCATTGAAATCTTCTTGCATCGTTTTTAGTTCAGATCTAAGATCACTAATTTCTTCAGACCTAGATTTTTCAAGCTCTAGAATTCTTTGTTTTAGATTTTCAGCTTCAGAAGAGGAAAAACTAGGATAGGGATTGGAATTAAACTGAACATCCCAGATTGGTTCGGAAGATGGTTTCCCGCGGTCGTATGCCTCGCGACCGTGGCAAAATGGATCTTGGCCGTGGTCCGGTGAAGCACGACCGTGGTGAAATCATGGTTTCCCGCGGTCCGAAAGAATGGATCCGCGGTGATCAGGTACGAAGGGAAAATCTTGAATTTGATAGACGTCTGCAGTGTTTGTCATCTCTTGATCATAAGAATCCATTGGGTTGTCCCAATTTAAAGTTACATGCATTGTGTGCCTTGTTTGGTTGTTGCAATCCAAGTTGACTCATTATGTGATGGAGACACTTCATGACTTCGAAATCTCTTCTTTCTTCTCAGGAAGTGCAGAATTGCCAAAGGTTCCTTGATTACGGATGTTGTTTGCAAGGTTGTTGATGAAAACACGAGCATCTTCCACAGATCTAGTTGGGAAGTCTCCATTACTTGCCTCGATAGAAGATACCCATCAGGTATTCGTCAGTATATCCGTGATGTGGACAATCTCTTTGGTATTCCCTAAATCTCTCCCATGTATCTAAAAGATCTTCATCTTCTTTTTGTTTAAAAGTTCTTATCTTGTTCCCTAAGAGATTGAAACGATTTCTAGTGTAAAAACAATTTAGGAAAGCCTTTCTACACGTTTTCCATGTTTTTAATGAAGCAGGTTGTTATGATTTTAGCCATTTGCTGGAATTGTCTCTCAAAGAGAATGAGAAAAGACTACACTTGTGGTAATCCCCATTTGCTGTAATGGTTGCATAATTCTTCGAATGTCTCGATATGGTCCATCGGGTGTTCGGATGAACAACCATAGAATTGATTTTGTTGAACTAAGTGGATATAGGGTATCTTAATTTCGGTTTTGCCATCCTCTGGTAAGGCTGGTCGAATAGCTCTTCGATCTCCCATGAAATTTTCGAGTGAATCAAAACATCCAATCAGTTCATCATCATCTTCATGTTTTGCCGATCCTATTAGCTCATTGTCATCATAGATAACTTCTTCAAACTCATCATCAGTCAGGTCATCATCATCGATCGGATCACCATCCACACGATATGGTGGATCACCGAGAGTTCCGGGAACATGTTCCCGGTCTCTCATTGTAAAGAAACCTGAAAAATTCAAAATAAAAATTAAAAGTAAACAAGTGTTCTAATGGATTTAAGCTGGGATTCGCAACGAAACAAATCAAAGTCCTCGACAACGGCACCAAAAACTTGATGCGATAGTAAGCGGGGTGTTGTTTTACTAAGGTTCAGGTTTTAAATTTATAACCCCTAAATGTCTGCAAGTGCACAGATGTGCGCTGTAGTACTTAGGGTATCGATCCACAGAGACTTAAATGTTTCAGTACGAATTCACGACAACGCTTAAATCAGACTAGAACTAAACAGGTTTGGGTTTTGGTTTTGGGTTTTGGTTGTCACGAAATCTAAACTAGAAAGCAAAACAAATAAAAGCAATTGAAAACGAAAGGAAAATAAAAGCAAGTAAATATTGAATAGATCAAAGGCGAATAGAAGCAAGGATAATCGAATGAAAAGCAAAGGTTGTAAACAATTAAAAACAAACGCTGGGCTCAAGGGCATCGCAGGGATTCATGAACTAAACAATGTCGATTTTAAACAAATGATAAAGGTAATCAACTACGTATGCTCTAGAACTCGAGGCACAGAAGTATGAATAGCCTACTTTCACAGCACTAAACAACTATCTCTCGCAACCCTGATCATTAGGTTTCCACTCTGATCCTGGAAGGGAGAAGATGCAATAGCAGAACAAGACTCATCAACATTCACAACTCAACTATAGGTAGGTTTCCACTCATAAAGAATCATTGCTCGTTTCACCCTAGTTCAGACAATCAATGAAAGCTTTCGCAACATATCATATCAGATCAGCTTCTACGTGGCCAACAAAGGACCACGCAGTAAAATCAAAGGCAAACGAAGAACATCTAGAAGATTAATAATCCTAAATCTATCGATTCATAAGCAAAGACACACGAAATTCCCTTTGAAAAATCCCTTTAAACCCAACTGGGAAACTACTCAAACATATTGTAAACAATCATCACAAAGTATTGAAAGTTGCAGGAAATTAAAGAAAACAAGGAAGAAGAACGAAGAACAGAGGCGCAGATGGAGCGCAATGATGCACTCCTCGACGGCTCCAATCTTCAAAGACGGCGGCCTCCTAGAGTTTCTCACACGAACTCTCTTTCTCTTTGTCAAAATTTTCGGTCTCTATTTGTCTCTCCCTTTAGAATTACATAAAGAGGGTATTTATAACTTCTGGAGTTGTCCTGGACACTTAGGGCTTCAAAAATAACGAAAGGAATTGATTTGGGCTTTAATTGGGTCGTCTGGAAAGTGAACGACTAATGGCCGCGGTTGCGGTGCTTCTACCCACGGGGAAATAGACTTTGGCCGCAGTCCCGGCTTGTGTCGTCCTCCAAGACTGCATTTTCTATATTTATTGCATTGGGTGTATCTGAAGATCTAGCCGTTGGATTGTCTCCAAACCAAGTGCATTAGAAAGCTGGTTGGATCCTCTATGTTGTCTCAAATTTTGGGGGTGATCGGACGGTGAGAATGTCTTCATCACTTGCCATATTTCTGACGGTCTGCATTTATCCAAAATTGCTCATTTGTTCCAAATTGCATATCTTTTGCCCAAGTTTCCTGAAAAGTCTTTTGAAACTCTAAAACATTGAAAACACTTAAAAACCATTGAAAACAGAGTTAAAACACCTGCATAAGACATAATTATGATCCATAAACATGGTCAAAATACGGTGTTATCAATAGACTACTTTGTCCATGGTTGAATCAAGCTCTTCGGTTTTGTCAATGACTTTGAATACCTTCTCTGAAACTTTGACCGTGAAGTCGTAAGACTCATTCTTAGCTTCGTTGAGGGCCTTGTCCACATCATCGAGTCTCAAATCCAGGTCCATGACCTTGTTCTTAGTGTTTTGAAGCTCATAGTTGTGCTTCGCTTGTTCTTCCTCCATACTGTCCAACCTATTAGCGGTCATGGCTGCGTCTTTGGTTGCTCGTTCCTCTATTGGTTTGGACTGGGAAGCAAGATTATCGATCTTCTCATTGAAAAGCTTCGATATTCCATCAATCCTTTTGTTTAGAGCGTCTGTCGTATCTGCTTGAGCTTCGATGAACTGCTTGATTATGGCTTCAAGCTGAGCCAATGGATTACTGAGCTGGACGTTCTCATCTTGCTGGAAAATCTGGTGAGGTAGGCGATGCATAGGTGATCTAGGGTTTACCATTGAAGGCGTGAAGGGCTCGTCAAAGAATGCTTGGTAGTTTGGATTTGAGTTTCAAACTTCGTCGAAGAGCTCGCACATGTATTGCTCTTCTCTGCATCTTGTGCCTTGAGGAGTATTGTAAAAACCTCTCTCGTAGTAGGGATTTCGATTTATAGGGTTCAATGCTTCGGGAACTGAAACAAAAAAAAATGGAAATATGCAGAAAAGGGTTCTAGAGTCGATTTACCAACCTTTCTTAGGGTTTTACGGAAAAGAAAACGTGTGTCTTCCCAGGCAACGGCGTCAAAAACTTGATGTGTCATGTAGTGAGGTGTCAAGTTATACCCTAAATGAAATCAATAGCCGCAAGTTCACTGCTGATCGACTGTAGTACTTAGGGATCGAATCCACAGGGAATGAGGATCTTCGAAAGAAATATGAAGTAAGGAAGTTCAGAACCAGACGATTTTTGTAGGGGTTTTAGTGGTGTCTTTAAAACATAAAAACTAATCTAAATGAGAAAATACAGAAACTAAAATGAACTAATCACTAAACTTAAAGAATCCGACTAAAAACGAGAAAACGGCTAGACGTAATTGCTTGTATGAAATTCGGCTGAAATAGTAAAAATATTAGACAAAAACTTGAATGAAAATCGATGTAAATCTACAGAAAAGAGGAACTGGGTTTTCAGGGAGATTCTCTCCAGGGGATGAACGATTCAAAACATTGCTAAAGAGTAAATTTAATAAGATCCTAGCTAAAAATTTTAGAACTCGAATCACGAACGTATGAATACGCCACTGTCGTGATCATAACCAACTATCTCTCTCAACCCTGACCATAGGTTTCCACTCTAACCCTGGAAACGAAAAGATGTAGTAAGCTTAAGACTCATCTGCTCCTAAGCATAGGTAGGTTTGCACTCCTATGGTCGATCTGCTCTTCTCGAACTAGATCTGGCCTCGAATGAAAACTTTCGCAACATCCAAAACCGGGATCAGATTGTAGTTCATGACGCTACTCCCATGCATTATAAATAAGTTTAGAAGATAAAGTTCTAGGATTTGGCTTCAATAGCTAATGGAATCCTCATCGAACATATATAACCCCCATCGAAAATACCGTAAACCCAACAATAAAACTACTCAGACATGATGAACGAAATCAAAAACATAGTATGTAAAAGTATACTAGAAATAGAAATTAACAGAGAAAAAAAAACAAGCAAAAACATAGTTCAAGAGATAGATCTTTCTCCCTAAACCTAAAACAAGAGCTTAAAGTTGTATCTTTTCAAAAGTATTTCGTCTCTCTCTAAAAAAGACCTAAAGGATAAGTAATTATAGTTTCCAATGCTCCATGGTCTCTAGGGTTCCAGAATTGAGGCTGAGAAAATGACTTGGGCTTCAGAAATGGGCCTTCTAAATCGGAGATGGCTGGCCGCGGTCGGACAGAACATGGCTGCGGTGAATGGATGCTTATCCGCGGTCATATAGCCTCTGACCGTGGTGAAAAGGATGTTGGCTGCGGGTGGAAATGCTTGCCGGCTTGTTTACGGGACATCTTTCTCTTCGCGTAACTTTTGATTGAACCGTTGGATTGCCAAGCTGTAAAGTGTGCTGGGCTGGATCAGACGGTGAGAAGGTCTTCATTTGATGATGAACTTCTCACGGTTTGACTCTGAGCTAAAATCTGGTATTCTATCCATTTTGTTAAGCTTTTTCTCTAGATTTCCTAAAAATAGTCTTGGAATTACAAATACTAGAAAAACATAATAAAAACACTTGAAAGCAACAAAAAACATAGAAAAAGTATTTCAAAACGATCCATAAAAATGATCAAAATACTGTGTTATCATTACCTGATGATCTGGAAAATGCAAGATATTATGCAAAACCGCGAAAGAGAGTGGACCTGTTGATGTTCGCAATTTTCAGTCACTTCTCTTTGCCAACTGTTGTTGCATATTCGTTCCTCCTTTGTCAAAAAAAGTAGCTGTTCCCCCAGACTTAGATCTTTTCTGGGAATCAGAAAGATAATCTTCAAAACTCTAAATAGTCGAACTAAAGCTTGCCTCAAGGATAAAACTCGATCCTCCTAGACTCTCTAAGGTTTTAAATTTTCTTTCCTTCTTATTTTTCTTTTCTCTTTTCTTTTTTGCTTTTTTTTGGGTTTTTTTCGAAGGGGGAAGCAGCCTTTTATTAAAAGAGAGAGTCTAGGGGACGAAAATGTACCAATGTTTGGCGATTTCTTGATAGTAGGAATTTTCAATCCTTGATTAATTCCTCAACTACTCATGTCATTGTAGCACTTGAGGTATCAATCCAAATGGAGAGATTCTAGACACTAAGACTATGAGGATCAATTCTTAATCCAAGTCTAACTAAACAGATGAGTTGGTAACAAGGTGATCTAAAAACATAAAGCAAACAAGAACAAGCAGTAATTAAGAATTAAACAAGCAAGAGAAACTAAACAAACACTCAAATTCAAATAAAGAGAAAGCTAAACCTCTAGATGTGATCATTGATCAGGGTGCTTTTAATGCTTAACTCATGATGCTAAGAAAACAATGCAACACTTGCAATTCTTTAGTCTAGACTTCCAAAGCAGATTAATTCATTCTCATGACAGAAATCTCTTTGCAAATTACTTAATCAAGACTAATTCCCATTAGTGAATAAGCAATTAACAAGCATAAGGTTCCAAGTCTAACATGACCAAACAGCCTCTTTGTGCATCAAAATAAGAGCTAAGAAAGACTGAATCTTATACAGAAAGATAAAGCAAGCATCACATGATCTCAAATTCCAATCAACTTAGAACTCAAAGCAAGACCATTTCTTTCCCAAGACAATGATCACTATACTAATCAGCATTCAAACCTAACTCTCATTAGTGGTAATGATGATCAATATGCATTAATAAACAGTTCTAATATGTCATTTATGCTTTAAACAAACATTCCCATAGCATTTAAAACATAAACCCTTAAGTTAGCTTATTCTGGCATTTCATCAAACACCTTGTGGGTGGAGAAATGCCTAAGCACTAGATCAAGCTTATAATGAGAGATTTAGCATTAAGAACAGCTAACTAAGGAAATGAAATGAGAATCTAGACCCTAAACATCACAAATCAAACATCTAAGCACCCTAATCTACACACCTAGAAGCTTAAAAGAAGACTACTCACTAATCATGCTTAACACATCTAATCTTTTGCAAGAGATGATGTTAATCATGATTAGAAGCAGAAATGAGATGATGAGATGATAAGAAACAGCTTTGGAATGATCAAATCCCTTAGATATCTCTTAATCAAACTCGTTTTAACACTAAAAAGGAAAGAGAAACAAGAGAAAAACAAAGCTTAAGTCTTGGAAAAAACCCTAAAAAGCATATATAGTGTCTCTTGCGGACCGGGTCAGCCCAAGACAAACTGGGTCCTGACCCGGCTTTGATGGATAGTGGTGTGGTTTGCCACGGTCAGATGATGCTTGGACAGACCGTGGCAAACTGACCGTGGCAAATTGATAGTGTCAAAGTTCTTGGACAGATTCTTCATGATCAAGGTTGCCATTGCTTGATTTACACCATGTCTAGTGGCCATGTCTCTTCTTTTCTGGGTTTGGGTGATGAACTTCTTGGATTGCCATGGTCTAGTAGCTCTTGGTCAAGCCCCATGTCAAGTGGTCGTGTCAAACGCCGAAGGTGTGTAAAAGTTGCCACGGTCAGGTCCCAGACCGTGGCATTCAAACCGTGTCAAAACCCGAATGCTTGTAAAGTTCCTCCCAGCCAAGTGTTTGTTTGCCACGGTCAGGTGTAAACCGTGGCATAAGGATTGTGTCAATCGCCGAAGGTGTGTAAAAGTTGCCACGGTCAAGTCCCAGAACGTGGCATTCAAACCGTGTCATGTTTCACTTAGCTCGCATCATTCAGGGCTGTCTGGACCACATCGAATTATCTGTTGAACTCTTCAGAGAAAAATAATACATCTTCTGTCCCAACTTCAACCTCCAGCACCAAAAAGGCAACTCAGGAAGAAGAAAACAAAGTTTCAGATGAAGAAACAGATTGGCAGGAATCATTACCTTGTATGATGGCAAAGGAATGTGTTGAAGATTCAGCTGACTCTTCAATCCAAGAAGACCCGATATGCAGCAAGATAAAGATGCCATACATCGATTCAATCATTGAATACGACGCTGCAGCTTTCTTTTGTGAATCCTATTCTGCGTTTGAAACACCAGCCAACACCTACAGAGAAAAGCAAGTTCGAATTCTCCATAAGGTCAAGACTACAGGTCAGTTCCTTATCTCTTGCTCCATTAGAGGAGAAATGTTTAAAAACGTGCTTTGTGATTCTGGAGCTTGTCTTAACATGATGTCCAAGGCAATTGCTTTGAGACTTGGTATTAAACACCTGCGTAGGACTAGAGCAAAGATTAGTCTAGCCGATGATTCCAATGCAACGCCTCAAGGAATAGCTTATGAAATTCATTTGAGAATAGGAGATCGCATAGTGCCTGTCGACTTCTACATTGTCGAAACGAGAGACGCAACATATCTAGTGATTCTCGGATGGTCTTTTCTAGCAACTTCCGGAGCTATAATGGACTAGACAAACCGGAGGATTTCATTTGCTAATATCGACAAAGATGTCTTCACAGAAGCTGTCCCATACAACAGCAAAGCAGGAAAACGTTATGCAACATAAGAGTTTGAAGAAAAACTTTTGAGTGACGAAGAACCTGCTAGGCAAAGCAAGGAGATGTCGAAAAAGACTTGCCTCAGGACAAGGCTTCTTCATTGGACTAAGCCACGTCCAACACCAAAAGTCGAGCTAAACGATTTAAAACAAAAGCGCTTAATGGGAGGCAACCCATTTAGGTATTGCTTTCTTTAGGATTTTTCTTTCTTTTTCTATTGATCTTTTTCTTTTTCTTAGTTTCAGGTGTTTCTTATAAAACAAAAAAGCCAAAAAAATCAAAAAACCCGAAAAAACCAAAAAGAAGTATGGTCCCTGACTACTCGGCCCAGCAGGAACCAAGGAGAAGCAGGAACAGGCCGCGATATAAGCCCCCGCGGTCGCAGATACTCTGACCGCGGGAAACGCATGTTTGACTGCGGCCACGTCTTTCTAACCGCGGCCGAGCACCGGTTTGCCGAGGTCGCGTGGCTCCTGACCGCGGCAAATGGTCGTTGAAATCAAACCCGACCCCAAACCACCCACTTCACCTCATTTCACCTCACCAATCCCCACTCCACCTCATCCATCACCTTCCCAAACCTCTTCGAATGAATCCGGTTCATCTCCACCAGCATCCCGGATCCAGGTAAGTTCTCTTTGGCTTTACCAATTCGATTATCTATGCATTTTTCTCATCCAATCTCGACTTGTTTCACACTGAGGACAGTGTGATTTAAGTCTGGGGGAGGATTTCATCCCTTTCTAACCACTTTTATTTCATGAGTCTTGCATTATCTACACTTTTTGCATTTTCCTTAAAGTTTTTCAAAATCGGTTTTCAAAAAAAAAAAAACGTTTTAAAAGGGAATGGTGAACATGAATCAATGATAGTTAACTTTGTGCTTTTAGACTGTTCCTAGTGACATGCTCATTCATGATTTAGGACTAGACTAGGCGGTAGCTAAGCGCATTTGAAACGAAGTACCCCAGAGGAATTTAAATGATTTCGATTTAGATAAAGGAATACACTAGCTCTGTTTTATTTGGACTTAATTTGGACTTAACTTTCTCATTGAAGCATTAGACCAGGGAACGAATCATACATTCAGGACTCCTTTATCCTTTTACCACTCTCTGTTGATCCTGAATGGCTAGTTCATCTTTAGCTAGTTCCCCACCTTAACCAATCCTCTTTCAAACCACATGCACTCTTGTTTTCTACTGTCTTATATGCAGATAAGTGCAAAAACGTTGGAGAAAAAAGAGGAACGACGCAGTTTTCAGTCACCAGGGACAGAGACCTGCGATTTGCCGGAAAAGTCCCCGGAAGGATTTAACACAAGAGGAAACTCAGTTTGCCTTAGAAGAATCTCAAATTTTGGTACAATCTCGTCCTCTAGTTTCTCTCTCTTTAAAAGGCATTTCCTTTCCAAAAAACAAAAAAATCTGAAAATAAGAAAAGAAAGGAAATAAAAGCCTTAGAGAGTCTAGAGAGGTCGAATTTTAAGTCCCAAAGCAACTGGAGTTCAAATGTTATGGAGTTTTGGATATCATTTTCTGATTCCCGGAAAGAATCTAAGTCTGGGGGAATAGCTGTTTACAACAAAGGAGGAAGGAGTATGCAACGACATTTGGCAAGAAGAAATGACTGAAAATTGCGGTCATCAACAGGTCCTTATCTCTCTTGCGGTTTTGCATATTATCTTGCATCCTCCAGATTCATCAGGTAACCCAAAACACTTTAACTCCACCACTTAATCAGCTCTTTAATGCCAAACGCCGTCTACCCTGGATGATGTCTTTAATGAGAACTCACTATTGAACTTAATGAATGTAGAGAGCTAGTTGACTGGAATCAAGATTTAGATTGTTTAAGTTTTGCATGACGAAAAAAGTGTACTAGTATCTTTTGTGTATTGGTGAGAATTTTCTAGACTAAGTTGTGGATTGATGCACGATCTTTGGTCCTAGTTTAGGAGTTCATGTCTTTGAGATTTGTGCATTCCCTATTTTTGTTTTCACTTAACCAGTTTAGGCTTTTGCTTTGTTTGAGGACAAACAAAGGTTTAAGTCTGTGGGAGTTGATAACACCATATTTTGACCACTTTTATGGATCGTTTTGAAATACTTTTTCTATGTTTTTAATTGCTTTTAAGTACTTTTATTACGTTTTTCTACTATTTTTAGTTCCAAGACTCTTTTCAGGTAACTTAGGGAAAAGCTTAACAAAATGGATAGAAAACCAAATTTCAGCTCAGAGTCAAACCGTCAGAAGTTCACCCCCGATTGAAGGCCTTCTCACCGTCTGATCCAGCTCAAATTTGGAGATCTTAAAGATGGAAGTATCAGCTTTCCAGCACACTTTACAGCTTGGCAATCCAACGGTTCAATCAAAAGATACGTGAAGAGCAAGATGTCCCGTAAACTAGCCGGTAAGCGTTTCCACCCGCGGCCAACAGACCAATCCCCGCGGTCACAACCATCTCGACCGCGGCCAGCTAATTCCGAACCCGAACGCCCATTTCTGAAGCCCAAAATGATTCTCTCATTTTGAGAAACCCTAAGTGACGCCCATAGATGTCTTGAGCACTATAAATACATGTTTTAGGAACCCTAATTCGTATCATCACCTTTTACACCAGCTTGTTTTCTTATATTTTTTACTTTAGCTCTTAGGGAGAGAGAGATCTGTCTCTTGAACCCTTGTTCTTTCTTTTTCAATTTCGGTTTCTGTACTACTTTTTAATACTATGTTTTTGATTTCGTTTATTATATCTGAGTAGTTTTATTGTTGGGATTAAAGGATTTTCGATGGGGATTTATATGTTCGGTGAGGATTCCATGAGCTTTTGAGCCGAATCTTAGAACTTTTTCTTCTGAATTCGTTTTTACTGCATGAGAGTAGCGTCATGAACTACAATCTGATCCAGATGCTTGGTGACACGAAAGTGTTCATCCGGTGTCAGATCTAGTTTGGGAGAGCAAAACAAACATAGGAGTGGAAACCTACCTATGGGCGATTTGTGAATGCTGACGAGTCTTAAACATAATGCATCTCATCTTTTCCAGGGCCAGAGTGGACACCTACTGGTCAGGGTTGAGAGAGATAGTTGTCTATGATCACGCGGTGGCATATTCATACGTCCGTGACTCCAGTTCGAAAAGTTTAAGCTAAGATCTTATCAAATTTACTCTCTAGCAATGTTTTGAATCGTTCATACCCCTGGGAAATCTTCCCTGAACCCCAGCGCCTCTTTTCTTATAGATTTACACCTATTTTCATTCAAGCTTTAGTCTAGTTTATTTACTTTTTCAATCGATTTTCATTCAAGCAATTAGGTTAGCCGTTTTTCTCGTTTTTATCCGTTTTCGTTAAGTTTAGTTATTAGGTCATTTTAATTCCCGTAGTTTCTCTTTAAAATTCGTTTTTACGTTTTAAACACACCGCCAAAACCCTCACAAAACCCGCCTGGTTCTAGACTTCCTAACTTTATATTTCTTTCGAAGGCTTTTGCAGGAAAGATCCTTCTTCCCTGTCAATTCGATCCCTAAGTACTAGAATCGATCAGCTGTGCACTTGCGGCTATTGATTTCATTTAGGGTAAAACTTGACACACTCACGACACACCACATCATGCATTGGCTCGGTCATTCTCTCCTACAAACACTGGTGGAGGCTCTGGACGCCTTGGAGCTTGTGGCTGAGGCTGCTGAATGTTGTTAGCGTGTTGCTCATTCTAGCCGCTTGCTGCTGATTCTGCTGAGTTTGGCGTTCATTTCTCTGTGCCATGTTCTTATTCACAAACGCTTGTTGCTCATTCCTTTCAGCATGAGCCTGATTCACTTGAGCCTTGTGCTCAGCTTGTTCTGCATGCTGTTCAGACCCAGCTGCTGAAGATGATCTTCTCTTTCTTGATGAGCAGCTCTGTCCCTTTCTCTTCTGTCTCTTCTATCCAGCAGGTATATGTTGTCAATAAAGGGTTCAGCTGCTTCACAACTCCTGCTTCTGGTCATTGGTCTATGGGACATAAACCTGAAACTTCAGCATTTAAGAGTTTAATCAATAAAACCAAAGTTAAAATAGGCTTGATCTTAAGTTAAACTCCCTGACTAATGCTAAACTAATCACCCCAATGGAAACAGCACCAATTGATAAGTAAGAAATTTCAAGGCTCTTAGTGGGTTATCAATCCCTTAATCATGTAGTATAAAGGGTGTCAAACCAAAAGGGTGAGTTCAGACACAAGTTCATATGAGTCTCTACTTAATTAAAACAAAGTAATAAGTTTATGGTTTCAACCAAGTAACAAGAACAACAAAGTAAACTTAAAAAGATTAAGCAAGACTAAAATGCAAGATGACTAAAAAGATGATGATTATGATATGATGAGGTTTAGAGCTCTAGATATGATAGATGTCTAGGGTGCTTTAAGGATCTAACTTAGTAGCTAATTAACAATGATGATAAATGATCTAAGCAGCTCATGATTCATAGCAAGTTTCAATCCTTTTCAAGCATCAAAACACAATCTCAAACATTCTTGGTGGTGTCTTTAAAACGTAAAAACTAATCTTAACAGAAAAATACGAGAATTAAAATGACCTAATAACTAAACTCAAAGAAATCGACTAAAAACGAGAAAACGGCTAGACCTAAATTGCTTGTATGAACATTGGCTAAGTGAATAAAAATCGGTGTAAATCTATAGAAAAGAGGCGCTGGGTTTTTAGGGAAATTCTCTCCGGGGGATGAACGATTCAAAACAATGCTGAAGAGTAAATTTAAAAGATCCTAGCTGAAACTTTTAGAACTCGAGTCACAAACTTATGAATACGCCACTGTCGTGATCATAACCAGCTATCTCTCTCAACCCTGACCAGTAGGTTTCCACTCTGGCCCTGGAAGAGAAAAGATGTGATATGCTTAAGACTCATCAATATTCACAGCTTTCCCTTAGGTAGGTTTCCACTCTTATGGTCGATCTGCTCTTCTCGAACTAGATCTGGCTTCAAATGAAAACTTTTTCAAAACCCAAAACCTAGATCAGATTGTAGTTTAAGAAACTACTCCCATGCATTATAAATAAGTTTAGAAGATAAAGTTCTAAGATTCGGACTCCCATGCATATATAGCCCCTATCAAAAATCTCTTAAACCCAACAATAAAACTACTCAGGCATTATTAAAGAAAGCACAAAACATTGTATTGAAAAGCTGAGCAATAATCAAAATTGAAGAAGAAACAAAAATGGTTAAAGAGATAAATCTCTATCTCCCTAAAAGAAAAGTATTTAAAAACCTAAAAAGTATTCTAAAAATATAAGAGCATAAGAGATGATACGAATTAGGGTTTCTAAAACATGTATTTATAGTGCTAAAGACATTTCTGGGCGTCACTTAGGGTTTCTCCAAATGAGGGAATCATTTTGGGCTTGAAAATGGGCTTCGGGGTCGGACAGACCAATCTTCGCAGTCTGGAAGGTCGGGACCTCGGGTAATAGGTTGTTGGCCACGGGTAGGATTGCTTGCCGGCTGGTTCACGGGACATCTTGCTCTTTGTAACTTTTGGCTGTTGGATTGCCATTCTGTAAAGTGTGCTCGAAAGATTGTAGTTCCATCTTTAAGGTCTCCAAAATTGAGATGGATCAGACGGTGAGAGTTCACACGTACATGATCCAGTGAAGACAGAAAGCAGTGGGAAAACATCACGCTACAATACAACAGTACGTAGGTTCCAATCCTCCGGCAACAGGGTAGGATAAATGCCATGAAGCTTCCCCGGTCATTTGGGTTGAACTTCTCACGGTTTGACTCTGAGCTAAAATCTGGTCTTCTATTCATTTTGTTAAGCTTTTGCCTAAGTTTCATGAAAAGAGTCTTGAAACTACAAATACTAGAAAAACATAATAAAAACACTTGAAAGCAATAAAAAACATAGAAAAAGTATTTCAAAACGATCCATAAAAGTGGTCAAAATACGGTGTTATCAACTCCCACAGACTTTAACCTTTGTTTGTCACCAAACAAAGCAAAAGTCTAAATTGGTTAATTGAAAACGAAAATAGAGAATGCACAAATCTCAGAGGCATGAACTCCTAAACTAGGACCATAGATTGCACATCAATCCACAACTTAGTCTAGAAAATTCTCACCAAGACACAAAAGATACTAGTCCACTTTCTCCGTCATGTAAAACTTAAACAACCTAAATCTTGATTCCAGTCAACTAGCTCTCTACAGTCATTAAGTGCAAAAGTGAGTTCTCATCAAAGTCATCATCCATGGTATACGGTATTTGGCATTTAAAGTCTGTTTAAGTGGTGGAGTTAAAGTGTTTCAGGTTACCTGATGAATCTAGAGGATGCAAGATATTATGCAAAACCGCAAGAGAGATAAGGACCTGTTGATTACTGCAATTTTCAGTCACTTCTTCTTGTCCAATGTTGTTGCAAAATCCTTCCTCCTTTGTTGTGAACAGTTGTTCCCCCAGACTTAGATCATTTCCGGGAATCAGAAAAATGATCTCCAAAACTCCATAAAATCAAACTCTAGTTTGCCTCAAGGATAAAATCGATCCTCTTAGACTCTCTAAGGTTTTATTTCCTTTCATTTCTCATTTTTTTCTTTTCTTTTTCGGATTTTTTTTAGTATGGGGAAATAACCTTTGAGAGAGAGAGAGAGAGAGAGATAGAGAGAGAGAGTCTAAGGGACAAAAATATACCAATGTTTGGCGATTTTTCTAGGCCAAGCTAAGTTTTCTCCTTCGTTGAATCCTTCCAGTAAAGTTTCTGGCAAAATCACAGTTCTTCGTCTTAGAGACTGAAAACTACGTCATTCTTCTTTCTCTCCGACGTTTTTGCACATTTCTGCATATAAGACAGTGGAAAACAATAGTGCATGTGGTTTGAAACAGTCTTGGTTAAGGTGGGGAACTAGCTAAAGATGAACTAGCCATTCAAAATCAACAGAGAGTGGTAAAAGGGTAAAGGAGTCCTGAATTTATGATTCGTTTCCCTGGTCTAATGCTTTAAAGAGAGAGTTAAGTCCATGTTAAGTCCAAATAAAACAGAGCTAGTGTATTCCTTCATCTAAATCGAAATCATTCAAATTCCTCTGGGGTGCTTCGTTTCAAATGTGCTTAGCTACCGCCTAGTCTAGTCCTAAATCATGAATGAGCATGTCACTAGGAACAGTCTAAAAGCACACAGCCAACTATCATTGATTCATGTTCACCATTCCCTTTAAAACGTATTTTGTTTTAAAATCGTTTTTGAAAAACTTCAAAGAAAATGCAAAATGTGTAGATAATGCAAGACTCATGAAAGAAAAGTGGTGAAAAGGGATGAAATCCTCCCCCATACTTAAAATCACATTGTCCTCAGTGTGAAACAAGTCGAGATTGGATGAGAAAAATGCATAGATAATCAAATTTGGTAAGTGATGCGAGCTAGGGTGGCTGTCACAAAATAGTTTTAAATTTATAAACCCTAGTGTCTGCAAGTGCACAGCCGTGCGTTGTAGTACTTAGGGTGTCGATCCACAGGGAGAGTTGTCTTTTCCTGCTGAAACTTCATTTCTCTGTGCCATGTTCTTATTCACAAACGCTTGTTGCTCATTCCTTTCAGCATGAGCCTGATTCACTTGAGCCTTGTGCTCAGCTTGTTCTGCATGCTGTTCCAGACCCAGCTGCTGAAGATGATCTTCTCTTTCTTGATGAGCAGCTCTGTCCCTTTCTCTTCTATCTCTTCTATCCAGCAGGTATATGTTGTCAATAAAGGGTTCAGCTGCTTCACAACTCCTGCTTCTGGTCCTTGGTCTATGGGACATAAACCTGAAACTTCAGCATTTAAGAGTTTAATCAATAAAACCAAAGGTAAAATAGGCTTGATCTTAAGTTAAACTCCCTGACTAATGCTAAACTAATCACCCCAATGGAAACAGCACCAATTGATAAGTAAGAAATTTCAAGGCTCTTAGTGGGTTATCAATCCCTTAATCATGTAGTATAAAGGGTGTCAAACCAAAAGGGTGAGTTCAGACACAAGTTCATATGAGTCTCTACTTAATTCAAACAAAGTAATAAGTTTATGGTTTCAACCAAGTAACAAGAACAACAAAGTAAACTTAAAAAGATTAAGCAAGACTAAAATGCAAGATGACTAAAAAGATGATGATTATGATATGATGAGGTTTAGAGCTCTAGATATGATAGATGTCTAGGGTGCTTTAAGGATCTAACTTAGTAGCTAATTAACAATGATGATAAATGATCTAAGCAGCTCATGATTCATAGCAAGTTTCAATCCTTTTCAAGCATCAAAACACAATCTCAAACATTCTTGGTGGTGTCTTTAAAACGTAAAAACTAATCTTAACAGAAAAATACGAGAATTAAAATGACCTAATAACTAAACTTAAAGAAATCGACTAAAAACGAGAAAACGGCTAGACCTAAATTGCTTGTATGAACATTGGCTAAGTGAATAAAATACTAGACTCAAAACTTGAATGAAAATCGGTGTAAATCTATAGAAAAGAGGCGCTGGGTTTTTAGGGAAATTCTCTCCGGGGGATGAACGATTCAAAACAATGCTGAAGAGTAAATTTAAAAGATCCTAGCTGAAACTTTTAGAACTCGAGTCACAAACGTATGAATACGCCACTGTCGTGATCATAACCAGCTATCTCTCTCAACCCTGACCAGTAGGTTTTCACTCTGGCCCTGGAAGAGAAAAGATGTGATATGCTTAAGACTCATCAATATTCACAGCTTTCCCTTAGGTAGGTTTCCACTCTTATGGTCGATCTGCTCTTCTCGAACTAGATCTGGCTTCAAATGAAAACTTTTTCAAAACCCAAAACCTAGATCAGATTGTAGTTTAAGACACTACTCCCATGCATTATAAATAAGTTTAGAAGATAAAGTTCTAAGATTCGGACTCCCATGCATATATAGCCCCTATCAAAAATCTCTTAAACCCAACAATAAAACTACTCAGGCATTATTAAAGAAAGCACAAAACATTGTATTGAAAAGCTGAGCAATAATCAAAATTGAAGAAGAAACAAAAATGGTTAAAGAGATAAATCTCTATCTCCCTAAAAGAAAAGTATTTAAAAACCTAAAAAGTATTCTAAAAATATAAGAGCATAAGAGATGATACGAATTAGGGTTTCTAAAACATGTATTTATAGTGCTAAAGACATTTCTGGGCGTCACTTAGGGTTTCTCCAAATGAGGGAATCATTTTGGGCTTGAAAATGGGCTTCGGGGTCGGACAGACCAATCTTCGCAGTCTGGAAGGTCGGGACCTCGGGTAATAGGTTGTTGGCCACGGGTAGGATTGCTTGCCGGCTGGTTCACGGGACATCTTGCTCTTTGTAATTTTTGGCTGTTGGATTGCCATTCTGTAAAGTGTGCTCGAAAGATTGTAGTTCCATCTTTAAGGTCTCCAAAATTGAGATGGATCAGACGGTGAGAGTTCACACGTACATGATCCAGTGAAGACAGAAAGCAGTGGGAAAACATCACGCTACAATACAACAGTACGTAGGTTCCAATCCTCCGGCAACAGGGTAGGATAAATGCCATGAAGCTTCCCCGGTCATTTGGGTTGAACTTCTCACGGTTTGACTCTGAGCTAAAATCTGGTCTTCTATTCATTTTGTTAAGCTTTTGCCTAAGTTTCATGAAAAGAGTCTTGAAACTACAAATACTAGAAAAACATAATAAAAACACTTGAAAGCAATAAAAAACATAGAAAAAGTATTTCAAAACGATCCATAAAAGTGGTCAAAATACGGTGTTATCAACTCCCACAGACTTTAACCTTTGTTTGTCACCAAACAAAGCAAAAGTCTAAATTGGTTAATTGAAAACGAAAATAGAGAATGCACAAATCTCAGAGGCATGAACTCCTAAACTAGGACCATAGATTGCACATCAATCCACAACTTAGTCTAGAAAATTCTCACCAAGACACAAAAGATACTAGTCCACTTTCTCCGTCATGTAAAACTTAAACAACCTAAATCTTGATTCCAGTCAACTAGCTCTCTACAGTCATTAAGTGCAAAAGTGAGTTCTCATCAAAGTCATCATCCATGGTATACGGTATTTGGCATTTAAAGTCTGTTTAAGTGGTGGAGTTAAAGTGTTTCAGGTTACCTGATGAATCTAGAGGATGCAAGATATTATGCAAAACCGCAAGAGAGATAAGGACCTGTTGATTACTGCAATTTTCAGTCACTTCTTCTTGTCCAATGTTGTTGCAAAATCCTTCCTCCTTTGTTGTGAACAGTTGTTCCCCCAGACTTAGATCATTTCCGGGAATCAGAAAAATGATCTCCAAAACTCCATAAAATCAAACTCTAGTTTGCCTCAAGGATAAAATCGATCCTCTTAGACTCTCTAAGGTTTTATTTCCTTTCATTTCTCATTTTTTTCTTTTCTTTTTCGGATTTTTTTTAGTATGGGGAAATAACCTTTGAGAGAGAGAGAGAGAGAGATAGAGAGAGAGAGTCTAAGGGACAAAAATATACCAATGTTTGGCGATTTTTCTAGGCCAAGCTAAGTTTTCTCCTTCGTTGAATCTTTCCAGTAAAGTTTCTGGCAAAATCACAGTTCTTCGTCTTAGAGACTGAAAACTACGTCATTCTTCTTTCTCTCCGACGTTTTTGCACATTTCTGCATATAAGACAGTGGAAAACAATAGTGCATGTGGTTTGAAAGAGTCTTGGTTAAGGTGGGGAACTAGCTAAAGATGAACTAGCCATTCAAAATCAACAGAGAGTGGTAAAAGGGTAAAGGAGTCCTGAATTTATGATTCGTTTCCCTGGTCTAATGCTTTAAAGAGAGAGTTAAGTCCATGTTAAGTCCAAATAAAACAGAGCTAGTGTATTCCTTCATCTAAATCGAAATCATTCAAATTCCTCTGGGGTGCTTCGTTTCAAATGTGCTTAGCTACCGCCTAGTCTAGTCCTAAATCATGAATGAGCATGTCACTAGGAACAGTCTAAAAGCACACAGCCAACTATCATTGATTCATGTTCACCATTCCCTTTAAAACATATTTTGTTTTAAAATCGTTTTTGAAAAACTTCAAAGAAAATGCAAAATGTGTAGATAATGCAAGACTCATGAAAAAAAAGTGGTGAAAAGGGATGAAATCCTCCCCCATACTTAAAATCACATTGTCCTCAGTGTGAAACAAGTCGAGATTGGATGAGAAAAATGCATAGATAATCAAATTTGGTAAGTGATGCGAGCTAGGGTGGCTGTCACAAAATAGTTTTAAATTTATAAACCCTAGTGTCTGCAAGTGCACAGCCGTGCGTTGTAGTACTTAGGGTGTCGATCCACAGGGAGAGTTGTCTTTTCCTGCTGAAACTTCAAACTGGATTAGTAATCGAACTCAAAGACCAATGGGGGTTTTTGTGGGGTTGTGTGTCACGATTTTACTAAGCTAAACAAAAAGAAAATAGATCAAAACAAGGATGAAAAACGTGCTGGGCATTAGGGTTCATCTCTAGGGTTCATGATATATGACAAAAGGAATTTAGGTAAGGATTTTCTATGATTCTGAAACTAGCATAGACACTTGTAAGATTAGCCAACTCTCATCACCCTAATCATCTAATCACTCATTCATGGCAATTAACTCTCGCTCTCATGCCAGAATAAGATTATGCTTTGTAGCTCGGAATCCATCTCTGCTTACGTATCCTCCGTATGTAGCTTTTGTCTCCTACGACGGTGATGTCCATAAGATCCAGTTCAGGCAACCCAAATACAACACTCTCGTGGCTCAGATTTAACCTAGGATCGGACACTGGTTAGCTACTCCAGCGTTACGGCTTTGAGATTTGGATGAATGGGAGAATCATTTAAAATCAAAATCCTTTAACCTAAAAAACCTAGATGTCATCGATCATGGGGTCCCTTTTGATGGCCCTCTTCACCCAGCAAGGTGACTACTCAGACATGGCTGAGGTTGACAACATCATCATTGGTTTTGAAATAGAAAAGTAGTATATTAAAAGAGATTTCATAAACTGAATAGATAGATGAAAAGAAACAGCAAAGGTTCAAGAGAAGAATCTCTATCTCCCTAATCTAAACCTAAGAAACAAATGTTTGGTGCCTCCCTAACAAGGGGAAAGGAGCACACACGAATTAGGGTCTCTAAAATACATATTTATAGGTCTCCAAGTGTTTCTTGTCGTCCTTAGGGTTTCTTTTGCAGAGAGAATGAGTTGGGCTTGAAAATAGGTCATTGGGCCGTTTATGGGCTTGTCGCAGAGTTGGGCTTCTCCAAGTCTGGTAAATGATGGTCCACCGTGGTTGAAGGCTCTCAGGCGTGGCCAGGATGGTTTTCACCGCGGTCACGAGCTCCTGGGCCGCGGTGGTTGGTCTTTGATGCCCAAACTTCATTCTTCCTCTTGCTTCTTTCGCGAAACTGCAGAACATGTCTTCAGTAAATTGGAAATAACTTATGATCCAATCGTTGGATCTCTTTGATTCCACTTGTATTGGAAATCTGGTTGTGTTCTTTATCTTGTGTCCGAAATTGAGCTTGATCAGACGGTTAGAAGGTCTTCATCAGATGTGAAACTTCTGACGGTCCAAAATTGGCCAAAAGTGGATTTTTCTCCAATTTGCATTGCTTTTGCCTAAGTAACCTGAAAAGTCTTTAAAAACTCCAAAACATGGACACAACTTATAAAATCTTCAAAACTTATTGAAAACACCTGCATAAGATACTGAAAGTGATCCATAAAAATGGTCAAAATCAGGTGTTATCAGTAAGCCAAAGAGAACTTACATGGATTCGGGATGCTGGTGGAGATGGACCGGATCAATTCGGAAGATGAGGGAAGGTGATAAATGGTGATGGAAGGTGGTGGGAATTGATGAATGAGGTGGAATGGGACTTGGTGAGGTCGGGTGAAGTGGGTGGTTTCGGGTCGTGTGTCATGTGAACGAACATGGGCCGCGGTTAGGGCTTATGCGACCGCCAGTAAAAGCATGCTTGGC
>NW_006256829.1:19598573-19600393 GCF_000478725.1 Eutrema salsugineum | reverse complement strand
TTTCAGTAAATTGGGAAATTACCTTATGGATCCAATCGTTTGGATTTTTTTTTGACTCCCACCTGTTATTGGAAATCCGGGTTGTGGTTCTTTAATCTTGGTGTCCGAAATTGAGCTTGACTCCAGACCGGTTAGAAAGTTCTTCATCAGATGTGAAACTTTCTGGCCGGTCCAAAATTGGCCCAAAAAGTGGATTTTTTCTCCCAATTTGCCATTGCTTTTGCCTTAAGTTAACCTGAAAAGTCTTTTAAAAACCTCCCAAAACATGGACCCCACTTATAAAATCTTCAAAACTTATTGGAAAACACCTGCATAAGATACTGAAAGTGATCCCATAAAAATGGTCAAAATCAGGTGTTATCAGTAAGCCAAAGAGAACTTACATGGATTCGGGATGCTGGTGGAGATGGACCGGATCAATTCGGGAAGATGAGGGAAGGTGATAAATGGTGATGGAAGGTGGTGGGAATTGATGAATGAGGTGGAATGGGACTTGGTGAGGTCGGGTGAAGTGGGTGGTTTCGGGTCGTGTGTCATGTGAACGAACATTGGCCGCGGTTAGGGCTTATGCGACCGCAGTAAAAGCATGCTTGGCCGCGGTTATAAAGTTGCGGCCTTTGTCTAACTAGGCTTGGCCGTGGACTAACTACGCTTGGCCGCGGTCCAAAATCTTGCGACCGCGGAGGCTTAAATGCGGCCTGTTTCCTACTTCTCTTGGTTCCTGCTGGGTCGAGCAGTCAGGGACCATCCTTCTTTTTGGTCTTCTTGGTTTTTTGATTTTTTTGGCTTTTTTTATTTTTAAGAAACACCTGAAACTAATAAAAAGAAAAAGATCAATAGAAAAAGAAAGAAAAATCCTAAAGAAAACAATACCTTAATGGGTTGCCTCCCATTAAGTGCTTATGTTTTAAGTCGTTTAGCTCGACTTTGGCGCAGGACATCTCTTAGTCCAATGAAGATGACCTTGTCCTAAGACAAGTATTTTTTTAAATCTCCTTGTTTTGCCTTGCAGGTTCTTCGTCACTCCAAATCTCTTATGTTGTAGGACGTTTTCCTGCTTTGCTGGTGTAAGGGACAGCTTCTGTAAAGACATCTTTGTCGATATTCGCAAATGAGATCCTCCGGTTTGGCTAGTCCATGATGGGTCCAAAAGTTGTTAAAAAGGACCATCCGAGAATCTCTAGATGTGCTGCGTCTCTTGTTTCGACAATGTAGAAGTCGACAAGCACAATGCAATCTCCTATTCTCAGAGGAATGTCATGGGATATTCCTTTAGGTGTTGCATTGGAATTATCAGCTAAACTAATCTTCGCCCTAGTCCTAAGCAGGTTCTTAATACCAAGTCTCAAAGCAATTGCCTTGGACATCATGTTGAGACAAGCTCCAGAATCACAAAGTACATTGTTAAACATATAACCTCTAATCAAACAAGAGATGAGAAACTGACATTGACCTTCGATTTTGTGTTCGAACAGGTCTACCTCTTCTGGCATGATTGAATAAGTCTTCTATTTCAGGAATGGGTTCCTTGCTCTCACAAAAGTAATGGCCTATCATGAAGTCTTTGTAAGCTCTGGCAAAAGTAAATCCTTCAGGCAAGTTTCGAATTACATCACTGAACTCATCAAGCTTTTCTTTGCTGATTTTGTTGGTGTAGTAGCTGCATTCTTCAGGTTTTTGAAGGTGAATTTCATAGACAGCTGCTTCTGGTGTGTTAGGTATTGAGCCCGCATAAAGTACTTATGGATGTCCTCTTTAGACTCCTTACAGTATCTGAAAAAAGACTTGCAAACAACCAAGCTTCCGGACATCATCGAAGG
>NW_006256829.1:19593083-19594200 GCF_000478725.1 Eutrema salsugineum | reverse complement strand
CGGTTGATTCCCCCCACATTTTCCAGGCCACATTTTTTCTGGCCTTTAAGATTTCTTGATCTCCTTTTTTTCAGGGTTCTTCTTCAATTACTCCCCCCAGGACTTTAGATTTTTGTCCCAGGTTTAAAAACTAATGTTCACAAAATGAAATACTTGCCACCCTTTGCTTTCAGATAATTTTCGGCCATCCTAGACTCTTTTGGGCTTTTGGTTTCCTTTCCTTTTTTTTAATTATTATTTTTTTTTTTTTTTTTTTGAAAACCCATTTGAAAACCTTTTATGAAAAAAACAAACTCAAAACAAACCAAATTTTATTAGTAAAAGGATGAACATCCACCTCCAGACTTAAATCACACTGTCCCTAGTGTGAAAAAGTTGGTGAGAAGATGGTAAATAAAAACAAAAGAGTCTAAAGAAAAGAAAAGAAAATGATGTAGAACCGTGGGTATGATGAGGTGATGGATGGGCGCCTGTGTCTCATGGCTGCTGTCTGTCTCTGTGGCAGAGGAATCATCATCACACCTATGGTTCTTTGCATGAGTTTCTCAGCATAATGTTCATGCGAAGTGCTCAGGTAAGTTCCATGACCTGCAACCAAGAATGAATGAGGCTGTATTTTGAATCTACTATTATGAGCAAAGATGTTCATACAGATATCTCAAACAAGTTCAAATGACAAACAAACTGTTATTGTATCAAACATTGCAAAATCTAAGAATTTATGGTCAAGTTCGATATAGTGATGTCCAACACATGAGATTTCTGAATCAAGATGATGTTAATGCTCACTCATATGTAATCTAACCTGGTTTTCTATCAACAAGGACCATACAATCCAGACTTGCTAAGCTGAATCAAACAGTTCTTCAAATTTTGACTACCTAGAAGTCTAGTCTTGAGCTCAAAGACAATTTCCAATAATCTTAAGGTAAATTTCTACTTATTCTAAGAAAATCCTTAATTGAAATCATAAGAAAAAGTGAGAAGTTTGGATCCATACCTTGATGAAAGTGTGATGTGATGATAGGTTTGAAATTTCCTTTGAAAAAGAGTGAGACAGGTTCAAAAATTTGAAAGGAATTTGTCAAGTTTGAAATCTGGTCTTTTCTCAAAATCT
>NW_006256829.1:19590975-19592294 GCF_000478725.1 Eutrema salsugineum | reverse complement strand
TACCAGTGCAAACCACTTGCACCAGAACTTGCACAACTTCTTGCTCAATGGTCCAGTACCTTATTTTCCAACTCCATAATATCGGTGACTCAAGCAGCTTCAATTTTAATGAAGGGTCCGACTGCATTCAAGAAGAGCAAGGCTTCCGTCTCGCCGGTTCTTTGATGCGCATCTGTTTGGTCTAGCTGCGAGACAAATCCATCTTCAAACAGTCATAATTTTCAGCTCACTGCTCCAAATCTCCTGATTCCAAATGTTCTGGAAATTTTACTTTCTCCTCTACAAACGTGATGAAGACACCAAATTCTGACTCGAAGTGTAATGCTTCCGTCTCAGGCAAACTTTCGAACGTGTCTCCAGGTGAAGGTTAGGCTGGCCGCGGGTGGGAAGATGGGTCGGCCGCGGGTCAAGAGGTCGTGGTCGCGGGTCAAGAGGTCGTGGCCACGGGTCAAAAGGTCGTGGCCGCGGGTCAAGAGGTCGTGGCCGCGGTACAGGTGACGCTGGCCGCGGGTCAGGTCCTCCGGGCCGCGGTAAACATATATATATATTTTTTTGATTTTTGTGTGTTTTTGTGTTTTTTTTTTTTTTGAAAACCTGAAACTAAGAAAAGGAAAACATTATTGAAAAAAAAATAAAAACTAAAAGAAAACATACCTACAAAGGAATTGTCTCCTCCAGGATCAAAAAGTAGTCTTGGAACTTCTCTGGGATATGAGTCTTCAATGCTTTCTCCTTATGACAAGTCTTGAGGAAAGAGTCTTGATGGCCATCTATGCTTCACTTTGGCTCCATTGAGTCTCCATCACGTCCCATATGAGCAAAGATAAAGTGTGCACCAAAAGAAATATTGTTGCACATTGAACTTCTTTGGTTGATATTTTGATGAAGTGTGAAGGGTGGACCTTCTTCTAGGACGTTTTCAGGGACTTTTGTAGCTCCTCCAGGATCAAAAACTGGTTCTTCTCCACTGCTTATGGTCAGGAAAAGAGAGTTCTTTGCATATTTTCTCATCTCCATAACATGGAAATCATTAGGAACAAGACAATCTTCAACTTGAAGAGGCAAACTTGATGTGAAACCTAATAGAGCTGCAGCAGAAAGATCTCCAACATGAATATAAACCATAGATGAATGAAATTACGAAATACCTGTTCCCTCAGAGAGTTTTGGTATTTGAATCATATCAGATTTGATGTCACAAATAGAATCATGAACTTATATTCCTTGCTCTTCTTCAGGAGCTTCAATCAGCGACTTCACCATTAGTGTATCATCCTTCATGAGATTTTTTCTCACACTCAACGTTGTGAGGAGTTGAT
>NW_006256829.1:19589091-19590285 GCF_000478725.1 Eutrema salsugineum | reverse complement strand
GATTCGATGATGGGAGAATTTAGGATCCAAAAGACTTTCACTGGACATGGTATTCTTAACAAATTTGAAAGGAGGTTTCTCCATCTAATTCATAAGCTACCCAACATCCATCATCTCTAGACTCGAATTCATTCAGCTCTTGAAGCATATCGTCTATCTCTTCAGAATCTTGTTGATTCATCTCAGCAACAAGTCTACTAAGCTTGGGACTTACCCGATTTTGTTGTGGACGAAATTGATGGAGGTGAGATTGTTGATGACTTGCCATGGGCGAATACATTTCATCTCGGTAATGATGGTTCTGATGAGAGTTCCAATCCATGTCATCGGATTCACTGTAGGCGTATGAATGAGAGTATTGAGCAACACACGGGTAATAACACCCTCGCCCAATGATCTCATCTTGCTCCCAAGGTGAATACATGTTCTAGAAACCAAAAACAAAGAAAAACAAAATGAAAATATAAAAGAAAAAGGGTGTCTAAGGATCTCATCTTACCCTATGAAGTTTGGCAGAAGCAAGAGCGATGCTCTCCCCGGAAACGGCGCCAAAAACTTGATGCGAGCTAGGGTGGCTGTCGCACAATAGTTTTAAATTTATACCCTAGTGTCTGCAAGTGCACAGTCGTGCGTGGTTGTACTTAGGGTGTCGATCCACAGGGAGAATTGTCTTTTCCTGCATAAACTTCAAACTGGATTAGTAATCAAACTCAAAGACCAATGGGGGTTTTTGTGGGGTTGTGTGTCACGATTTTACTAAGCTAAACAAGAAAGAAAATAGATCAAAACAAGGATGAAAAACGTGCTGGGCATTAGGGTTCATCTCTAGGGTTCATGATCTATGGCACAAGGAATTAAGGTAAGGATTTTCTATGATTCTGAAACTAGGATATACACTTGTAAGATTAGCCAACTCTCGTCACCCTAATCATCTAATCACTCATTCATGGCAATTAACTCTCGCTCTCATGCCAGAATAAGATCATGTTTTGTAGCTCGGAATCCATCTCTGCTTACATATCCTCCGTATGTAGCTTTCGTCACCTACGACGGTGACGTCCATAAGATCCAGTTCAGGCAACCCAGATACAACACTCTCGTAACTCCGATTTAACCTAGGATCGGACACTGGTTAGCTACTCCAGCGTTACCGCTTTGAGATTTGGATGAATGGGAGAATCATTTAAAATCGAA